>NC_137073.1:44380267-44911005 GCF_951640355.1 Cnephaeus nilssonii
TGTTTTTCCCCTCCTCTGTCTAATATGGTTGTGAGGGCCCTAAATTTTATATTTGCATAGCATGTTACATAATGCTGGGCGTTCAACAAGTACATTTCATAGTTGTCTTCTTTACATATGGTACCTACTAAATAATACTAGTCAGAAGGCTGTTATGTATTATTCACTCCACCACCCAGACAAGTATATAGTGAGCACAGAGTATGTCCCATGTATTGAGCCATAAGATGAGCAAAGGTCATAGCCCCTACCCTTACTGAGTTTGCAGACTAGATCTTTGGAAGAAATGTGACCCAAGATAAACATATGATAGATTTCCTTGAATTAATCCATTCCATCAAACAGCTAAAATTATAAATTATTTCCCCATATGATATATGCTCTTTTCAAGAACAAAACTACTCAATCATGACGATCAATTGCTTTTATGATTTGGGAGAAAAGCCAATAATCAAACATTATAAAACTGCCATTTTATTGCAAAAATAAATCTGCTAAGTATATATACAAAGACCCTATTGAGTTCTGGAGCCTATGTAATAACGTTTTTTTTATTATCTTTTGATCATGATATGTCTCCACTGTCATTAAAACTGAAGAATAATTGCCCAAATTTTCTGAAAGTTAAGATGAGTTATCATGACATCTTAATAAAGCATGCTGTCATTTGACAAGTTTTATGACAAACCTGAAACTTTGCCATGGCTGTGCCTTTTACCTGGAAATAAAGCTTTCTTTCCTGACAGAAAAGATTACTTTACTTGATGCTACAGCAGAAACTGAGGGAAAGATGATAGTGCCTTAGTTTATGGTGCGGTCCTCAGAATACAATGGAGAGATAAAATCAAAACTTGCAGTTTCAATCCCTGACTTCAGTGCTGGTAAAGCCAATAACTTCTACAAGCCCTTTGTTTGTGTAGAGGCTGAGAGAACATAACCGGCCAGAGTCAGTTGCTCCTGCCAAGTAGCTATAGGAGACACATATTCTAATTGAAAGATCATGGTAAAAAACGAAACAGCAACATTGTTAGAATCATTTCTCTCAGTTGTGGAGGAAGACAAAGAGAAAGGGCAACATAGATGTTTAAAAACCAACAGATTGCTCTTGCCTGAAAAACACAAATTGGTCTTTAAAAATGAACTCAGTTTTGAATACCTAATGTGTGCATTTCCCCTCAAACTTTTGAATACTAGTGTCCTTCCTAATCAGAGGTTCTTAATTACTGTTCACGCATGCCTCAGTGTGAGTAATGCCTAAAGCAGATGGCACTTCCTCCTATAAACAAGCATTTGGCCAAACAGCACAACAGAGCCAATTTCTACAGTTTGACAGGTACCTTTCCATCTGATTGCATCTCTGGATCATAATTTCTTGGGTGTATGGCATCTCTGAGACTATTTTGTCAGATCTCAGTCTGTCCCTCACCTCTAATCAGCATCATCTCATAAATACAGAAGCATACTTTAAGAATTAAGGAATCCAGAACTTTAGTTACCAGAAAATCATATTTTTTCAATGTTCCACTTAAATATGTTTAATGCCAAATTTAATAAAATTTTATATAAATCAAAGAAAATATTTCTAAGATTAAAATACAAAGAAATGTTACTTAAATTCTACCCTTCTGTTTTCCACCTTGAACGGCTTTATCCTTGGAGAGTATATTTTGTAATCATTTTCCATTACTCTTCTTTTCTATATTACCATAAACTATTTTTCCTTTGGTCAATGCAAAACATTACTGTTCCTAGTGATTTTCTTTTAAGGTAAACATCAATAGTATTAGTCACAGTCTAATATTTTAGTAAAAAGTCAAAAACTGTTTGATATACTTTGTCATTTTTCAACATAGCAAGTGAAACAATTGAATGTAATCATGTTAAAACAAAGTGTACACATGAACAATAGAACACATTCTAATAAAATTAAATTTCCATTTTGTACAGGCAACACATGAGCCAAGTTGGGAGAGATGAATGTTTAGAAACTATAAATAATCCTTTCAAACCATGACAGGCAATTTTACTTGCACACAATTGAATAGAGTTTTAAATGAACAGAGTTTCACTTTTTGGCAAGTACTTTACAAAAGATCCAGTTTATATCATGAAAAATGATTCAATTGAATATAGAAATGGCCTTTACGTCTTCCACCTTAGGAAAATATTTCTAACCAATGAGAGTCTTTTTAATCAAGCAAAGCTTCTATATTTCAACTAGAGGCCCAGTGCATGATTAAATCATGCACGTGTAGGGTCCCCTACATGCTTTTGCTTTAGATCGCGGGGGAGCTGGGTGCCTGTCCACTGGTGCACCAGGCCTTTCAGAAGCCTCCGGCGCACCAAAAGGCCTGGTGCCTGAGCGGCCAGGCACCCAGCTCCCACGCTTTTCCTTTTGATCGCGGGGGAGCTGGGTGCCTGTCCGCTGGTGCACCAGGCACCCAGCTCCCACGCTTTCTCTTTCGATCGCGGGGGAGCTGGGTGCCTGTCCACTGGTGCACCAGGCCTTTCAGAAGCCTCTGCCGTGCCGGAGGCTTCTGAAAGACCTGGTGCTGGAGTGGACATACGCTTTAGAATAAACAAAAGGTAAGGAGAGCCAGTTAGCAAGAGAGATTCACCCCAAAACACAGTTGAATGCTTTCATTAGGTGATGTGCTTATTCCCTGCACAAGTTCTGAAACTATGGTTGTTTTCAGCCCACAAATTGAAAGACATGGAAAAACAAATGTGATCTTTCCTAGCTTGGTTTCTACTGTCTAATCTCATAGTTGTCATGAGAACTACTTCAATCTCCTCCCTCTAGGTTTATGCATATGATTAATATTTGTCACAGCCTGCAGTTAGTTATCCTTGCAGTCAAATCTAAAGAACTGAACATTGCAATAGAAAGTGTCAGTTCATTCAATAAACACTTGGTGAGCCACGTCTACCCACAGTGCTGGGGTTCAGGCATGAATACCAGGTAAGACAAAGTTCCCACAATCTAGGAATTTAATACCAAGAAGAGAGATGCACATGTAAACAAATTACAATTCAGAGTCAAAAGCACAACAATAAAGTGTAGAAAAGGAAATGGACGTGTGGGAGGAAGGAGGTGGGTGGGATGTCAGGAAAGTCTTCCTAGAAGCATTTACACATATACTCCAGACTATTTTTGCTTATTATGTAGTAAGAATTTTTAACTGTGCATGTATATACCTAGAGCTACTGAATATATTTCTCAAACATTTTATTGTACTTTTACTTATATGAGGTTTACTTTCTTCAAGTTGAAAGAATAGTTCACATTTATTAGTAGTTTACTTTCTCTCTTGGGGCTGTGGGGTTCTCAATGATCAAGAAAGCTTTACCTAGCTGAAAGTACCTTGCACATATGTCAGGAAACCCCAGAGCTATGCCTGGGACCTGCTTATTATCCAGGTGACCTTGAAAAACCACAGTATTTCTGACATGCAGTTTCTCCTGTTATAAAATAAGGCTAATAAATTTTGAAATGTGTTGAATTAAAGTAGCCTAGAATTTCTAATATTTGTGCAATTAATTTATTGTGGCAGAGAAAAATGTTTGAGGGATATCTAATTAAAAGTAACTAGATTCTAAATTACAAAATGATTATCAGATAATTATGAAATGATATCAGACACATGACATCCAACATAGCTATCTTGAGGAAAAGAATTCAGTCTACATTTATTTCAATTAGTTTTGGGGAAGAAATTTGTTTAATTATGACTAGAGATTTAAAACATTATTTACTAGTCTTTCCAAAAAGCAAGCTACATAAATAATACATAATGGATAACCCCCTTGTTATAAAATAAAACAAACCTTTATAATTACATTCAATTCAAAATTATTTTTTTTTAAGTCCACTAGGCAACTTACTAAACTAGTAACAGTGGTTACATATGAGGAGGTCATGGGATGTTAGAATAACCAATAGAATTTTTTTTAAATCATAACTTAGAAGAAATGAAAAGAAAAAAAAAAGCGAAGAGGCAGGAGTTGTACAAAGGAGATAAATTCTCATCCTTAGGAATGCAGGTAATGTTAGTACTTATTCTCTAATGGACATAAATAAAAACTAAAGGAAGAAGCATATTATTTAGAACTAGAGGCCTGGGGCATGAAATTCGTGCATGGGGGGGGGGGGGCAAGGTGTGTGTCCGTCAGCCCAGCCTGCACCCTCTCCAACCTGGGACCCCTCAAGGGATGTCCGACTGCCCGCCTAGGCCCGATCCTGCTGGGATCGGTCCTAAACGGGCAGTCGGACATCCCTCTCACAATCCAGGACTGCTGGCTCCCAACCGCTTGCCTGCCTGCCTACCTGATTTCCCCTAACATCTTCTGCCTGACAGCCTGATCACCCCCTAACCACTCCGCTGCCAGCCTGATCGATGCCTAACTGCTTCCCGGCCGGCCCAATTGCGCCTAACTGCCCCCCTGCAGGCCTGGTCGCCCCTAACTGCCCTCTCTTGCCAGCCTGTTTGCCCCTAACTGCCCTCCCCTGCTGACCTGGTTGCCCCCAACTGCCCTCCCCTGCAAGCCTGGTCACCCCCAACTGCCCTCCCCTGTAGGCCTGGTCCCCCCCAACTGCCCTCCCATACAGGCCTCGTCTCCCCCAACTGCCCTCCCCTGCAGGCCTGGTCACCCCTAACTGCCCTCCCCTGCTGGCCTGATCGCCCACAACTGCCCTCCCCTTCAGGCTATCTTGAGGCAGCCATATTGTGTCCACATGGGGGCATCCATCTTTGACCACATGGGGTGGCCATCTTATGTGTTGGAGTGACGGTCAATTTGCATATTACTCTTTTATTAGATAGGATGATAGAGGTCATGACTAGAAGAACTAGCACGTTCACGCATGAGAAGGGCTATACTAGGGTACATTCACTTGCTCTTGGAGTGACCCAGTACAGAGGGGAAAAGGACACCGCTGGAAAGGACACTAGCAGCTGGAGCAATGTGATTGGGAAGTGATGGGACAGAGCCCAAGTGGAGAGGAGAAGCAGGGGTCTCTCTTCCCCTGTGGCCAGAGGGAAGGTAAGAGAGTGAGCCTTTGATTTGGCAGAAGAAAGATGTGAAGGTGTGGGAGTTCCTGATTGCTTCTGTTTTCTCAATGATGCAGGAGGCAACATCAGCTGAGAGTGAGAACGAGAAGCTGTGGGTGGAGGAGTTGGTGGAGACAGCGGCTGATGTGGAAGTGTCTTTTCACTGGCAAATACACTGTCCTCAGGTCTGTCCACAGGCCCTGTGGGGAGATTCATACGAGCTCAGCACTGTCCCTCTTGCTATTGATTTTGCATTTCAGTCTCTTTCACTGCCTTAATAAAATTAAGAATATTATCCAAAAACAAAATAAAATAAAAAACTAAAAAAAAAAATAATTAAAATAAATTAGTTGCCCCCAGTGAGTAGGACTGGGAATAGGATAGGATGAAGGCAAAAAAACACACGTACTTATTGTAAACTATTCTGTCTTTTTTTATTTTTTAACACAAACGTATATTTCTCTGATAAAAATAAAACTTTAATGACTTTTAAAAGGACATTTTAAAATAACATTTTAAACCTTTAATATTGTAAGAGTCTTTTCATGAGAAGCCCAGTAAAAGTGCTTTTAAATGGGCCTCATTCATCTAAGCGAGCAGCACAGAACCCTCCCAGAGAAGGTGATGCCTCTAGGTAGTTGGTCTTTTTACTAGAACTTCAAATACCCAAAGAAGATAAAACAAACTTGACACGTCCCTCAGCAAAGTGTGTTCACTACTGAGGGGGAAAAAAAGAACCTGCCTGTAAAGTAGTGAGAGAAGATGTCCCACAGAGAAAACACTTCTCCACAAAGGACACTAAGAGGGAAAGATTAACACTGGGTTTTGCCCATCAAGATGAACAAAAACTAAGAAGGAAGAGAGAAACCTGGAGCCATGCAGCATAAGACTATATTGTGGATTGTGCTACAACTTACTTAGCTATTCAGGCATCAAAATGGGACCATCATCACCATGCCTTAACTCCTTACCACTTGAAGAATGTTACAAATTTATAAATATCACTGGGTTGTGGTAAAGAGACTAGTTCTAATGTCAAGCAATTAGCAAACATTCAGGTTTGCTAATAAGAAATAAAAGAAAAAGGAATTTAGAGTTTAACCACCCAGCTTCAGTGCATTGTTTGCAATTTACAAAGTATGGGGCATTGACCAATTCATGTAACTTTTCTGAAATGTCTTCATTTCCTTTTCTGTCTGTATCTCTACTTCTAGCTCTGTTAGAGATAATACATCATAACAGTAAGAGAAGCAGCAGTAACAACAACAAAAACCAACTATCGCAACATTTCTGCTAGGTTTATCCTAAAAATAATATGGTATGATGGATAATTTTCCATATATATCAACTTGACTGGCCACAGGGTATCCAGATTAAACATTATTTCTGGATGTGTCTTTAACAGTGTTTCCAGATGAGAAGGACTTTTGCCTTGATGGACTCAAGTAAAATAGATTGCCCACCCCTATGAGGGTGGCCATTATACAATCCTTTGAAGGCCTGAAGAGAACAAAAGGCTGATGAAGGAGAAATGTGCCCCTTTCTCCTGCCTCCTAGATTGGGCTGGGACACCTCATCTTATCTTCTCTGGCCCTCGGACTAGGATTTACATCATCAACTCCCCTGGTTCTCGGGCCTTTCGACTGAATTACACCAGCTTGCAGATGGCAGAGCTTGGGATGTCTCCACCTCCATCATCATGTGAGCCAATTCCTTATAACCATGCCCTTGTATTCTACTGGTATGTTTCTCTAGAACACTAATAATTGTCATTCAGAAGCAGGTTCCTGTCCCTGAGCCTTGGTTGATTACAGTGCTTCTATCCCTTCTGGAAGCCTATAATTTGCTGCTCATATCTGCAGGGTTGTATGAGAAGTACAAAGAAACATAAATGCTATGACTAACCCATCACTATAGCACCAAAACTTAGTTGACAAAACACTTTCTCATGTATCCTTGAGGAATTTATAATTTTAGGGATGAGTAGGTAATTTTGATCAAAAGTTAAAACTATTGTATAAAAGGAAGAAATAATGAGAATGTGAAATTAGTTTTTAATATATAATTTATAACAGATTTTGTGGAGAAAAAGTTATAACTATAACTTTTGGGCATATATTTATTTAGCAGAAATAAAGGGTGTTATCCATTATTTCAAAAAATATGTGCCATTCAACAGGACATTGGGAACACAAACAAGACAGAGAATAGATGCAAAGAACAGATTTATATTCTTGTGACCTTAAGCAATAGGTAAACCAAGAAGACAATTTAAAGTTTAACTAATAAGGGCAGATGTTTCAGTGAATAGTAAGAATAGACAAGGTGATGCTGTAGGAATGAATACATCCCACAGACAGTGGTAAACATAATAAAGGTTCATTTCTTACACAGAGTCCACGGTGGGTCCTGGTAAAGTTCCAGGGCTCTGTCTTCCCTGTGATAGCTCAGCAATCAGGCCGCTTTCATCCTGTGTCTCCTTGATCGACAGGACAGGGAAAAAGAGAGCTGGAGACTCCTCCTTAGACAAGTCAATGTCTTGGCCCCACAGTGACTCAAATCACTTCCACTCACAACTCCTTTGCCATATTTAATTGTATGGCCCTGCCCGATGTAAAGGAAGCTGAGACGGGTACTTCCTAAAGTGTCTGAGAGGACAAAGAAGCAGACATCCAGGAACAGTAGTAGTAAGGCTACATAAACAGGCACCATTCCCTATTGCTCTGCCTGCAGACTACTCTCTCGCCTTAATGATATTATTTGAATTGCAAATTAAGTAATCAGCTTTAAGTAATTTAAGTAATTATTTGAAAAGCAAATTAAGTTAGTAGAAATAAGTGGGAAAATATGAGGTCTAACTAGCTAAACGGGAGGGAGGGGGGAGTCTAGGGAAGAGTCTGGATTAGAGAACCAAATGGATTCAGGGAGTCTTGAATACTGAAGACATGATGCCGATGCACTGACATGACTGCAATCAATATAGGTAAATCAAATGTTCCTGAACCGAGTGGCATCTCCTCTTTATCAGTACCTTCCAGGGACTTGTTCACGAGGTGCTGACAACCAAGGAGGCCTGTGCTCTGACTGCTCACTGGGCACCTTGCTTCCACCAGGAGAATCTAGCCCACCCCAGGGGGGATGAGTTATAAGAAGAAAAATTAAACAAGAACAAAATAGGAAGTTGAAATGGGATGATGTTACTTTGTACAAGCAAAGTTTGAGGACAAAAAGGATTAAACTATACCAAAGAAAGGAAAATGGACCAGAGTTTACAGAATTTTTCTCAACTACACTTGCTGTCTCTTACCCATTGCCTCTAGACTCCTGGATGACACGGGAAAGGAGAAAATTCAATAATTCAGGTAACTGCACTTAGTCTATGTCTGTTTTTAGACATATGGCTAGAAGTTTGCCTCATTTTATGAGGCTAATAAAAAAGAGAATTTTGGGTTGGGGGAACATTTTCTGTGCTATACTTATAAACGTTGCATTGATGTGCTGGTAACTTTTATGGTGACTTTTGACTCAAGGTCATTTATACTGACATCAGTGGTACTTTGCACTATGGGGACGTACAACAAAGGTTCAAGATTACACCACTACATTCCCTCCTGATTCCTAGGACCTAAGTGTCTTCCCTTGGGCTCAACGAGCCTTGCACATGTGCCAGGTACTCACTCAGCCCCACTGGGCATTCGTATGCTTCCTGCTCAGGGGCACAGAGTTTGGAGACACATTTCAGATGGCTCCTTAGAATCTCAGGGAGCAAAAGGGCAAAGCAGAAACTTTCACTTTCTGCTTTACACATTGTGTAGTTTAAATTTTTTATTTTTTAGTATTCATTTTAGAAATTTATAAAAATGTATAAAGCGTAGAGAATCAATAGGACCTGTCTAAATTGTGAATTCGATAATGGGGTATAATAAAGGAACGAGTCCAGCCAGGTGGATGACAAGGATGAGTAGAAAGATTGCAGAGTTATTTCTAAAGACTGAAAACACAGGAGTAGCAGTGTTGGTGAAGAGGATGAAGTTCAATTTTAGACAAAATTAGTTTGAGGCACCTACATCCAGGTAGTAATGGAATAGTCTGAAGGCCATTCTTCCTACTAGCCATATGAAAGAAGGGCCTAGGGAATTTAATTGTATAAAAAGAAGCAAGGCATTCATTCTGATAGCCTGTTTGAATTTCATCATCAAAATATGAGTTTTTAATAAGCAAAATTAATTATATCACAACATTTTGAGGATAAGGTTTGTAACACTAAAAAACTGTTCTAGTTTTATAATTCTGAGTTTATGGAATAGGTTTATTATTCAATTCTTAAGCACGAATGTCTGAAACCAATGTATCTTATATGTTTTAAATATAGCAACGTTATTCTCAATTGCTGAAACAAGCTAGACTAGAAATGGGTTTTAGGAGCTGAGATACTTAGTCACTCAGTTTGACCCCAAACAATGATTCCCTTTATTTCAATCACCCCAGATATCATCATTTTCCATGTGAGCCATGAAGCAAAAAAGGCTGAGACTCACTGGACTAAAATACTCATTATAAATAAGTTAATTCATTCATTAATTGTTTATTGTGTTATGAATAGCTCAAGATATTTTTCCCATTACTTTGTTCGGATAGCATATCAAAAATGCTATTTAAGTACCTAATAGAACATGAGGTATATATCCCACTCCATACCTAGCATCTTAAATCTATTATTTTGTAGAAGAAAATATAAATATTTTTCCAATATAGTACCTCATAAGACTGATGGTATGCAAAAGTTCCCCCTTGCTGGTCTTTCCTTTGCCACGTTTTATTAAAGGATAAACTAAAATTAACTTTTCCTTTCCCATCTACATAACATTACCCCATTGCTTTGATGTGTCAAAGAAATACATATCAGCATCAAAACTCATGTTGACATGGATAAACGCTTGGCATATGTTAAAGCTGTGAGGGCAAAAATAGTCCTTTGTAAGCAGTGAAAAGAGGAAAGCATATTTTTAATTCTTCCTGTCCTATAAACTAAGCCACCATCACCACCTCCTTTCTGGATACCCAGTGACCTCAAATTCTGTCTACTTCCACTACATCAAAATAAGTTCTGAGGATATTACCTGATAAACTCATTTAAACCAAGGTGTAAACCTGTGATAATCCCAGTAAATTATCTCCCCAAAGTGTATTTTCATTGTTATGAGAGGAAAACCTTAGAAAAAATTATCAGATCTTAGCCTCAGGCTGTTCAAGTATTCTAGGCACAGGAAACTTTTTCAGATCCTTGAGTTTAGACCAGTTAGGTGGCTAGCTGATTTGTCCATTATTTCTACAATTTTCTATGTGTAGTTTAAGACTTGGAAAATAAAAAGACAACTAGAAGAATGAACTATTTTCTTCAAAAGGAAAACAAATTTGTGCCTAACTAACTGTGTTCACCGTGAATTGGATAGCCTCCTACCTTTCTTGGTCTGGATACTTTTCCTTTTGTCCCAAAGTCTCAATCTTGAAGTCATCAATATCACCCAGAATTGGGCACTGGGCCCTTTTTAACACAGGAATAAAAGAGTAATTAGAAGCACTGGTCATCGTGTCTCTCATAGAGCTGAAATATAAATATATACTTCCTTGTTTTACAGCTTGATCTCCACTCTGTCCTAAACAAAGGATTATAAATACTTGGTTTTTCATGTTAGACAATCATAAAAATGAAGACACATATTCAGTGCCACTTTCTTTCTGAAATATGCCACTCTTGAAAGAGATTCTGTGTGTAAAGGAGTGAGACATGTAAAGTATCTATCCTTGGCACAGAGGTCAACAAAAAAACAGAGATATGGTTTTTACTCATGGCTATTGAAGGGCAATTGCTAAGGAGGACAGAAATCAGAAAAGAAGAGGGAACAGCTGAACTTATTAACTCAAATTCTAACCTGATTCTTCTTCAACCTAAAGAAGTAACTTTTTTTTACTTAATTATCCCCCAACTTGATGGGATAATTTTCAAAAAGAAAGGTAATATACAAAACTTGCAAATACCTAATGTTTAGGATCATGAGTTCAAAGTCCCTACTAGTGATCTGCCTGCAATAGTCTTTGTATTGAGGGAGACACTTCACTTGCCATTACTGGAGCTTCCACTAAGTGGCTGAGCCTTATACCTTACCCTACGCCCTGAGAAGAAACAGAGTCAGAGTAAATTGTTTTTATTCCAACCCCTTATTTATTTCTCCACATGGAATAGACCCAGGTGTCCACACAGGAGGTCACAACACCTAGACTTGGAAGGGAGGGGCAAAGGAGGAGTCACATTTTGTCTTCAGATCCAAGCTGCATGTCCCGTTCCAAGGTGAACACTGTAAGTGCTGTTGCTGTTCTTTCACTCTCCCTTTGGCCAAGAGTTGAATAAATATGTCCTCCAACTCACTTTAGCTTTCCGTTTACACTTTAGATCCACGAATCATATTTTTTTGGAAAGACACTCTTCAAAAGGTCATCAAATGTTTTGAGCTATAAAAATCTGACCAAACTTATTCAAGATGCAAGAATATCTGCTATGCTAGGAGACTGCCTACCTTATGCTCAGCAACAATGCAAAACAAATCTGTGGGTCACTAAAGCCACCTTCAAGTTCAACTGCCTGACGTCTGTAAAGAATAATGCCTTTAAAATATCATAACAAATTTATATAAAGAAGACTGAAGCAGAAAACTGTTTATTCCAAACAAATGCTTTCACTTTGTTCCCAGTGAAGGTTTCTGTGCGATAAGAGCCTGAATTAAAAGAGCACATAGATGAAGGCTATAGCCCATGTAATAAAATGTCAGACTAAAAAAAGAGAGTCATCAGGGAGCTTCATTTGAACTTTGATTCCATAAATCAGTCACTGAGCTCAACAACCTCTTTGTACCTTATCAAAAACTGAAAGCAGATAGTCTCCTAAAACCAAAAATGAGAAATGAGGGCAAAAAGAATGTCAAGTCTTAAGGCCCCCAATATCCTCCCCATCACCCCACTCTCCCACCACCCCCACCATCACACGGGGACCCTCTATTCTTCATCTTTAGCCTTAGGCTCCTATAAGCACATAAAGGGAATTCTTCATAAGATTTATATCCCCTCTGCTTTCTCTTTCTTTCAGATCATTTAGTTGATCTAAAATTCACAGTGGCTGAGAACATTTGAAAACCTCCTAATAGAGTAAAATACTACCAACCTAATCCTGGTTAACAATTAAACATGTCTAACATCAGGCTGATTTAGCACGGTAAATGGTCTGCGTATTGAAAGAATTAATGAGCAATTCTCTTTAATTAAAATAGGCAAGAGTTTATCCCCAAGGTTTTTATAATAGAATATTAACTAACATGAAGGATTTTCAGGAGTTTTCTCATTTCTTTTCCAGGACATACCATTAAAGAAGTACCATATTTTAATAATGAAAAAAAAAATTAAATCTGATCTTCCCTACCACTGCCAATTTAAAAAATATATAAAACCTTAGTGTTAACCATCAACTGTTGATTAGGTAATTAACTTATCTGTGTTGTGGAGCGGATGCGAATGAACGACCACTGGAGCCCAGACCAAATTAAAATTTAGGGAGCCTTTATTAGCCGGGCGGCCGGACGACCCGGCGACTGCTCTGCCATTCTCCATGCAGGGAGACCAGAGAGCAGCAGTGACCCTTTGTGTAGGACCACTTTTAAGCACATTAACCACATCCGGTTTTTGCAGAACAAGTAACCCAAGACAAAACAGTTTTTCCCAAGCAACGTCAGGATCATGCCAATGACGACCATGTTATTCACAGGGTCATCCTGTTCTTCAGAAAGCTGACAGTGTTCTATGAAAGAAGGCTACGTGCTGGGAAGGGGCCATGAGACCGTATCTCAAGGCCTGGCCTAGTGTCAGCACTGACAACTCTATCTGGGGCATAGTCCACGGCCTCTCTGGAAGCATGCTCAAAAATTCCCACTCTCCAACAATCTGTACCTCGGCAACTCCTCTGTGAAATAGGAATTGATCTTATTCAAATGGTCCATGTGTAAGGACAACTATAAACACAAGAGGCCAAACAGGTAAAATTTATTTCCGTCTTTTGTAAGCTGTTTATTTTTATATATTGATTTGAGAGAGAGAGAGAGAGAGAGAGAGAGAGAGAGAGATATCAATTTGCTGTTACACCCACTTAGGCATTCATTGGTCGACTCTGGTATGTGTCCTGACTAGGGATCAAACCCACAACCTTGACATACTGGGATGATGCTCTAACCAAATGAGCTTTCCAGCCAGTGTATGTTACTAAGCTGTTAGAGGGTTACCTGTGATGTGCTTCACAGTCTTGTTTAACACTTGTTCAATAGTAAAAATGTTTCCTTTCTCTATTACCTCTGTGGAAAGGATTCTGGGTTGTGACAAGATTTTGCTTTTACTTATAGTTCCCCAACACCTGGAAGGAATCATGGACAAACCCTCCAAGTGGCATGTGATTATGGCCATTTTGGAACCCTCTCCCAAAAAAGTGAAATAACTTACATGAACAACTGAGTTGTCCACTTTGGCCTTGCTATCTCATTGAATAATTAATCCAATTAAATATTAGGTACATATTTAACACTCAATAAATATCTATTGATTGATAAATATGCTATTTTAAGGGTGCCACTATTTCTTAATTTGCTGGCTTTCATTTTATTAGCCTTTAATTGAACAATCATCCCCTATAATGGCTCTCCATTAATTTTGTATGTTGATCCTTAGTAGGGGTCATAAAGTAGGCAGGTCATAACCATTGACTAATATAAATTCACAGAAGTGTTTGGTTTACCACCATTGTATTTTAAAAGCATTTGAACTTGAACCCCTTTAGGTTTATGAACTCTTCTTTAGAACATCATCCTTATTGTCATCAAGATATTAGTTAATACTACATATGGCCACTTTGTATCAGGCACTCTTAGTATTTCTATGCATTAATTTCTTTTTTTCTTTTTTGAGTAAGAATATCACTGCATTTATTTTCATACAGGTAATTTTTCTACAGATTTAACATTTTCCTCTAAAAAATAAAAGAATCCCAAAGCTTAGAACTGGATCACTATGTTCTTTCTTCTCTGCATTAATTTCTACACCCACCGTGGGTTGGTCATATTATACTACCCATTTTACAGATAGATGAGTTGTTAAGGCACAGAGAAGCTAATTACCTAAGGTCATAGGATTTGTACAATATGCAGCCAAAATTCAAATCCAGTCATCTGGCTTTTTAGCCAATAACTTCAACACCATTATGCTGCTCATGACAAAAACCCTAAGTTAGTCACCTACTTAAGGGGATGCACACTTTCCCTAATTGTTTCTGGTTTATCTAAGTCTGATTCTGTTCTGACACTGTAAACTGGCACAGGGTTCTTCTTGAGTATGTTTATGGCTACTAATTACTAACTACTAACATAGGTTAAGATTTTGAACCCTACTAGTCACAGTCTCAGAAGTAAGGAAGGAAGTACAAAGTCAGAGAAACCCGTGAATAACTGTCCCTTGCTTGAATATCTTACCCCCCCCCCCCAGATATAAAATTCTTATGCAACCGTTGGTTTAGATCAACAGAATGATCACCTGTCCAGTCTGGTTAAAGACACCAGATATTTTATTGATAAGCTTTCCAAGAATAAAATAATAATTCTACAACACATGGTAGGATTTCATGGGTCAGGGAGATCCTCTACTTCCAGGTAAGAGAGAGAGATGAAACGCAGTGGTCATTAGAGGCTGAGAGTTAACATCTATGCAGGGAGGGTGAAGAGATGAAGACACGAAAAGGAATGTTGCAACTGATACTATGGCTGTGAGCCAGGATTCACCAAGAACTATCACCGCCATGCAAGGGGGACTAGAAAAACCCAAACAAAGCAGACCAAGGAGATACGAGCTTTTCTCTGGGAAAGAAAAAGCAATACCCCTGTGGTAAACTGCAAGTCCAGGCCTGTACCTCATGTGGGTTTAGTACCCACACACAAAGTCCCTTAGAGGTGCAGAAAACTCCAAGCTGAAAATTCATGTAAACCTGCTCTATCCCTGGGGTGTTCGGAAGAAGCAAACATAGGCCGGTTCTGGAGAGAAGCTCCCAAAATCCAGGCCACAAAGAATTTTCACAGGAAAAAACACAAGCCACACTAAAAATAACCTCACATTTTGAAACTATAAAGCTCATGAGGAAACAATTCCCTCAGACTCATGAATCCTCAGAATAGACTCGAAATCTTCAGACAATTATTACTATAAAAATATTCTGTAATCTGATTGCTTTGGTGGAAGTTTTAAAAAATGCTTTATTGAAAAAAAATTGGAGTTCTTCCTGCCACCACCCCCATGTATTACCCGTACCCATGCTGCAACTAATTCAAGTTGAACTTGAAGCTTCTTTATTATTACTTAGAAATGTCTGACTCTAATCAAAGGAGGGTATTCACTCTCAGTTGGCACTTAGGTCAATACAATATGAAAGGGAAAGTCATAAATGTCATAACAAGAACATCCCCTTTGTCTTTTTCTCTGAGGAAGTTGGCACAGAAATTTCTTTAAATTAATAATTCTTCTGCTAGAGTCTTCTTAGCTTAGGAACCAAAAAAACTGCAAAACATTTATACAAAAGTTCCTGCTGTTTATCGTCACAATGACCCAGTAAATATTAGTGCATGTTTGCTGCATTGTCTCTGTGCTAGATAGAGTATCTTGCTGCTCAGGTTACAGGGAATGACTGAAGGTAATTATTAAGAGTTAAACTCTGCATGAAAATAACATTCAAAGTCAAACCTATAAGGAAGTTCTCAGACAGGTGAGTATATACAGAGAAAAGCAGAGTCCAAGCATAAGCGAGTGACTAAAGTTCAGAAGCAGTAGGAAAAATATAACCAAAGAGGAGTCATCTATATATATAAGAGCCTAAGCGACTGACCAATCGACCTGTCAACCGGTCACTATGATGCACACTGACCACCAGGGGCAGATGCTCAACACAGGAGCCATCCCCTGGTGGTCAGTGTGTTCCCACAGTGGGTGAGTGCTGCTCAGCTGACTGCCAGGTTCCAGACGATGGGCTCACAGCAGTCTCCTGATCGGGACTGACTGGGCACAAGCCTGCAGCAGGCACAGTGGGGGGCCGGGATGAGCCAGAGTGGCAGGCAGGAGCAGCAGGCAGGAGCAGCAGGTGGTGTTGGACTGCCAGTTTCGGCCCAATCTCCGCAGGCCATGCTGAGGGACCTCACTGGTGTATGAATCCATGCACCGGGCCTCTAGTATTTCATAGATAAAAATGAGCATAGGTTATTGAGAGTCCTAAGAAAGCCCAAAATACAATGTTAAAACAACGGGAGGCCAGGTGATTGGAGATTCATGGGAGACACTCATTAAACAACAGAAATGAAGACATTTACAAACAAGAAAGGGATGGTAAGGAAATGAAATAAATTATAGAAAGCATTCATTCAAACAATTGAGCCATGAGTAAAGATGATGGCGGCTGTGGGGAGAGCAACAGGTCCCAAGAAGGTGGCTTAGAAAGGACAAGCGCTGTTTTTTAAAGAATGAAGTAAAATTGATGACAGGAGGAGGTGAGGGCGGTAACCCCTTTTTACAAGTGATTAGAATCAAAGACGGAGGTAGAGGGTAGGCACTGGGAGGAAGAGACAGCTCTTCGCTGGGAACAGTTCTCACAAAAGTTAAGACATCACACAAGGCAGACACAGAAGCTTCTGTGAGAAAGGCTCAGTTGTCCCAGTTCCTGATCCTCTGCAGGGATGGGGGAGACGCTGGGAGTGCCACAGGGGGTCCCCAAGGTCCCACTGAAGGGCAACAGCAACCTGTGTGGTGGCCCACAGCTATTTACCTCTGGTGGCTTCTGACTGCCATCGGCATGTTTAAGAACAAGTAAACAAAATTAAAATTAAAAATAAAATGCCAGTTGGAGACAGATTCAGATCCATTCTATGGCTAGCAAGCTTGCTGTCCTAAAATTAGCTTTAGCCACTGAAAATGAGACCCTCTCATTATTTACAAAGCCTTTCTTGCTTTGTAAATAATGAGAGGAAAAGTTAGCTGGAGCCACTCCCACCCACACAAACACATAAGCAAACAACAACAAAAATTCCTAAATAAACAATTATAGAACACGTCAGTATATGATACTTCCTTTTGCGAATTCTTTGAGAAGTGTTATCATCAACAGCTTCCCTTTTTCTTTTGCACATTAAGAAAGACCCTGAGTTAGGACATTTCTACAGAATGAAAAGGTAAGGAAGAGGGAACATGAGAGCATGTGCTTGTTGTAATAACATTAAATCTGCAAGAATGACATGAGGCACGAGAGAGGCACTTTGCACATGACCCTAAATGAAAGTGAAGCTTGAGGGTCTGTTAGCACTAAGGATTCAGCATCAAGAATTAGTACAATAAGCAAAGGGACATCAATAACTAAAATGATTTTTGTAGGACAAATATGAGGATAGTTGTTTATAAATATGACTATATTGTACATTTTAAAAACCAAATTATGTCAAACCTTTATTCCTTTTTAAGAAAAATTTTAACTCAGACTAATTTTCCCTGCACACTGAGTCATTTCTGTCGGTGGCTGTGAATATTAAGTCTTTTACTATCCGTGATTGCTATCTAGGCAATAATGTTTTGTGCAAGGGTCTGTATGTTTATTTGTTTGATTTGTTTTGGTTTTTAGTGGTTGTTTTGAAATACAAATACAGGTTTTTTTCAAGAAACAGTCATTTGAAAACAAACCAATGCTTCCTAAAAATGATAACACAAAACCGGTCTGTGCCCTAAGGGCAGACTCATTTATTTTGTCCATATTCTACCCGCCTGAAGCTGAATATTTTATATCAACATGTGCAGGTGAAAATCAAAATGCAGCAACAATTCATCCATTGAGACTAAGAGATAAAATGTAATTTGATTTTGCCATACACTCAATCACCTGTTTTTGGTTCTGTTTAGAAGTATTTTTCAAAAGTCTGATATGCTTGTTAGCAGAACCCAACACAGATTCAACAATGTCCCAGATGGTCTTTGTGACTTTTGATTGTTATTTATTTATTCATTGGATTTTTGTAACTGCCCATTCCTGACGCTTTGAGATGCACACACACACACACATGCACAGAGTTCTCAGCATAATAGTTAAAACATCAAATAAGTGTGATAATATCAAAGAGAAAAAGCAACAAGTTTATTTTTAATCATTTATGAATTATCTTTCTATCTGGATAGGCTCTACAGAAAACGCAGGCCATTGGATTCAACTGGAATCCCATGGACATGGGCTTAGGGTTCTATTATTGCACATAAAGAGAGGTCATCTCTTAAAAGATGTAAACTTGTACTCAAAGGTTTCCTTGTCTTGGAAACCTTTCCTAACCACACCATAACCACCAACCATTTGGCTTAGGAAGCTACCAAAGGTCACTTCCTTTGGAAAACCTTCCTTTAATGATCCTTGGTATTTGATTTATATTTATAAAACTCATGAAGATACTAACTTTTGTCTTGGTTTTACTATTTTTGCAGGTTTACAAATTCTATGAAATATTAAAAGGTTATTTATTCTATGCCTCCTTTTGCATAGGGGGTCCCCAAGACCACACCCAGCTTCACTGATTCACCTGGGAGTTTCACAGGAGTAAGCATTCAATCATATTCATACCTAAAGCAAAAGGATACAAACAAAATCAGCAAAGGGAAAAAGCATGTGTGGTAAAGTCCAAAGGAAACCAGGTACGAGCTTCTAAGAGTTATTTCTGAGTGAAGTTACACAGAGCTTAATTCCTCCAGCATCAAATTGTGACCACACATGTGCTGGTGGTCTACCAGGGAAGCTCATGAGAGACTCAGTGGCCAAGAATTTTATTGGGGGCTGGTCAAATGGACACCCTCTGCTTCTGCCAAAACTTCAGACTCCCAGAAGTAAAACAGGTGTTCCACATAAACCATATATTTGCACAAACACATTAGGCAAAATGAGCCACTCTTTTATGGTTTAGGGAATGGTGGGAGCACTCCAGAAGTCCAGTTCCCAAACACAAACCAACAACCAGCTCTGCGAACAAGCCTTTCTAAGGATAGCAGTCCTGGTAACGCTTTTCCGCACAGACCCCCTTAGAGATGAGATAGTCAAATTTTTGTCTCTAAATCTGGAACCCTAAAGAAAACCTAAGCCACATGATCTCCAAGTATATAGCTAACTCCATGTTCCTAACCGCTGCTGCCAAACAAAACACATAGAGAAACTCTTCTAAACAGAGAAAAGCCTTTACTAAAACTACACCTGACTACTCAAAGTCTTATCTCCCCACATCCACCACTACCCACAAACCTCAGCTTCTGGATTTCTGATCTAGAAAAGTAATTGACAATGTGAGATTTCACCTTCATTTTCATCTAGGCATGAAGTGCTTAAAAATGGACATGAATTTCTTGCCAAACTCTCTTCATCTGCTAGTTTAGACAAATGCAGACTTCCTTCTGTAAGGATAAATAAAGAAATTTTTTTAAAATCCTAAGTATATGATGCAGTTCAAGTGAGAGATCAATCTGCAAAATCAGATCTAATAATGTCCTGGCTAATAAATTCAAGGAACTAACTTAGTATAGACAATGTATTGTTAAAATATTTTCACTTGAGTTTTCAACAAGTTTCAAGAGAACATTGTGTCCATTAATCTAGATCTGATAGTCATTACAAAAATATACATATACTAGAGGCCCAGTGCACAAAATTCGTGCGGGGGCAGGGGGAGCCCTCAGCCCGGCCTGCACCCTCTCGCAATCCAGGACCCCTAGGACATCCCTCTCACAATCCGGGACTGCTGACTCCTAATTGCTCAACTGCTGCCTAACTGATCACCCCTAACCACTCTGCCTACCTGCCTGATCGCCCCTAACCACTTCCCTACCTGCCTAATCACTCCTAACCACTATGCCTGCCTGCCTAATCGCCCCTAAACACCTCTGCCTTGGCCCCTGCTACCACATCTTTGTCAGGTAGGACATCTGGAATGACGTCCGGAAGGTCATTTGGCTATCCTGTTTAATTAGCATATTATGCTTTTATTATTAGAGATATCTGATATGTAAAACTGCACATAAATGGAAAATTTTAATAGGAAATTTAAAACAGCATGAAATAAAAATACATATATATAAAATTGGAAACCATAAAAACAGCAAATTAGATAGGAGACAAGTTCAAAAAATTTGTTATAGGTTTTTTAAAAAGAGAAAGGAATAGAATAATGAAAGAAAAGATAAGACTTGTAGGGAATAAAGTTGCTAAGAGAGAAATCTTAAAAGTTCTCAGCACACACATACACAAATTATAACCATGTGAGGTCACGGATGTTTTAACTAACCTTATTGTGGTGATCATTTCACAATATATATGTGTTGCAAATCATCATGTTTATACCTAAAACTCACACGATGTTATATGTCAATTATATCTCAATAAAGCTAGGAAAAAATAACAAATGACTGTTTAACTATATTTTATTTTACTTTCTTCCTCTTTTCAGGATATTTTATTTTTTTTCAGACTCTCACTGTTGCAAACAACTCTGTAATAAATAGTTTTGTACATAAATCTCTGTATGCATTTATGATTATTTTATAAAAGTAAGTTCCTGACTAAGAAGAAACAGATGTTTTTGTAGCTCTTGATACTCATTAATAAAATTGTTTTCTATAAATGTTCCAACTTTTATGCTTAATCCTTTGTGAATATATATAATGATCTCTAGTTGGGCAAGGCACTGCCCATGCTCTGAGGTCTGAGGGTGCCCCTGGCTAGGCTCTGCAGTTGAGGGGCCACTGGATGGACTCCCTGACCCGGCGAGGCTGCTGCTGTGTTTTGCAGTCAGGTGGGGCCACTATAATCACTTCTGGTTGGACAGGGTCACAGGTTATGCTCCCTAGCAAAGAGGTGCCACTGATTGGACTCTAACTGGGAGGAACTATGAGCTAGGCTACATGATCTCTCCTAGTTGGGTAGGTTCTCAGGCTGTGTTTCCTGACCAGATGGTGCTGTGGCTGGACTTTAGGGTGAGTCAGGGCCACAGGCAAGGTCCTATAGTTGAACAGGCTGTGCTAGGCAATCAGTTGGGGCTACAAGTTGTGCCTTTAAGTTGGACAGGGCCCTAGACTGGGCTTCAAGGTCCGATAGGACACTGGCTATTCTCCACATTGGGCAAGCCTGGCTGGGCTCACAGCTGGGGAAGAGCCTCCAGTTGTATCCTGCAGTTGGATGGAGGTGGAGACTGTGCTGTGCAGTCTGTTGGGGTCACTGCCCAGGCTTCCTTGTTGGCTATGGCCACTGGCTAAGCTCCATGACAGGGCAAGGTTACTGGCTGGAATTCCTGCCTGGGTGAGGAATTCTCACCAGGCTGTCTTCAGCGATCCTACAGGGCCATAGGCTGGGCTCCCCAGCTTATGGGACATAGGCTGGCTCCTTAGTTGAGTCGGGGGGGGGGGGTGGAAGGCGGGGGACAGGGGATATGATAACAGTTAGGCAGGGCTGCTGGCTTGGCTCCCAGCCCAATTGGGGCTGTAGGATGGCCTCATGGATGCCCAGGTTCTCTGAACAGGCTCCTGGATGCGTGGGACCTTAGCCCACACTCAGCAGTTGGGTATGGTTGAAAATCTGCTTCCCTGCCTGGGTGGGGTGGTGTAACAGCTCCACTGCCTGCACAACCCACACATTGGGACCCAAGTGGGCCGAGTCACTGGCTGGGAAGTCTGTCTGGTAAGATCTGAGGGCTGGTTGTTGTAAGCCCGCCCCCTTCTTTGTCTCTATCTGATCCCCAGTGATGCTCATGAAGCATCCCTCAACATGGGGAGGTTGGATATCCATCCACCTTGGGCTCTTTTCCCACTGCAGAAACCACAGCCCTGAGAGCCCTCGAAGTGGGGTAACACTGTGTGGGTCCGGAGGAGGGGCAACTCTTATCCTTCTGAGGTGGTCTGTCCTTCTCAGTCTCTGAGGTCTGGGGCTGCCTTTCCCTCACCCCGGGGTTCCAGGATTTTCACAAGCATGTTTGTTTGTGGATAGTTGCTACTTGGTCTTCTTGTGTGGGGGGCTCGATGACATCATCTCCAGATTCTAGGTGGTCATTTAAAATAATGTTTTTTAATTACATTTATGATACTTGACAATGCCACCATATTTTGATAAATGGAAAAAGATTTTTAAACATAAAAAGATGCACAAATAATTCACTAAAATGTTAGCTGCACTTATGTCTGGATATTAGCTTTAGGGTGTGTGTTTTATCTCATAGTCATTCAATGTTTTCCAAATTTTCCAAGAAAATTGAAAAGAACATCTTTATAATTCATATATATATATATATATATATATATATATATATTACCTAATAATAGACAAACATGTAAATTGACCGTACCTTCGCTATGCCCATAGCCAATCAGAGTGACTATGCAAATTAACCCAAAAAAAAGATGGCGGTTAATTTGCATACATAGGCACCCAGCGCCTGTGTCCCAGGAACATCCTGGCACCCAGGTCACTGTGAGGTAAGGCCTGGTGCAGTTGTGGACCCCCAGCGATCGATCGCAGGGAGCTGGGGCTCCGCTCCTGCACAAGGCCGAAAGCAGACCCCCTGCAATCGATCACAGGGAGGTGGGGCTCCACTCCTGCTCCAGGCGAAATCTGGAGGCTATCGGCCTGGGGCAGGAGCGGACCCCCTGTGATCGATGGCAGGGAGCTAGGGCTCTGCTCCTGCCCTAGAGGCTTTTGGCCTGGGCAGGCCTGGGCAGGGGCGGAGCCCACAATCAGAGGGAGCTGGAGGGACCCTGCCCAGGCCTAAAGCTTCGGCCAGAGGCTTTAGGCCTGGGCAGGGTCCAGCCCGCAATTGGTGTGAACTATAGAGGAAACACCTTTTCTGACTGCACATTGGCTAAGCTTCCTGTATGCCACTGGTAATATTCTTAGTAACTTGGGTAACAAGAATCCAAAATGGTGATCTAGGGTTTTTCCACCACACTTCTGGAGATAAAAACAAAGGTCTGCTGCTGGAGGGCTAAGAAATGTCATATCCTGCCCTAGCCGGTTTGACTCAGTGGATAATGCCTCGGCCTGCTGACAGCAGGGTCTGGGTTCGATTCTGATCAAGGGCATGTACCTAGGTTGCAGGCTCCTCCATGGCCGGGGCCCAGATGAGGGCTCATGCAGGAGGCAACCAATCAAAGTGTTCCTCTCACTTTGATGTTTCTCTCTGTCTTTCCCTTTCTCTTCCACATTCTCTAAAAGTCAATGGAAACATATCCTCAGGTGAGGATAAAAAAAAAAAAGAAAGAAAGAAAGAAATGCATATCCTATGAAAGACACATCTTGAAAATGCCTAAAGAAAGTTGTCATTTTTTCTTGGTGAAGGGACTGGAGTCCATGTTGATGAAAACACTTTGGTGGCTGTGGTGACTGGCAGTGGCTGCAGCAGCGGGGTGATGGAGCTGGTGCCTTCCCCTGATCAGCCCAGTTGCCTCCCACAAAGGGAGGTCAGACTGCGGCTTAGGCCCGCTAAGCCGTCAATAGGACATCCCCTGAGAGCTCCCAGTATGTGAGAGGGGGCAGGATGGGCTGAGGAACCCCCCACCCCCAGTGCACGAATTTCGTGCACCGGGCCCCTAATATATATACATATAGATAGATATATATATATAATGTGTATAATCATAAAATATCCTTTCAACTCAGAGCAGCTTCTCTCTGTGTCTCTTGTACTAAAAAGAACATCTATAATAATAAAAACATAATATTCCAATTAGACTGGACATCCTTCCTTCCAGACAAAGCCGCAGTGGGCAGGGGCCCCAACAGAGGCCCCCCGCTGTGGCGGTGGCGGGCAGGGGTCGGGGCCAAGGCCCTTGCACGAATTTCGTGCATCAGGCCTCTAGTCTTTAAAATAATATTAAATGCTCTTTTCCCCCTTACTAAATATAGAATTACATATTGTATATTTGTAAATATGTTATGCTTTTTATACATAATCTGTTAGCTGTAAGAAAAAAATATTGTCTGAGTTGCATGATTCATCCTAAAAGACAAAGAAGAAGATCTCATAAATTCAGTTGCACAGAATGGTATGTAATGGATAAGGATTATGGCGTGCTATGAACCTGGTGAGTTGAGTCGGTGATAAATTATAGAATTTTCTTTCTGCACAAAGCAATTTCCCCTAAATCTAGCTTCTATTGATGCTCACACTGTTCTTATTTTCTGTTCATTTAACAGTAAATTACCAGGTTATCTGAAAGCAATAATAAACTAATTTCTCTTTAGATCTTCTAAGGGAAGTCTTTAAATTACAGTTTGGAAAATAAATGGAAAAGAGTGTCCCTCTGCCTCTCTGACACAGTTTTTATGCAATTACTTCCTCCATTCTCATTTCCCCAATCAAAACAATGTCCCCATCTTCCCATTAACCATCATCACTTTCACAGCATCTCCTTTCTTTCCGTGAATGCAGTGGGTACCAATTATGGTGAAATGTCAGCAAACAGCAGAAACAGGATGCCATTAACCTACTACCATTGAATGGGACAGTAAATGTCAAAATGTGATAAATTTCTAATTGAAAGGCATTCTTCTCCAGCCCTACAGCCCCTTATCTGCTCTGGTTCCTGAATTTAAAATCACCATCACAAATGGATGGGCCGGATTCTGAAATGTAACAAACCAAGCCCTCTCAGAGGGATTAAAGATATCAGAAGGTGTATATACACCACAAACAACCTTCTGTTTCAAAAAGCTGTTGAGCAGGGAGAGAATTGACATTTTTAAAAGGGCTGTGGACCTCCAGGTAGGGCCTCCATAAGTGGCCACCTGTACCAGAAAACCTTGAGGATCCGGATGACAGGCCACCTAAAGGTTATCTTCCTAAGGTCATTGATGCTGACCAAGGTATTAAGCAGAATACCAATTTGTCAAGTAGCTAGACAGCCTTGTAATCTCTACTGATCAGCACCCTCTCTCTGCAACAAGAACAATTATATAAGCCAATTTAATCTCCACTTCAATCAAGAGAACAATTCCATCATTCCTATAAGTTTCCTCATGCCCTTTTCCAGGCTATTGCCTTGCCCACACACAGGCAACAATTATTGCGATTTTTATCACTGTAGATTTGTTTTGCCAGTCCTTGAACTTCACATATATGGAATCATACTTATGTCTTCTTTGTGTCTGACTTCTTTTGTTCAACTTAATATTTTTGAGATCCATGCAGTTTGTTGCTTTTGTCAGTGGTTAATTTCCTTTTACTGCTGAATAACATTCTATTTTATAGATACATTATCACAAATTGTTTATCCGTTTTCCTGTTGATGAACATTTGCTTTGCTGCCAGTTTGTGGTTATTATGAATAAAGCTTCCAAGAATATTTTTGTATAAGTCTTTTTGTGGACATATAATCTTGTTTCTCTTGAGTAATTTTTAGGAATGAAATTCTTAATCACATTTAAACAGCCAAATTTGAGTCATATATAGCATCAGCTTTTTGTGCACAGACATAAAAAGCCTCCTATTCTATGCATCTCTTCTTATCTTTTTTTTTGCCCTGTTCTGCATTTTCCCCCCTTCAAATTCTTTTAACACTTCACAGCTTTAAGATGGGGGAGGAAAAGCAGTGCCCTTAAAACACTCATTCTTACCTATTCGAGATCATAAAAAGCAAGAAGCCAGGGTCTGAGCAGCACATGCAAGAGTAAAGTAACACATTCTTCTCCGAAGTCAGGAGTAGAAGAGAGAATAGGAAGTCAAGCATGGTGGTATTCCCTTCTGCCCCTCCAGACACACTCTCACTCTTCTCTAACTTGCTTTTTTCCTTAGGAAGCTGAGCCCTACTACTGGTACCATATGGACTCCCTTGACCTTTGCCTCTACACTGGTTTGCCAATGGCTAATGCCGGCAGGAGACAAAAGTGGAAGAAGGGAGAGGTCAGGGAATTTACCCCCCCTCCCCTCCATACCTCTTCCTAGTGAGCAGAAGCATGGCAGTGGCTATGTTCTTTACCCCAAGGTGACACCTCCATCACATGAACCCTCTCCCACTGCTGCAACTGTCCCCATCTTCTCATAACTACCACCCTTCAGGTCCTGAATTAGCATGTTTCACCCAAGAATGCTTCACCATTTTTGTTGGTTCCCTTAAACTTACTGACACCATTGTAAACTGCTCCTTTATTAAACTTGTTGTTTTTAACTTACCCCTTTGAATTTGCTATCTGTATGCTGCCCTGACTCTGGCTAATAGTTTAAGTTAGTAGTTAAGAAGAAATATGTATCTAAGGGGGAGAATCCTGAAATACAAAGCGAAAACATGAATTAAGTTATCAGCAATCTGGGTGTCAAGATAAAAGTCTGATTCTGATATGAGATCTGATCAAATGAGGAACCTCTTGTACACTTCTAAGACAAGCTGAAGCCACAAGGGATGGACATAAAGGTAGTAAATTCTGAGAGAAAACATATGTAAGGAGGGATTGGTCACAAGGTCAGAGACACGGTACAGGAAAATTAAACTCCATTGATCTATAGACTACTGCTCACTCTTCTCTCTTCCAAGTCTCCAAGTCTCCATCCTCAAACTTTCCCCCATTGTATAATTTCACCCATTCTCCTTGAGCCTTCATCAGTCATTCTCATGTAGAAAAACATTACTCTTCAGTTACAGACCTAACTGCTTGGATATTCCCCAGCCACTCAAAATGTATTCCATCCCAAACTTATCACATCTTCATCCTCTCACAGTAACTTGGCAACTCCTCTTGACTTGCCTATTTCTACTCATGGCATCAGTTGCCCCTCATTTCATCCCACTCAATACCTCAGGCATTTTTATTAGCTTTTCCCACAATCCCCATATCTAAATCTGTTGTCCAATAGAAACTCTAGATTGTAAATCACTGTGTATCTTCTCATGTGGGCTTCAGTCTTCCTTTCCATTCTCATCTCTCACCTCGTCTCTTTGTGGTCTCCATCCTATCTTAGAATATAATGCATATCTTGCTTCATTATTATTCACTGTAATAGAAAAAGCTTTTGCCAAACAATCCTACCTATGGGAAAAAATTTCAAATTTTAGTATATGTGTGTGTGTGTGTGTGTGTGTGTGTGTGTATATATATATATATATATATATATATATATATATATATATATATATATATGTCAAGTACCACTTCCCTCACAAAGCATTTCCTCTTTCATTTCCCCCAACAAAATATTATCTTCTCCTTCTGAATATTCTATTTATATCACTCTTATAATTTGTTTTTATCATATATTATAATCATATGTTACATATTATAATTATGTATTACTATTATGTATTACTAGAGGCCTGGTGCATGAAATTCGTGCATTGGAGGGGGGTATCCCTCAGCCCAGCCTGTACCCTCTCCAATCTAGGACATCCCTCTCACAATCCAGGACTGCTGGCTCCCAACTGCTCGCCTGCCTGCCTGCCTGATTGCCCCTAACCACTTCTTCCTGCCAGCCTGATCACCCCCTAACCACTCCCCTGCCAGCCAGATCCACACCTAACTGCTCCCTTGACGGCCCGATTGCCCCTAACTGCCCTCCCCTGATAGCCTGGTCTCCCCTAACTGCCCTTCCCTGCTGGCCTGGTCACCTCCAACTTCCCTCCCCTGCTGGCCTGGTCACCCCTAACTTTCCTCCCTTGCCAGTCTGGTCACCCCCAACTGTCCTCCCCTGCCAACCTGATTGCCCCTAACTGTCCTCCTCTGCAGGCCTGGTCACCCCCAACTGCCCTCCCCTGCTAGCCTGTTCACCCCCAACTGCCCTCCCCTATTGGCCTGGTCACCCCCTACTGCCCACCCCTGCAGGCCTGGTTCCCCCCCAAATGCCCTCCCCTGCAGGCCTGTATCCCCCCCCAACTGCTCTCCTCTGCTAGCCCAGTCACCCCTAACTGCCCTCCCCTGCAGTCCTGGTCCCTCCCAATTGCCCTCCCCTGCTGGCCTGATCACCCACAACTGCCCTCCCCTGCTGACCATCTTGTGGTGGCCATCTTGTGTCCACAAGGGAATGGCCATCTTGTGTGTTGGGGTGATGGTCAATTTGCATATTACCTCTTTATTATATAGGATACTATTGTGTATAACACTATTATGTACTATAATCATGAATTATGTATTAAAATCATTATTATAAAATACAAATGTTTTTCCTATGGTAAATTTCAAATCACTAGAATATACAAAGGGTCCTATCTATTTGATTCTCTGCAGCAGTTTTGCAATAAATAATATCTGAATTGCATTCAATTTCATTGAATTTTCTGACATGCATATCAAAATTTCAGGCTAAGATATCTATAAAATTAAACAAAGACTGTCAAAAATTGAAAATCTGTGCATTACATAGTCTCTCCTGGTATATTGGTATAAAACTTCATTTTTAGAATTTAGAAAATAAATTAGAGTAAATTTATGAATAATATTTATTTTTCAAGTACTAACTAAGCCAGGCTTTTAAAAGTGATGTTTGTGCCTACAGTTCACAATAAAAGATTTGGTAACACATTTTTCTCTCCTAGACCAATTAAGTTATTCTGCATAAGCATTCAGTGTTTTGTTAGGAAAGTGAAGCCACTTGTGCCTACACCACAATTTTACTGATTGGTACATATATGAAGTGGAAACTGAAAAACAAATGTTTTGCAGGATGTTTTCCATTTTCACAAAAACACCCACTCTTGCTAAGAATGAAAAATTTGGACCTAAAAATTTCTCCTAGAAAACTTTGAAAAATCCTTTCGTTTATCAATATTTCTACATATTTTTGTAATTATTTGGGACATCTGCATGAAAACATGTTCTTTGATTTAGCTATTCATTTTCTTAAAAACCATAACTGAGTATTATCATTATAATTTCCTGAAGAACATGTATTAGATTCTTCTATAATGACATCAATGTCTGTTTTATATTTCTCCTGAAGCCCTCACCCACTTAGAGCCATTCTCCATCCTATTATCTGTAACTATATGCAACAGACCTTCTGTTTATTTGCAGTTTAGTTTTGTTTTGTTTGCCTGTCCTATTTAATTCATAGCCCTTTCTTCTGTTATTAGCTCCCAGTTGTATTTTGGGGAAACTTCCTTCCCCATACCCCCAGTCTCTGTGGTCTGAACTGGTAGGACTGACTCCATCCTAAGCAGTAAAAATAGACACACAACATCAGCCTGTGAAGTCATCCATCAGTTGTCTCCTGATCATGCCCCAACTAGGGTTGAACTGCAACCTGAGTATGTGCCCTGGTCGAGAATAGAACCCCTGACCCTTTGGTGCACAGGAAATACTCCAACCAAAGCACAATGTCATTTTTTAAGTGTCCATTTACTGATATATCCCTATGGATGTCTCAATTCCTTCTGCTTCTTTTATATTTCCCAAAATGTGCTTTAAGTTTTTAAATCATTTAAAATCACCAGAAAAACAATAAAACAGAGAAATAATTAACAACAAACATATAAATTAATAAGTCACCAAAGAGGGCTTTGAGGTACATATCTGAAATACTGGTGATTCTAGAAGTAGGCAGAGCAAGTAGTTAATACTGGTTGAGGACCATTTATAAGAGCCCCTCCTCACCCCCAAACTGTAGCCCCTTATTGCCAATCCTACTTCCAATGAAACCACCATAAATAATTTTACCATTTAAGTTTTAAAAAATGACCTGGGTAGTAAACACACTGACCATGTTTGGCATATTAAAAATCCAGATACTTGACATGACATCCATGAATATATCCATGTCAAAAACAGAAAAGTATAAGTATCCTAGAAAGCCCATTGCACATGGACTTTGAAAGACACACCATTCAGCTCCATGTTGCACATGAATAAAAGTTTCATTATGTATGATTGGTATACTTTCAGAAGATCCTGAATTTTCTAGTAAAAGTTATTTAAAAACTGGAATAGCACTTGAAATAAATTATTGTGCCACGCCTCCCCCCAAAAAATTGAGATGTGTAAATTTTCCAAGCTTCGTTTTTTCCATCAAGGCTATTGCCAAGGGACATTATTATCTCTGACTTTTATCTCACTATTCAGAAAGGAATACCGAAGCAATCTCAATAATACATCAGTCTCATCAATAAAACCTCTGCTGTACTCCAAATTACATGAACTTCTTGTGAAAAGTAATTGACCACATAGAATTTATTGTGGGAGTCAGCTAATGCTGAATACAAAAGCACAGGGAGATTTAGGAGGAAGGCCTGATGCAAGGTTATACACGTTGTAAAGAAAGCTGAGTGGTCCTCACAGGAAAAAAAAAAAATGTTGGGTCTACTTAAAAACCACTCAACATGAAATTAAGCTTTAAATTTTGAATAAATAAATGTCTTGCTGGACAGGAAAATCTAGTGCCCCCAAATCCAGCGGGCACAAGGAGATGGTTTTGCAACCTTGAAACTGTCTGACATCAATGTCATAACAATCACACTGGTTACCGGCTGGTTTTACTAGTGCTCCCCTTGTAGCATCAGATTCCAGTCATTCCTCCAAGGTAACGGTCAGAGCTGGGGAGTGCTGACAGGGGTCAGCATCTCGGATATGCAATTAATTTGAAAAGCTTTTAATTTCATGTGCAACACTGAACAGACTTTGTAAGTGAATAAGATCAGTGGCACTCTCAATTCCAGTACAAAATTCCTGACAGCTAGCTCAAATGCACATGAAGGAGGGGTTGAGCTTCAAATTTTAAAACAGCAAACGTAACCTGTAAGTAAGGCTCAAAGATATATGTTTAGCCCTCATCCTGGAGATTGGAAATTGAAAAAGTGGCAGGTATAAGATATAATTTTTATTTATAACAATATATATAAAGACAGATTCTGAAGGTATTAAGGTCTAAGAACTCAGATGGCTTCACAGATACATATGTGTGTGCATATATATTTTTACACACTCACATACAGAATAATCAAAACTGAATCAAAAATAGCACTTTGTAGAAGGCTCTCTCCAACAATCCAAATTCTACTCAGTCCTGAATCGCTGTTTAAGTCCTACCTTCTCTGGGGTCTTCCCTAGGAAATCCAGCCCACGTCCTCCCTCCTTTCTCAAACAAGATTTCTACTTCACCACCACCATCACACACGTGAGTACTTAAAGTGTAGGACCTTACTTCTGAAGTAACAGGCTGCTCCTAAACCTGAAAGTTCAAAGCTAGTTGTGAAGACAAGATGCAGGCACAAAAAGGTATAAACAGCAGCTCACAGTAACTGGAGATCACGTTAGGTGAACACAGGAACGAGGAGAAGGAGGCCTCATCCAGGCTGGGCTGGTCAGAGATGGGACGGGTTTATGGAGGAGGTGGAGTTCAAGTTTGACCTTGAAGAAGGGCTCTTCTCACATAGCCAGGAAGCAGGAGAGAGGCTGGGAAACATGAATAAGATGAAGAGGCAAAGATGGACCAACACAGGTCAGTCAGAAAGACTTGGGCTCCAACTAGGAGCCTCCCTGTTAGGAAGTTCACACGTTCTCTTCATCTGTAGATTTACCCATCAGTAAATGTGGTGTCTCCTGTGGGTGGAGTAAATCTCACTAATCAGAGCAAAAGCAATGCAATAGCACGTACTTCTAAAATAACTTAATTTAGATAGCATTAGAAAGACAGACAAAGGATGCCAAACTAGTGTCCACTCTGATTGGGGTTCATTTATACGTACTGGTTGCCTCAATTTGGACCACAGCATAATAATTAATTGTGAGTGAGTCCAGTTAACTCACATTTGAGGTAGAAGCCTTTCACTTACGAAGCATAATGTAGACTTAAGTAAAAGAGGGAATAAAAGTTCCTTAAAAGTCACAATTGAATTTGAAATCCCCAGTGTGTGGGTTGAACTAAACTAAAGCAACATGAAAAAATGAATGTGGTTTACTCCCAAAAGCTAGGGACTGCCCTTTAACCTCTATGAAAAACATGCAGAGATTCATGGAGATTTATGTCTTGCTAAGAGTTACTCTGAAGAAACCAAAGTTTCCCTTCAAGAGCCCAGGGAGTCTCAATCTTCCTTACATATTAAAGGCACCTGGAGAACTTTTAAAACCCTCTGAAGACCGGGCCCCCACTTGATCCACTAAATCAGAATCTTTGTGGGTGGAGATCAGGCCGGTGATTTTCACAGGCAGCAGGGTTGAGAACTACTGAAGTCTCTCCCTTCATACAATCATCAATGGTCTTACCAGGTTAGGGAGGGCTCAGCCATCAGCCTGTTGACTATCATCTTGTGAATGCCCCAAATCATTCACAGCACAGCATATACAAACCTTTAACCTTATGTACGTTTTTGTCTTAGCTATCAATACATGGCATAATTCACTAAGCAATTAGTAGAAAATCAGAAAAAAAATCAAACAAAGTAGGCACAGCACTTAAGGAAATTAGTGAAAGAAAACAATGGGGACAAAAACAAGTAAAAGTAATTTTAGAAATAAAAGTTCCTGAAATTTACAAGTATCGCCAATATTAACTCACTCCACTAATATTTAGGATGATATATATTAACCACAATGACAACAATAATATCTACCAGGTTTTCTTTCTTACTAAGTTGCTTTACATATTAAACTCAATCTTACAACAATTCTATGAGAGAGAATACCCCATTTTAGAGATGAAGAAATAAGGCTCCTGATGACTACGTCATTTTGCCTGATGTAACCTAACTAGTGACTGAATTATGTTTCAAACAGATTTACTGATTTCAAACGTGTCTCAAAAGCAATTTGATTTAGTTATAACCCACCATCATCCAAGGGCTCAGCCTACAGCCCCAAGCTATAGTTGGAGAGGGGGATGGGAGTGGATATATGAATTGTCGTAAGTGACTTTTTAGTCTATGCACTCCTAATTTAGGGGGAAAAACCACTTAATTTTTAAATTGTTGAGCCATGTTTAATTTCTAACCTATTAGATGGGCTATATAAATGTCATTCCGGCCAGTTTTCAAACTGCCTTTCCTAGAACCAGCTTTCGTTCATGGACCCAATTTGCCAAGAATTCCCAATATTTTTGGAGCAAGAAAACTGAAACTTGATTTTGGAGCCAATTTTTTCCATGGTACTATTCTTGAAAACATTGTTCTTTTCAAACTACATGGGTACTGGTAATGAGCCAGACCATTCAGGGAGTCAATACATATCTGAAAGTAAAGGATAATACTTCAAAGTTTCGTGTAATTATTTCAATAAGTTCTTGAAAGTGTTTATAGCATTAACCGCACTCTGTAAATGAGAGATTGCATTCTGTTTATAGAATGAGAACTAAGGGACACACACCAGCCTAACTCATCCAAAAAGGGCCAACGCAGAGAATAAAAACAACTCCCCATGCAGAGCATTAGACCCATCCCACAAGAACTCTGCTATTTAATTTAAAGTCTGGCTTGTTCTACTTTCCCATGCAAATACCAAGAGAAAACACGCCAAACAATTCCACCTTGAAGATTATAATGGGGCTCCCATGGGGATTGGAGTAAAATCCACTCCTAACTGAAGATGGGCCCTTAAAATCCTAATCTAATTTTCTTATTTGCTGCTTGGCATGTCAGCCTGCGCCTTATTATTTATTCCAGCTGTTTCTCCTGAAAGTATGGTATTTGCAATTTGCTGTGGGCCTCAAAAAGCACAAAGAAATGGTAAATCATCAAATGCTGATCACCAAGTCAAAGAAATAGATATTGCTTTTCCTAGGGGAAGAGAGAAATGACTATTGCATAGTCGTAGTTTAAATAATAGATGAAGGCTTCCTTTGAATGCATAAAAACCTGACAATGTCATGATTATATACTTGAAAGGTATTACATGTCCAAGTACTAAAATATGAAGGATATAATCTCAGGATATGTTGTTTTCGGCATATGCTAATCTTAATTGCCATGAAATTTGCATTTCATATCACTTTTAGTCTGAATATGAGCATATTTTATCTGAAGTCAGTATCACTCACAATTTTTCTTATTTTGCTATCTTCATCCTTGATTTTTTTTAAAAGACAGAAATCTAATGCTAAAATAATAATTCTAAAATTAAAATCATTAATTAAAATTCTGTCATTTTGCTAGGCTTAAAAATAATATATTTTAGCAATATTGGGTTCAAATACAATTAAAGTTGAACTTTTATATATTTTCCCATTTAAATTTTCAAACTTCTTTATATTCTTATAGGTTAACTCATTTCTACCTCTTTTTAAAGCACAAAATTAATAGTACTTCCTGACACAAATTGTTGTTAAATAAACCTTTCAGACTTCTACTATGCTTCTAATTTTGGGTCTGTTTCTTAGGACAAGTCTATTTTTAATTAGATTGTTAAAAGTTAATTTGTATAATGTTCTTCAAATTAAACATACTGTTATATTTTGACATTTAAATTCATAATTTTGTTCATCAACCCTAGGTGAATTGGATTTAATCTGATAATTTTTTAAATGATGAAGGCATTAAAGATCTCCTTATTTTCTGTAACACTGCTTCTTTAATATTTGGCATAAGTGGGATTTTACTTTAGTTTCTGCTATCCAAAAGACAGTCTTAAAATATTAACGTAAAATTTTAGGAGACATCATAGATAAATGTCACCTAATTCAATTCAAAACATGTTTATTGCGCACCTACTATGTGCGGATATGGCAGAAAATACAACTGATAATGGTCCTGTCCTGATGAAGCTTTAGATCCCAGTAGGGCTGTCACAGTAAAATGAGTAAATATATATTAAGTCATTGAAAGTGTTTTAAGAATAACAGTAGGGTAAAGGAGATAAATGAGGCTGAAGAAAACACTCTACATATAGAGGTTTAAAAAGCCTCCTAGTTAGAAAGATGCTTAAGCTACGATCTAAAAGAGGGAAGAACCCTGACCGGTTTGGCTCAGTGGATAGAGCATCGGTCTGCAGACTGAAGGGTCCCGGGTTCGATTCCAGTCAAGGGCATGTACCTTGGTTGTGGGCACATCCCCAGTAGGGGGTGTGCAGGAGGCAGCTGATCGATGTTTCTCTCTCATCGATGTTTCTCTCTCATCGATGTTTCTAGCTCTCTATCCCTCTCCCTTCCTCTCTGTAAAAAATCAATAAAATATATATTTAAAAAAATAAAAATAAAAGAAGGAAGAAAGTAAACTAAAAAGATACATAGGGAAGAAAATTACAGATGTGGGAAAAAGCGGAGTGAAAGCCCTTAAGGGTGAATGACTATGCTTGGTGTGCAAAGAATATCAAAGGAGCCATTGTGGTGGAGTGGAGTGGAGTGGAATTGTGTAAGGGGAGACGGTAGAGATGAGGGCAGAAGGTTGCAGGAGTGGAAGAGGAATGGGAGCAGATCATGTTGGGCATTACAGGCCAGAGTATGAGTTTTAGAAATGTAAAGCCATTTGAAGATTTTGAAAGAGAACTAATATTTGTCTCCCATTTTTTAATGCTCTATGGAAAATTGGTTAAAAGGGTAGGGTTAGAGCAAAGAAATGAGTTCAGATGCTATTGAAGTTCTAGACAATATGTGAGGAACCTCAGACCAGCATAGTAGTGATGGAGGTAGGGAGAAATAGTTTGATTCTAGAGATACTTGAAGGAAGAACCAAGATGGGTATAGATAGATTGCTGAAATGGAGGTATAAGAGGGAGAATCAAGGATGACTCCAAATTTTCACCTGATCAACTGGAAGAATGGAATTGCCAGATATAAATAAATAAATAAATAAATAAATAAATAAATAAATAAGAAAGCAGAGGACAAGCACAGGGGAAAAATTATTAATTTGATTTTACAGTATGTAAATTCCTATTTTTAAAAATTAAAAATAGAACTACCATATGATCCAGCAATCACACTGTTTGGTATATATCCAAAGGAGATGAAATCACTATCTTGAAGAGATATCTGCTCTCTCAAATTCATTGCAGAGTTATTCACAATAGGGAAGACATGGAAACAACCTAAGTATCTGTCAACAGATGCCGATACATCCTATCTAATAAAAGAGTAATATGCAAATTTACCATACCTCCACTAAACCCACAAGCCACACCCACCAGCCAATCAGGAGCAAGTATGCAAATTAACCCAACCAAGATGGCTGCAGCCACGGAGCTGCAGCAAGCAGGAGGCTTGGGTTTCCCCAGCAATGGAGGAAGCCAAGCTTCCCTGCCACCCTGGCCGGCCCAGGCCTACACTCAAGACTACAAAGTTTCAATTATAGAAGATAAATAAATCCCAACAAAAATGGCGACAGCCACGGAGCTGGAGAGAACAGGAGGCTTGAGTTGCCCCCGGCGATAAAGGAAGCCAAGCTCCCCCCAGCCCTGGCCTGCCTTGGCCTCCACTACAAAGTTTCAATTATAGAAGATAAATAAATCCCAACAAAAATGGCTGCGGCCACAGAGCGAGCAGGAAGCTTGGCTCCGCTCAAGGCTACAAAGTTTCAATTATAGAAGATAAATAAACCCCAGATACCAGGGCCTCCACTTGGGTCGCCGGGGGGCGTGGCTGGCCTGCAAACCACCACAGGCTCCTCGCCCAGGCTGCCTCACGCCCCAAGGGAACCCCCACTCTGATCCGGGACACCCTTCAGGGCAAACCAGCTGGCCCCCAACTGTGCACCAGGCCTCTATCCTATCTAATAAAAGAGTAATATGCAAATTGACCATCACTCCAACACACAAGATGGCTGCCCCCATGTGGACACAATATGGCTGTGACAAGATGGCCAGCAAGGGAGGGCAGTTGGGAGAGACCAGGTCTGCAAGGGAGGGCAGTTGTGGGCGATCAGGCCTGCAGGGGAGGGCAGTTAGGGGTGACCAGGCCAGCAAAGGAGGGAAGTTGGGGGGGACCAGGCCTGCAGGGGAGGGCAGTTAGGGGTGACCTGGCCTTCTGGGGAGGACAGTTAGGGGTGACAAGGCCTGCAGGGGAGGGCATTTAGGGGCAATCAGGCTGGCAGGGGAGCAGTTAGGCATCAATCAGGCTGTCAGGGGAGTGGTTAGGGGGTGATCAGGCTGGCAGGCAGAAGCGGTTAGGGGCAATCAGGAAGGCAAGCCGGCAAGCAGTTGGGAGCCAGCAGTCCTGGATTGTGAGAGGGATGTACGAATGCCCGTTTAGGCCCAATCCTACCTGGATCAGGCCTAAATGGGCAGTTGGACATCTCTTGAGGGGTCCCAGGTTGGAGAGGGTGCAGGCTGGGCTGAGGGACACACACCCCCCATGCACGAATTTCATGCACCTGGCCTCTAGTATACACACACACACACACACACACACACACACACACACACACACACATATATGCGCAATGGAATATTATAAAACCATTTAAAAATGCTGCCATTTGCAATAACATGGATAGACCTTGAGGGCATTATGCTAAGTGAAAGAAGTCAGCGAAAGACAATACTGTATAATATTACTTATAGTAGAATCTAAAAACATTGCTCAAAAACAGAGAGTACTGTTAGTTTTCAGGGGTTGAGAGGTGGTGAAAATGGGGAGATGTTGGCCAGATATGTTGGCACAAGCTTCCTATTATAAGATGAGTAAGTTCCAGGGATCTAATGTGAATCTAATAATCTAGTAACTATAGTTAAAAATACTGTATTATGTACTTGAACGTTGCTATGAGAATAGAGCTTTAATGTTCTCAACGCAAGCAAAACAAAAAACAACTATAACTATGTCAGGTAAAGGGTATAGTAACTAACCTTATTGTGGTAAACACGTAATATACAAGATGTCCCGAAAAATGTATATACACTTTGAAAAATTATTAATTCCAATAGGTTAAATCTGAAAAGGCAGAAACATTAATTGAGCTATCAGCTATTAAGTATATGTACATTTTTCAGGACACTATGTATATGTGTATCAAATAATCACATTGTACACATTAAATTTACACAATGTTATATGTCAATTATTTCAATAAACCTGAAAATTCAATTAATATTTTAATTTTTTTAAATTGACAACTGGCCAGTTAGCTCAGTTGGTTAGAGCATGGTGCTAATAGCACCAAGGTTGTGGGTTCGATCCCCATATGGGCCAATAAAAATAATATTAAAATATTTGATTTTGCACAAATAAAATTGGGATTCTCATTAGTTATTCAAGAGTAGATGTCAAATAGGCAGTTGACTATGCAAGTCTGGTATTTGGTAGGAGAAGTCTGGACTAGAAATAGAAATTTGGTAACATTGGTGTATACATGGTAACTGGTTGTGACAGAGTAAATTATTCTGGAGGTGAAGGAATATAGAAAAGACAGAGAGCTAAAGATTGCATTGAAGAACCTTGTTTTTGCCAAAAAAGGCAAAAGGTGAGGGAGAATACCCAATTTCAAGTAATTCAGACCATCTTATTTCTTAATGTTAGAGGGCTCTTTTGTGGTTATATCCAATTGGCAGTTATCATAAGTTCTCTCATTTTCAAAGTAATCAGTATTAGTGAAGTTAACATCTTATTTATTTGCTTGCTAAGCATCAGCTGCTAGTACCAGCTGATATGAACCTGAACAAAATTAGTTCAAGCATCGTGAGAATTGGACTTCCCTAAAGGGAATTGTGCCTTTGAATAATGTCTTTTAAGAAAACCCAAAGGCTCTATGCAGCCATCTGGTGAACAAGAAATCGATAGGGATGCTCTATAGAGTATTTTATTATGATGAAGGCTCCTCAATACTGGGTTTCTATCATCAGCCTACCAGGCATTCACCTTTGAAATGAGGACAGATTATGTATTCATTTTTATCCCAATGTAGTAATCAAGATAGCCCCAGTGATTCCAAACTCCTGGTGTTAAGACCTTTGTAGTCCCCTCTTGCATTGATAGGGCTGGCCTGTATAACCAATAGGATACTGTGGAAATAATGGTGTGTGACTTCAGAGGCTAAGCCATGAAAGACATCAGAGCTTCCACTTGCTCTTTCCCCAATTAGTCACTTTGGAGAAAGCCAGCTGACATGTTTTGAGGACACTCATGCAGCTGTAAAGAGAAAACCACTTGAAAAGGGACTGATACCTCCTACCAACAGCCAGCAAGAAACTGAGACCCCATATCAATGGCCATGTGAGTGAGCCATCTTGCAAACAGATTCTCCAGAGCCTTCAGATGACTACAGCCTTGGCCAACAACTTGACTGCAACTGCATGAAAGCCCTTAGCCATTACCACTCAACTAAGCTTGTCCCAGATTCTTGATCCATAGAAACTGGAATAACAAAGGTTATTGTTGTTCTAAGCTGCTAAACTTTGGGGTTATTTTTTATATAGCAATCCTATATAATAAAAGCCTAATATGCTAAGTGTCCAGTCATCCGTTCAACCAATCAAAGCCTAATATGCTAATGATATGCTAAGGCTGCTCAACTGCTCCCTATGATGTGCACTGATCACCAGGGGCAGATACTCTGACTGGTAGGTTAGCTTGTTGCTGGGGATGTCAGAGAGCCAGTTTCAGCTGATCTCACAGGCCAGGCTGAGGGATCCCACTGGTGCACAAATTCATACATCGGGCCTCTAGTAGATAATGAAAACCTCCATAGTATTTACTTTCCTATGCCTTTTTTCCCCTTGTCTACACATTTTATTTGGGGTTTGATTCACTCACAGGAGAACAGAGGTTAAAATAATAATTCTCAACATTGGCTGCATAATGGAATTTATTTGGGAAGCTTTAAAAATATGCCCACTTGTTTCCCAACCCCAGGGGTTCTGAGTTCATTGGTCTGGGATACAATGTGGACATCAGAATTGAGTCAATGTTATGTTCAAACATATGCTATCTGATTACAGATGAGATATGGAGCCAAATATTCACTTCTTTCTAAAAGTAAAAAGCAGCATTGTGAGCCATACAGAGCAAATACATCTGTGGCTGGATGTACAGAGGGAAATCCAGGTAGCTATGGGCTATTTTCCACCTGACCTCAGCTTACATACCACTTAACACATGCTGCTATGTGCCTACAGTTTCGTTAGAGATAACCCGAACTATTTTCTTCTTTTCATCCAAATTTCTCCTGCATTACATCCTCCTCATGCTCCTACCCACATGCACACCACACCCATATCAGTCAAGATGCTTTCAGTGATAAGTACAAGAAAACCTAACCCAATCAGCTTAAAATAAAAATGTACAGAGCTCCAGTGGCACAATTGGTTAGCGCGCGGTGCTTATACAACAATAAAATAAAATGCATTCTCTCTAATGACACAAAGCTCAAAGGTAGGGCAGCCGAAAGTTGGTTAATTAAGTGGCTCATTGACATCATGCACACAGGTTCACTCCCTCTGTCTGTACTCAGGTGTTCCCCGGTGGACACAGACAACAGCCTCAACTCCAGGCATGAAGAGAAAAGGAGAAGAGAATATCTCTTCCAATATATCCCCTTTTATCAGGAAAGGAAAAAACAAAAACATTTACACACACACACACACACACACACACACACACACACACACACAGACTTCCCAGAGATCACACTGGTGTGAAGACTAAGTTATGTGCTCATTTCAAGCAATCAGGAAAGAGAATAGAAAAATATGATTGCTAAGACTGGACATGATTTACCCCACAGAACTAAAGTCAGGATCAATCACATAGTCTCTCTCACACACACATGCTTCCTTCACATTATAGACACTGATATATTCCATCAATTGGAATGCTTTCAATCGCATATAACAGATATGTATCAGTCAGCTATTGTGAGGTGCAAAACACAAATATGAAATCTCAGTGGCATAAAACAAAAATCATGTATTTCTTAGAAATTGGCAGGTGAGCATTAGACATTTGGTTCTGTTCATCTGTGCTGGACCTATTCACATAGCTGTGGTTGTTTTGATGGTCAGCTAATCTAGGCTGGGTTTGTCTAGGTCAGTGGTTCTCAACCTTTCTAATGCCGCGACCCTTTAATACAGTTCCTCATGTTAGGTGATGCTGTTGGAAGTCGTGGGCCAAGCTAGACTATGCCCCTCTCTGCAGGTTGGGCTGAGGTCTATCTATTCTATATGTATTCATTCCAAGGCATGGGCAGAGAAGAAGGTACCCAGGGAAGCTTTCTCATGGCAATAACAGAAGCACAAGAAGGCAGGTAGAAATGTATGCCTCCTAAGGTCTAGACGCAGAACTGACAGACACATCATCCCTTTGACCCTATCCCATTGCATAAAGCAAGTTCATGGCCAAGGCCAAACCAAGACATAAGGAAGTGCATGCCAATGGAAAGAACTGCAAAGCCACATGGTAAGAAGTTTGAATATAAGGAGAGGTTAAGAACTGAAGCCAGTATTTCTATCTACCACAGATACTAAATCTGACTTTGTTTACCAAAAACAAAATTATTAGAAAAGTATTGACGACTCACAAAATTGATGGAAACTTAAAAGTCAGGCTTTAAAAAAAATCAATATTTCCAGGAAAAAAAAAAAACAAGAAGCTGAGAGCACTATGATCATGTTTAGCAGTAATAATCTGCCAGGAGGCCACCACTTCCGGACACTGCCGCTGCCACTTCTGTGAAGGAACTTCCCAGATGTCTTTTCTCTACTCATTCAAAATTGAAAACCCTTGTAGAAGCTCCAATTAGCCCAGTGTAGGTCATTCCCATGCAGTATTATCAGGGTCAAGGAAGAAAGGACCTAACTCTTTACATTTCCTTATCGAGAGGTGGACACTGCCTCCACCAAGACTACTCATAGAGATTCTCTCACAATATGAGGGGATATACAGTAGACAGCAGACAGAAAAAGACACAATGTTAAGTAGCTGCACTAATATGATAGGGATTGTGTGAATGGATAAAAGACATCCCATTATAACATCAAAACATCCGTTACAAAGGGAAGTACTTCATGCTCAACAACAGGAGGGTGAGTCATTAGATCATTCAGGATAAACCACCTGAGGTTTAGCCAGCATTTAAACAATAATTTCAAACAACAATTTCTTTTGAATCATGGAAGAAAGAAATCTGTTAGCCTTGCAAGCCTTTTTAATTATTTTGTGCTGCTGAATATACTCAAGGATATTAAGTATGTTCCAAATTTTACACTCAACACTTAAATAATCAAATATAGATGCAAAGGATAGTTACCTTGTGCTCAAACATGCTCAGGAAAAATCATTGAGCCTTGAAATGTCCTAACTCACAAGGCTTTTTTATGCTGAGAGATCCACTCTGATGTGATAGGTGTTCATTTCTACTCGTGGCTTTAGGGGAACCTATAAATTCAAATAACTATTATTATGCTTAAATAATGTAATTCCACTCAAGAGACATAGACTTCAGTGTCAGATTAGGTGATGAGATGAATGGATTTGGAGGATCTCATTTTTTTCTCTCTAATTCACTTTTGGATATTACCACAATGACAAATACACTGAAAAGAGCTGGCTTAATAAATGACTGATTTCATTAAATATTTATAGTAAATCAAATCTATATCATAAAACAGCCATTTGGTTGGTGAAGAGAAGTGCATAAGGGGCAGAAAGGAAAATTAGAAAAGGGAAGGGAGGGAAGGAGGGAGAGTCAGGGAAACCAGGAGGCAGGGGAGAGGAAAAGGAAAGGAGAAAGAGGCACCTGCCATCGCCTCTCAGGGCTTCAGGCACACAGTAGTTCTCTGAATCATTCATGCCTTGTTTAGGGTTGTAAGATCGTACAGGATCTGCATGCAGAAGGTCAAGTGTGTTCAATTAAGGAATTGGGGCCAGTGGGTCAGATGAAACATGATGGCTCTCAATAACTACACCCAAATCTGTAATCCAGGCTCCTGTAATCCCAGACTACTCTTTTTTTTCTTTTTTCTGAAAATAGAGCAAGGATATTCTCATCAGAGGTAACCACTCAAATACACACACACAAAAAGAGGAGAGTAAGGAATGCAAAAATAGGGCAGTATTCTTAAGACCCTGATTTCTCCTCTAAACAACATTCTGGGCAACTGCAGTTTTGTTTCTATGACTGCTCTACTTCTCTTTCTTTTTCTTTCTTTCTTTTTTAACTTTTATTGATTTTTAGAAAGAGGAAGAAAAAGACAAAGAGAAAAACATTGATGTGAGAGAGAAACATGGATCGGTTGCTTCCTGCATGCATCCGGACTGGGAATCAAACCCTCAACCTGGGGCTGTGCCCTCACTGGGAATGAAACCACCAACCTAGCCACCTGGCCAGGGCTATTCCTGCTCTCTTGGAGATACACTGTCCCCACATAAGTTCTTTTGCTTTTTACGCTTAACAATACTCACCAAAGCCCCACTTTCTTTCTACTAGATAGAATGACCAGGAAAGAAAAATGAACCACTATTTACTATACTGAAAGTAATAATAGACTCAGGAATCTCAAGACACATAATGAAAGAACTTGATCAAATGCCCCAAAAGGTCATACCATAGGAAGGAAAATGAATGAAATTAATTCCATTCAGTTGTGTGTTCTGATTGAGTCATGGCACAATTTGGAGTCTTCAACAGTAAAATAAAGAGCTTCCTAACTTGGGCTATTTTAAACTTTCTCCATTAAATATAAGTACTTTTGCATATATACATTTAAATAGGTCATCTAGTTCTAATTAGATCTAAATGAGAATAGAGAAAATAGCTGAAGTGTCCACAATGTATGCTCAATAAACTATAGTAATTAAATTATCTGAATAGGTCCTTATCTAGAAGAAAACTTTCTATTAAAAATAATGTGCTCTTCCTTTATCTAAAGCAACCCAAAGATTCCAAATAATTAATTGCAGAGTCGTTCCTTTTCTATTCTTGACTGAAATTGGTCGGAGAGGGTTTAAAATAATTTTACTTCTAGTCTGGACAACTCTCCAACCAATTGTGGTTTTCAATGCATTACTAATAATAAATTTTAGTACTCAATTGAGCTGGTGTATTAAAAAGTCCTGATTTTAAAAGAAAAAAAAACCTACCCTTTTTTTTAATTCATATATATATATATATATATATATATATAGAGAGAGAGAGAGAGAGAGAGAGAGAGAGAGAGAGAGTTGATTTTTAGAGCAGGGGAGAGTAGAGAGAGATTGATGTGAGAGCATAACATTAATTGGCTGTCCCCTACAGGCCTCTCACCAGGATCGAGCCCACAGTGACCAGGAATGGAACCAGCAACCCTTCAGTGCTCAGGAAGATGCCCAACCAACTGAACCACACCAGCCAGAGCTAAAATTCTTACATTCTTGTTTTTTGTACTTAGAGTCTCCAAAAGAATCTTTCTCATCATCCTGTTCCTTAATTTATTCCAGTAAATGTTCCTACAAGATTCAAATTTACCCAATTATTTGCATGCTTTACCTCCAATTTTCAAATCCCTGCCAAATTCCAAATTAATTCTATTCATCATTATTTTCTATAGTCCAACAATAGAAGAACCTTGTCTAAATGCTAATCTGCTGTGTATTCATTTTTCTCATATAGCTTCAGTTCCCCAGAGTTTGACATTTCTATAAATCCTTAAAAGGGATTATAATGCTGCCTTGCTACATTTTGTTTTCTCTGAGAAAACAAATTAAGAAACTTCCCCACCTTCAACCTTTAAAAATTTAAAAAGAAACCTATCTTCCTTTCTCTAGAAAACAGGTTTGAATGTGGAATTAATTCCAAGCATCTGGAATAAAAAACAGTCCCTGTGTAACAGAAGATGAGTTCAATGGATTCTGGCAAAACCATTCCTATATGATGTCTCCTTCTAATCAATATGATCACTCTCGTTCTCAGAAGACGTTAAAGCAGAAAACCCCATCTGCGCTCATGCAATATTAAAAAGATCCTTGGCTATTTTTCCTGCAACTCTGCAGCCCCTGGTTTTCCCTGTCATTGAAGGCAGTCTGTGCACAGTGGATGGAACACGATCTCCATGATGGTATTCTTCTCCACTGTATAAATTGGGAAGACAGATTAAATTTTTATCATGATTAGGGAGAAAGAAAACTTAATATGCAGGAGCTAATTAATATGAAAGTAACTAAATGGAATTAAGAGTTAGCTGACTTGCTAAAATAGAGTAGGCTATATAGAAGGACCAAACCAATTTATTCTCCCCATGTCCTCATTACCAAACACAGTGAGCAGGTAGAGCCTGAGTGTTGGGCATGGCCTAGCATTGCCTGTGCTTTAACATTTCTTTCATCAAGTAGTTCATGCCCATCACACAGGTCAGATTTACTTTACAGCTGCCACTCATATGTTCACAACCTGTGTCCAGTCTTACCAAGGGAACAACCCCCTGAACCCAAGGTGTTTCTACAGTTTCAAATCTGCATTAGTCCATGCACTTGGTGAGTGCTATAAAACAGGATTTGTGGGAGTGAAATTTCCTTCCAGAGAACAGCTCAATATTGGTTCAGCAAACAAACCTTTGATTCAAATCAAATGATGCACTTCAAAGCCAGTGTAAACCACACTTTCCAGAACCATGTTGAAGAGTTCAGGAATTCAAAATCAGAAAAATAGTCAAAGTAGAAATCAATTCTCATCTCCAGTTTCAAACTGGAGTACCCACATGCTAAATTTCTACTGGATGACTGAATAATTGCTACCACTTCCAATTCAATTTGTGTCAGGCCATGTCCTCGGGGCAATGAGATGGAGATGGGAGGTGGCAGGAAATCACAAGTCTTCTTAGGGAAGGAGAGAGTAAATTGTGAGATTAAGAGCCATTTGTCAAGTTGGACAGGAATGGGAGTGTGAAGATTGACCACAGCCTAGGGAAGGTAGGGAACACTCAGAATCACATGAGGGCAGTTTAAAGGGACAGGAGGGTACGGGGTACATCACTTCTACCAACCTCTCCTGGCCCCACCTAACCCAGAAATACAGTCTAGCCTTGTGCCCAGGATAGGAAATAAGAGGATTAGGAAATTGGATTTCATGAACATATGACAGTCTCTGACACATCAATCTAAAATTTAATTCCAACCCTCTTATGAAAGTTTTCAATTTCACCACAGTCAGAGGAAGATTTTCCCAGCTTCTGAGCACAAACACTAATCTCCCATTTGGCAAATAACTCTACATTGTGCTTTTTCTTTATTGTTAACCTATCGCTATCAAATTATCATGTTGTTTTTAACATTTAAGATTGTAAGTTTTGTTTCTCCAAGTACATAATGAGCCGCTTATAAGTAGGGAGTATGTTGTATTTCTGGTTCAGACACATATAAACACACATACATACATGCTTTTACACACAGACCTCCTCTGGCCTTTCCTATATTAGGTATTTTACAGGAATATGGTGAGTAAGAGCATGAGGCTCAGATATGTAAAATTAACCTATCAATAATAAATACTGTTGGGCTTACAATGCAAAGGTCAGAGTTTGGGATACTAGAGGTCTAATAGATGTCAACCACAATATGCTCAGTGGACTGGGTGAAGATAGATATGTGCATAAAGTTATTTTTTAATAGCAAATAGGAGTTTCCACATAAAATTTTGGTTTGGCTGCAAGAATTTATTTCCTGAAATAGTTTTAGCATAACATCAAGGAATAAAAAACATTATAAACCCAAAGGACAAAGAAAATGGAAAAAGAGACAATGGCAAGCCAGCTGTTTTCATGAAAACTTAAGCCCTACCCAGTTTGGCTCAATGGATAGAGCGGGACCAAAGGGTCCCAGGTTCGATTATGATCAAGGGCATGTACCTCGGTTGCAGGCTCCTGCCCAGCTCCAGCCCTGGTCAGGGCTCTGGCAGGAGGCAACCAATCAATGTGTTTCTCTCACATGGATCTTTCTCTCTGTCTTTCACTCTCTCTTCCATACTCTCTAAAAATCAATGGGAAAATATCCTCAGGTAAGGATTATAAAACAAATAAACACTTAAGATGGACAATGGACTGGGAACTGGTGAATGACTTGCATAAAAAAAGCTAAAACCTGCAATAAAGGAAACTATTGAGAAGTAGACTGACAGAGTCTTTAGAACCCTGGAAAGCTCTCAGGAATTAGAGGCACCTGGTACTTTGGGAGACAGAGGCAAGGATGAGACTATATAAGGATTCAGTAGACACTACATGCCGCCTCTACCCTGGGCCAGGTGAGTTCTCCTCCCCATCCCTTCAAAAGAAGAGAAATGTACTCTCTAGAGAAACTGAGTCCAGAAAGACTTGGGACTCAGAGACACTGAACTCAGCAGGGAGAGTAAGCTGCTGTCTTGAAAATGAGGAATTAAGAGAATGCCTGTTGTTAAAGGAAAAATTATTCTGACACCTGTTGAAGATGGTAAGGCAGACTGTCTTTATTCAGGAATACTATTACAATGGGATTTTGTAGGAGGGGACAGAGAATTGAGCTCAAATCTGAATACAATAAGAAAAAAGTAGGAATTTATAGACAAGGAACAGGGTGGGGGGGGGGATCAGTGGGTGGAAAATTACTAAGAGGAAACAGCAGGAGTAAAGAAGGACTCTGGCTAAACCTACTTTATAAGATTATTGCTGAAAAGAGGCCAAGGTTTTAAGGTATCAAGGGTGTGGAATAAGGAATTTAATTGGATATCAAGGGTGGTCAGATACCAAAGTTGAAAGATAAGGAACTTGATCAGATATTAAGGTTGGGCGATTTTCACTAAACTGCTCACCCAGAAAGAGTTTTACTAAAATTGGACCAAAAGAGATAATGGCAGAGCCCAAAGGATGAGGCCTAGTCAAAAAGAAGACACAGAGGAACCTGACGAAAGCTTGGTCTTTGTCACTATGAATGGTGAGGGATGGGTGTTGGAGTACTGGTCAAACGTCAAGGATTGGGTATAAGAATGGCATTACACTTCTCAACCACATGACTACTAGTAAAAGCTGGAAGATAATGGAATGTCTCCAAAATTCTGAGAGGAACTTATTTTCAATCTAGAATTCTATACCTGGTTAATTTGATTCAGGTGTGAGAATATATTCAAAATGTTCTTAGAGCCCTGACTGTTCGGCTCAGTGGATAGAGCGTTGGCCTGTGGACTGAAAGGTCCCAGGTTCAATTCCGGTCAAGGGCATGCACCTTGGTTGCGGGCACATCCCCAGTAAGAGGTGTGCAAGAGGCAGCTGATCGATGTTTCTCTCTCATTGATGTCATTGATGTTTCTAGCGCTCTATCCCTCTCCCTTCCTCTCTGTAAAAAATCAATAAAATATATTTTTTTAAAAAACACATGTTCTTAGATTACTCTCAAAAAATATTTTTCACATTCTTTGCTTTCTTAGAAACATATATAGGATGTGCTCTGAGTAAAGCTGTGAGCCCAAAAACTATACAATGAGAGCTTGCTGCCTACAGACAATTATTTAACCTTCCACAGTTTAGGGAAATTAAACCATGACCAGTTATTTTACAAAGGTCCTTGGCATAAGAATTATAAATGAAAAGAGGTGGGAAATAATATTTTCCTCTTGTTCAAATTTTTAAAAAAACTAACATTATCTTTTATTAAACTTGGTTTGCAAGAGCAATATTCCCACAAATGCTTGTGTCAATAACTCTTCAGATCCTTTAGTTTCATTTTTGCTGGCACCAACATTTAATACAATCATATGCTTGTGTGAACTTTTCAGTTTCTGAGGCATAGTAACCTGATCATTTTTCTTTTAGTTTTTCCATATACTAGTAGACACTTCATTGTGTTCAATGGAGCATGAGAATAGGAGCCTGCTTTTTATTCAGTTGCCATGTTAGCTAAATCACTTTTTGTTGCATAATAGACACCTTACTCATGCTACTTTGATAAATAAAGGTACTTACTGGATCACATAGGTTAAAAATTCATATCTGACTTGAGCCCAAGGCTCAAACTTTGTCAGCATAACTAGGCTCTCTCTCCTTCTCTGCCTGTTCCCTAATGTGATGCCTTATTCTCAGGTTCAAGTCTAGCAGAAAATAAAGAGCATCTCTTTTAGAAATCTCAACTGAGGACCCAAAGAATTCACTTTGATTGGCCCACTTAGGTCAGGTACCTTTTCCTAAAACAAACATCATTGTATATCCTGGGAAATTAGGGTCACATTCTTTATGCTACAGAGCCCCATCTGGACACTTGGCCAGAGATAGGGAATCTAGTTCCCCACAGGAAAATGGGGGTACTTTTTCCAGTAGATAGGGAATGAATGGTAGGCAATAAACAGAGCATATATCCACAATAGTTTTTAATACATTCAAAAATTCATTGTTCTACTATCTCCAAGAAGCAGAATTTCCTTGTCTTACCCTCAAGCCAACTTAATGTTTCCCTTAGTAAATAATAACAATAATAATAATAAGTAACACATAATTTCCTTTTAGATTTATAATCAAATCACACAGATGTAGATTTTTCAATTTCTAAATAATCATTCGGAGTCTTTACAGAGTCCTTGCTCAATGTTTGTGGTACTTGTAATTATGATAGAAACTAGTTGTAATTGGGCTGATAACTTTCGATTTTCTTTCCCCCAAGGGTCTGCATTTCCACCTGCAGCTTTCCCTTGAATATCTTTACATTCCACCCTCATCTTTGAAGATGAAATGCGACAGTTTTCCTTCGAATCAACACACCCTGGGCTGCAGGTGATAATCCGCCTCAGCAGGAAGCTGGGTTTCTGGGAGAGCCTGGTGTGCGTCTCTGGGATCAGAGAGGAGTGCAGCTCCAGGTAGGCCTCCTGCCTATGCCAGTAAATGGCTCAAGTGATGTGGTTTAATTCCTTTCTTTACAAAGGAAGAAATTAATTTTCAAAAATCGGCATGAGGCTCTGTTATTCCTGTATTTGTCTGAGATAAACCACTTTCATTGTGTTCAGCTACACCTCTGTCTCTGGAGCACTGGGCTAAGTCCTGATTAGGGCTCCAGGGCTTATTTCTACAGAAACAATCCATTCTCTGCCATTACATCTCAAGGTCAGAGAAACCAGCAAAGCTCTTTTATTTTTAATCCTTACATTTTCTTTTCCAAATGAAAACTTATCACATTTGTTTATTGAGAACCTACTAGAATTAAAAGATCCCTGTTGTTAAGGAGATCATAGTCTGGTAGAAATTCTGATATGTTATTATATAATACAATAAGTTAGAAATATACTATGGAATCTTAGAAACTATCTCTGGTAGCTAATCTCCTACATAAAACATTGTTTTTGATATTAAATTGCCACCAAAAAACCCTCTTATGTACTCATTCAGCTATACTGTGACAATGAATTGTATGAGAGATACATATGTATATGTACACATACATTTATATATTTATATAAATGTTTTTGATACATTTACTTACTTATTCAACGTATTTTTTTATCCTGTTGAACAAATTCCTGTTTGGTTTCATCAAATCATAATAATTATAATAATTTAAAAACTTAATAAATAAAATCAATTTACACTTCCTTTAGGCATAAGCAGTTTCATAACTCTTTATATATCTTTAGTTAGTATTATCAAGCTCTCGTAATTCTTTCCTGATAAAAGTGGATAGGAGATGAACAGAAAGGACAATACAAAAAGAGAAGCAAGACTTGTTTTGGCTTTGTTTTCTGGTCATTTCCTGTATGGGATTTCCCATGTATGGTTTGGATCTAGCAGCTAAAGAGAACTAACTAGTGAAAGTAGATATTTAAGAGCTAATTAATTTATTCTATAAGACAAATAATAAGAAACATTTACAATTATAAATTATAGGATTTCCCCCTTACTACAGATCCAAGTATCTACACTAATAAAAGAGTAGGATGCAAATTGACCATACCTTTGCGATGCCCACCAGCCAATCAGGAGTGAGTATGCAAATTAACCCAACAAAGATGGCAGGTTAATTTGCATAAGCAGGTGCCGAGCAGCTGGGGGCAGGGCGGGACACTTGCATCGTTGCCATGGCGATGACACAAGTGTTCTGCACCGCCCCAGCCGCTCCAGGCTTCTGGGCAGTGTGGGAAGGCAGAAAGGCAGCTCTGGCTGGAGGGAAGGTGGTGCTGGCAGCCAGGGGAAGGAAGGCCCATTCTTGCACGAATCTTCGTGCATCGGGCCTCTAGTAATAAATAAAAATAGAAATATTTTCCCAGAGTTTAAAAGTACCAAGAAGAATTTCCCACGTGGAATTTGCTCTTGTGCACAGCATCAGATTTCTCCCATCATGTGCAAAGCAAGGAAAAAAATACAAGCTAAACCAAAACTATAAGCTTCTCCAATGTCTTGGCCCTTATGGCTTTTATTCTTCTTGCAAAAGCATTTTAACCCTATAGTCAAAATAACTGCTTGTGACATGTCTGTAACTCTTTGCAAGGTTTTTGAAATATTTTTAAATGTAGTTTAACCAACCAAGGAAGCAACACATTAGACTACTGAGGCTCAATAGTAACTACATGTCCACTTCTGGTTGTTTACCACATAATGATTTGTCTGGAGAAGGCTGGTGTTGAAGTAAATTAAATTATAAGATAAACTCATTAGACAAGTCTACTGGCACTAGACTTTTGAAAAATAATTCAAATGATGAAATATCGTCCACTATCATTAGTTCCACCAATCCAGAAATTCTTCACCCAAATATTAGGATCATCTCTATACTATTTATCAGTTATATATTCATCAACTGGAGTGTGCTCTGAAAGGAAAACCAATGAATAGGGAAGGAACAGTATAAGCTCACAAATCAGGGGAGCCACGAGAGTCTTTGAAAATCTACCCTGAAGATCGGATGTAAAAGGTTCACTGGGTCCTGGAAGGCTAAGAAAGACCCAGGAAATAAAATGCTAATAAATGAGGAAGTAGAACTATGCATTGAAATACAACTACTTTGCAAGTCTGTGTGACAGAATAAAGAAACACCTGTCATCAAGCTCAAGATATGCTTTAAAAGTTTCAATGTAGCTGGATTTATTTTTCATTTTGTTAATCCTCACCAGAGGATATTTTTGCATTGGTTTTTAGGGAGAATGAAAGAGAGAAGGAAAGACAGAGAGAAACAATATGAGAGAAACGATGTGAGAGAAACACATCGATTGGTTCCTGATCAGGGCCGGGGCCAGGGAGGAGCCTGCAACCAAGGTACATGCCCTTGACCAGAATGAAACTCGGGACCCTTTGATCCACAGGCCGACGCTCTACCAACTGAGCCAAACCGGCTAGTAGGGCAATGTACCTGGATTTTAAAATGAGACTGAGTATTCAGGTTTAAGAAACACAGGGATACCTCGGAGATATTGCAGGTCCCAGACCACCATGTTAAAGCAAGTGTCGCAATGAAGCAAGTCGTAATATTTTTGTTGGTGAAGGTTCTTGGCTTCAATTTGTAAAAAACAGATCTGCCAAGCACAATAAAGCAAAGCAAGATAAAACAAGGTATGCCCATATCCATTTAAATTTATTTTTCCCAGCTCTGTCCACTGAAAGGGCTCAGAAGCCCAGAAGCAATTACACCCCTGGAGCAATTAGCACATCTGACACTCAGATCTTTATTTCTAAATACCATTCTCTATTAAAAGGAATCAGGTGTCCTTGAAGACATGGCAGAGTCTAAGGCCAGGAGAGGGAAGGTACAATATGAACCTGAACATTTTGTGCCAAAAAGTAGGGAATGCTAAAAACAAACCAAAAGTTAGAAAAAAAATTAAGGACATGTCAATAGGACACATGGAACAAGCTCAAAGGAGTTCCCACTGACAGGTCAGAGACCATTTGAGCATCAAAATAAATAAGGACTGTAACACATTATAACACATTAAATAAAATAATAATCCATGAATCCATTTTGGTAATAAAGAAATGATTGATACATAAACAGAATATACAGGTAGATCTTTCTAACTATATAATGCTGACTATAAATCTGGAACAATACCATTAGAAAATTAAATGCAACTATCATGATAATTTATGTAGGCAAGACCAATCAATGAATTGTCTAGGGTATTAGGAGTGGGGGGTAAGTGAGAAATAGAGTATTTTTATAGTTCCACCCCACAAATTATCATAACTATCACCCCAACAGGGGAACACAGCCAATGCCTACCCAATAGTAAGGCTAGGCTATGGCCCTGCCCAACTTCAGGGCACAGCCTGTGGTCCCACCTGGTCATACAACATAGCCTGAGACCCTGTATCAATTCAATGCTCTGCCTATGGCTCTACCTGAATGCAGAGTCCAGCCAGTAACACCAAAGTGCCAGGAAACACAGCCTGTGATCCTGCCCAACCAGAGGTGATTCCAGAGCCCAGCTAGTAGCCCTACTTGACAGCAGAACATAGCCAACAGCTCTGCCAGACTATGGCATCCACCTCACAACCCCACTTGAACTTGGAGCCCAGCCAGCAGGTCCACAGCCAGTGGAGTGCAACCAGCCGCCAATAGTAACTCCCCTGATCTCAGAGCATGGACAGTGGTCTTGCCCAAATTAATCCAAGGACATGAAATATTTGTGGGCACTGATAACAATAAGACCCTGATGAAAGAAAATGAGGTAGACACAAATAAATGGAAAAATATTTCATGTTTATAGATCAGGAGAATTAATATTGTTAAAAAAAAGTCCATACTACCCAAAGGCATGTATACATTCAATGTAATCTGTATCAAGATTCCAATGACATTTTTATAGAAATAGAAAAAAGCAATTCTAAAATTCATATAGGACCACAAAAACACCAAAATAGCAAAAGCAATGTTGAGAAAGAACAAAGGTGGACACATCACACTTCCTCATTTCAAAGTATATTACAAAGCTACAGCAGTCAAAACAGTATGGTACTGGCCTACACTCTGACACATAGACCAATGGAACAGAATTTAGAGCCCAGAAATAAATTTCTACATATGGTAAACTAATATTTGACAAGGGAGCCAAGAATACTCATTGGGAAAAAGATGATCTCTTCAATAAATGATGCTTAGAAAATAATAGTCACATACAAAAGAATGAAAATGGACCACTACCTTACACCACTCACAAAAATAACTTGAAATGGATTAAAGACTTAAATGTAATATGTAAAATTGTAAAACTCCTAGAAAAAATATAGAGGGTAAGCTCCTTGACAGTAGTCTTGGAAATAATTTTTTGGCTATAACACCTAAAGCACAAGTAACAAACGCAAAAATAAAGAGAAAGGACTACATCAAACTAAAAAGTTTCTGCACATCAAAATAAACCATGAATAAAATTAAAGACAACCTAAGGAATAGGAAAAAATATTTGCAAATTACATATCTGATAAGAAGTCAAGATCCAAAATATATAAGGAACTCATACAACTCAATGGCAAAATCATCATCATCATCATCATCATTATCATCATATTTAAAAATGGGCAGAGGACTTAAATAGACATGTTTTCCAGAGAAGATATACAAATGTACAATAGGCTCATGAAAATATGCTCAACACCACTAATCAACAGGGAAATGCAAATCAAAACCACAAAGAGATATCACCTCACACTTGTTAGAATGCTTATCTATACTAATAATTGAGGAATATGCAAATTGTCCGGGACACCATCACATAACGACCAAACAGCAGGCTGCATGGGGTGACAAGGCCAGCAGGGGGGTTAGTGAGGGACGACCAAATGACTGAACAAGCAGACTATGTGGGACGACCAGGCCGGCAGGGGGGTTAGTGAGGGACGACCAAACGAATGAACAGCAGGCTTTATGGGGCAACCAGGCCGGCAGTGGGGAGGGGGAGGAGGCACTTGGGAGCAACCAGGCCGGCGGGGGTGGGGGCAATTAGGGGCGATCAGGCCGGCAGATAGAGGCAGTCGGACATCCCCCGAGGGTTCCCGGATTGGAGATGGTGCAGGCTGGGCTGAGGGGACCCCCGCCTCCATGCATGAATTTTGTGCATTGGGCCTCTAGTTATCAAGTAAATAAGAGATAACATTTATAGGCAAGGATGTGGAAAAAGGGGAAACCTTATGCATTGCTAGTAAGAATGTAAATTGGTACAGCCACTTTGGAAAACAGTATGAAATTCCTCAAAAAATTAAAAATAGAACTACCATATGATCCAACAATCCCACTTTTGGTTATATATCTGAAGGAAATGAAGTTATTCTCTCAAAGATATATCCATCTTTTCATGTTCACTGCAGCATTATTCACTATAACCAAAACATGGAAACAACCTAGTGTTCATAGACAAATAATTGGCTAAAGAAAATGTAACTGATTTTATATCCTACATAAAAAAGAGCTATTATGCAAATGGTCATCACGCCCTCACACTCTCGTGACGGAACTGCTCAGACATTCAACACTGGGGAGAGAGGAAATGGGACCAGCCAGGCACAAATGATGTCACAAGAGAGTAATGGGGACCAGCCAGGCTGCAGCCTGGGAGAGGGAAAAGCCATCCACCCTGCGGTCCTGGGTGCCAGCAGCTGCGCCTGTACCTGCGGCCCGGGAGAGGGACAAGCCACCCGCCCCGCATTCCTGGATGCCAGCACCTGTGGCTGCAGCCTGGGAGAGGGACAAGCTGCCACCCCATGGTCCCGGGTGCCTGTGGCTGTGGCCTGGGCAAAGCCACCCACCCATGGTCCCCTGCGGCTGTGGCCAGCCCAGACAAAGCCAGCCCAGATCCTGGGTGCCTGCGGCCAGCCAGAGGGAGGGAAGCCCGGGTCCCGGGTGCCTGCGACTGGCCAGAGGAGGAAATCCTGGGTCCCAGGTGCGGGATGAGGCAGAGGCATTTAGGGGCAATCAGGCCAGAAGGGGAGCAGTTAGGGGTGATCAGGCAGGCAGGAAGAGGTGGTTAGAGGTGATCAGGCAGGCAGAGGTGGTTGGAGATCAGGAAGGCAGGCAGAGGGGTTAGGGGTGATCAGGAAGGCAGGCAGGCTAGCGGTTAGGAGCCAGTAGTCCCAGATTGTGAGAGGCAGTCGGACATCCCTCAAGGGGTCCCGAATTGGAGAGGGTGCAGGCCAGGCTGAGGGACCCCCCGCTCCGTGCATGAATTTCGTGCACTGGGCCTCTAGTATACATATATTCATGTATATATTTGCATTCCCACCAACAATGCACAAGCATTCCTCTTTTTCCACATCCTTGCCAGCAATTGTTATCTCTTGACTTTATACACACAAGGGAATATTATCCAGTGCTAAGTGAAATAAGTCAGAACTGAAACAGAATGCAGACATGTCAAAAAGAAAGAAAGAACTCATCACATTATGAAAAACCACATATATAATGAGGTTAAAAATTTTCAAATTTAAAAATCATTCATTCAATACTTCTGCTATCATAACAATAAAAGTATGATAAAAGCCAATCAAATGTCATATTTTTTTCTTGTAAAAGAATAAAGATGTTGCAACAGACACAAGACAAACATGTATGATAATATCATTTTTTAGACAAAAGTAAGAAGTTATCAAAAAATAGTCAAACATAGCCATTTACAATATATTATTGGTACCTTCAGAAAGGATGCTTTAGCTCATATGTCAGGTTCACCATGATAAAGAACCAGAACTTGGAAAATGTTGAGCATCATTAAATGACACAGTGGCTGAGAAATTAGAAGTTGACTGTAGTTTCTTTATCATGATCCAAACAAAAACTGCTCTCAGCCCTACACTTTGAAGGGGACAGAGGTTAGAAAAACATTAGCGTTTGTCTTATGGCCTTTCCAGCTTTAGAAAGAGAGGCCCCACAAAGCCCCCCTTCCCCAGGACCAGAGCATGTACCATGCTGTGAGAGACTGATCCTAGTTGTATGGTGGCACACGACTGTCCACTGATGTAGTTGAAGACCGTGCTTTACCAGGACCACGACTCTGTTCCTCCGTTACCCGGAGGCTGCAGTGGCTCCCAGGTAGCCTTCACTACAGTGACCATACTTTACAAACCACGGTTCATCTTCATTTGTTTTTAACACTTCACACTGGAAAAGAAAGCTGCATAGCAGCTTGTGTGAGTCCTATTATCAGAACAAAAGGAGCAAGAGCATGCATCAGCAGTCCTTTCAGATAATGTTTAGGAACTGGATGAATGTTCTCATTGGGAAGTTAAATAAATTACTTAAAAATGTATCATGCAGAGAGAAAACTCAAGTTGGCTTCTAGCAATCTTTTTTTCCCATTGACGTTGCTTAATAAAACCCTTTAAGTGTTAGTAATATGCTGCCAGATTGGGATGCCCCTGTATACAGTGTATTCAGTCATCCTAAGTATTACGGGCACTCTGAACAAACAGGGGACAGGAAGATCCTGCTGAGATGAGCACAGTATTGGGTAATCGATTGGCTCACTCACTAAAAGGTCCACTTCAGGGCCTGAGCATCACAAGGCAAGAAAGACTCTCCTAGAGCTCAGGGCTGAACTTCAGCCCTCTGATGGGGGAGGGCGAGTAAGTCTAAAGCAAAGGAATTACTCTTGCAGTCGATTCCCCTACTACCACCACTCAAAATCCAGAGCAGTCACAGCAAGAAATAAGTACTTCCTACTGGCCAGATAAAGGAGTCAGCATGTGAGATTCATAGGGAAGAGGGTGAAGAACTCCTGGTCCTGGCTTTGTAGAGAAAACGGGCCACAAAGAGCTGAGTCAAGGTCACTAGATAACTCACCCGGGGCGGCTGGCTGGTGGCCCAGCAGGCCCGTGCAGCCAGTAGCAGACGCGTTTTATACAATGTCCTGGAGAGAGGATAGGAGCGAGGCTTCCAGCACACAGAAGCAGAGGAACAACCCGTGGCAATGATCTTATGTAAAAGATTGCATTATCTTTGCAGTGGGTTCTCCCGGAAAAAAAAAAAAAAAAAAAAAAAAAAAAACTGGAAAGGAGAAGGTTAAGGCCCAGGTGTAAGTACCTGCTGAGCTTCTTGAGCTCGCTGCTTTCTCGCTGAGGCTGGCCCGTGGAGGGTAAATTGCTCGCAGATCCTAGGGCTATAGTTTTGCATTGTGAGTTTTCGGACTTGATTTGAGCACACCTTTTTCCGTACTGGGTCCGGAAATCCGCTGAGTTGAACTGGGTCTGACTTAAAAACCGGACTGGGTCCCGGGCTAAACGGGATCTGACTTAGGAACCGCACAGGGTCTGACCTAGGAGCTGAACTGAGGCCCGCGTGCGCTGGTGAACCTTCCCAAAGATAATCTTGGATTACAGTGGCCACAGTGGATAACTTTTAACCTAGACAGGCTTACCCATTTACAAGATGCCCAAGAGAAAAAGGAGTCTCAGCCACGCACTTGACATAAAGGACAGAGGGAAAATTTTTTTCCCCTCGACTACAGTTTCTGGAGACTGGGATGAGACCCTCGGGGACACCCCACTTGCCCCAGAGCCTGCAGATGGAATCCTGGGACCACTGGCAGAAGCAAGCAAATGTGAGAAATCTTACCGAAGTCAGCTGTCCCAGATCTCTACCTGTGGAGCCTGGTCAAGACAGGAAGGTAACATTTCAGTTAAATCTTCCTTTCCAAATTCAGATCGGCGGGTAAAACAATTGTATGAATTAGACCTTTGAATTGTGACTTGTGAATTTGCCTTCAGGTACCCATTGGTTGTTGATCCTTTTTCTCCCAGACACAGTGATTACCTCCTTGTTTCTCTTACTTTGTGTCCTGAGAGCTTAACTTGGCACATCAGTTTGGTGGCCCCCAAAATTTGGCCAGACAGAAATGTGGGTTGCACTTCGTTTGTGACTAGGGTCCTACTGACTATCGCCAACTCTTAGAGGAATGGTCCAAGTCTTTTATCGTTCAGTTATTGTTGGAAGTGGCTCTGAATCTTGGTAGAGAAGTATCTTTTGCACCTTCATGGAGATGCCTCTTGCATCCAGGGGGCTGTTCAGTACTGTGAGGAATATTTACTATTTGTCCCACCTAAAACTTGGCAACATATTTGAAATGATTTTTTTTTTAAGTAGCTCTGTGGTGAGAAGTTGGCCATCTTAGAGTAGATAGTTAGAGCCTGCTATGAACTTGTTCTTTTAGACCCTCTCCCCTAAACTAATGGAAACCATATATCCAGAGCGGGGGGAGAGATTTCCAAAAACAAGACTTTAAATGTACAACATAGGAATCTTTTGATTTCCATCTTAGTTGAAGGTCTTCCTGCTATAAAAAGCAAATTAAAGATATTAGTTGGATGGGTAAATCAGCCTCAGTATCATTCAGGTTGCAGCCCAATTTTTTGAGGAATTAAAAATGACATTTCAGTTCTTGTAAAGACTCAGTTCGCAAGAACAGAAATGTGGATCTATAGCCAATCAATAATTTCCTTGCTTTGATTCTGCCTTTTCTCTATAAAAGCCTTTTCCCAAGATCCCGTTTGTGGAACATTCCTGACCACTTCTGGTTTGGCACTGCCCAATTCAAATAAATTTGTGCTCAAATACACTCTTAAGAACTTGAATATACCTCGGTGTGTCTTTTAAGAGCATGCATGCTTCAGTCTTTCACAGTACCCACCACATTTTAGCTATTTATTGTGTTTCCCATTTAAGCCTCTGCTATGTGAGTGCTGGCTGGGTCCAGTGGTAGGTGGTTTAAAGAAAGGCCTATTAAACTGTTATGACTGCTATTAACACTTTCAATAAAAAGCAAGCTATGTTGTATTTCATGCTCTTCTAGGCCTTTCACCTAAGACTCCAAAGTTCATTACCAAAAAAATAGTTGGTCATGATTACTCTCTTCTTATAAGATAACTTACTTTCAAAGAATCACACCACACATGCATCTTTTTTTCAATGTATCTGCTTAATTTGAAATATCTTCTTTTGGCATAGAACAACAGATGAAGTACTATAACTCCTGACACAAAAGCATCAAACATTTTCCATTTAGCTTAGCAATGTACAATAAGACAACAAACAGAAAGAATTATCCCGAAATTGGTCACACAGTACTCAAACGACTTGTCAGAGTATATTAAGCAATAGATATTAGGGAGGCAATGCATATATTTACATGAATCCAAGAACATTTTCATAGCCTCCTATGATTAAAATATACTGGGCCATAACAAGCCTCTAGACAATACTCAGATTATTTCTATAATTTAAGTCCTGTTTGCAATAACCGCATAGGAAGCACAGACATCAAAACATCCAATTTGTGCTGGTAGCAACAGATTCCATTATTCCTTTATTCGTTTCAAGGTTCTTAGTTGCAAACCAAAGAACTATTCTAGCTCATTAAAGCAAAACATGTACTTTATTAAAGGATATAAGTCCCAGAAGCCCTGGGAAAGCCACCAGAGCAGGCTTGATGATCATTCTTCTGGGAACAACCTCCAAAATAAAACACAATACTTTGCCAGCACCAGGGCACCACCAGGCACAACACCAGGGCTTGTGCTGGTGATTCCAGACACTGGAGACCACTGCTGGACTCTTTCAGCCTGTGCCTCTGAAAGGCCGGATGTCACTGTGTGGGTCATATGTTTGCACCTGGCTGCAAAGTATGAGGGCCAGGAAAGCAAATTTCTGGGCTCTGGCACTGTGAGGAGTGGGGTCATAAGGTGAAGAATTCCCCAAACACAGGAAAGGGGTACAAAAGGGCTGAAGAATCCAAATAAATGACCAATGTACCCAACAAGCAACAGGGCACAGATGCAGGGGGAGGAGGAAAATAATGTATTAAGGAACAACTTCTTGTTAACTTTGTAGTTTGTTGGGAAAAACAAGACAAAAATTAAGCAAATAATCACATTTATAGATGTACTAGAGGCCCAGTGCACAAAATTTGTGCAGGGGCGAGGGGCGGGGGGTTGCCCCTCAGCCTGGCCTGCACTCTCTCGCAATCCAGGACCCCTTGGGGAATGTCCAACTGCCAGTTTAGGCCCGATCCCACAGGATCCAGGACCGCTGGCTCCTAACTGCTAGCCTGCCTTCCTGCCTCATCACCTCTAACCCCTCTGCCTGCCTGATGGCTCCTAACCACTCACCTGCCTACCTGATCACCCCTAAGCCCTCAGCCTGCCTGCCTCATCGCCCCTAACCACTCGCCTGCCTGTCTCATCACCCCTAATGGCTTGCCTGCCTGCCTGATTGCCCCTAACCACTCTGCCTGCCTACCTGATAGCCCCTAACTGCTCACCTGCCTGCCTGATCGCCCCTAACCACCTCTTCCTTGGCCCCCACCCCAACCGCAGCTTCATCCAGAAGGACATCCAGAATGACGTCCAGAAGGTCATTCGGCTGTTCTGTCTAATTAGCATATTACGTTATTATTATTATAGATAATTACAAATTGTGTAAGTGATCCAAATGAAATCTGTTTCTCTGAGAGCCAATATCAACAGGACCCAACCTGAATTGGGGATCCAGAAGACTTCTTGAAAAAAATGATTTCTGACCAGAAATCTGAGGAGAGAATAAGAGATCAATGAAAGAAGTCGAAGAGCATTCCAGAACATTCCAATTAGGGGGAAAACATAAGCAGTGGGTCTGTGATAAGAGGGAACAGAGAAAGTTTGAGGAGGTAGAAGGAATGTGCATCTACTCTACAATAAGGATGGGGTTGGAAAGGAGTCTTGAAAATAAGATTTGAAAGGAAAATGGGGGTAGATCAGACAATATTTATGTCTTCATTCTGAAAGCAAATGTGGATGGGTGAGCAGGAGAACTCTAAAATGTTCACATTGCTTTGATTGTTGTGTGGCACATGAGCATTTGGAGGTTGTGGGCATTGTGTAGTTCAGCAGAGAGGTGATAGGAGGCTCAACTTGTACAAGACATGTGGGAAAAGCCTCCAAGCCACTTACCATAGATTCTTTTGCATTCTCTTCCGTGTTTAAGTTCTATTTTAATCATTTTCCCATTATTTTGCAAAATTGAATTACATACATGCCTAAAAAATTTTCTGATTTTGAGAAGTTTAACACTATAAATATTCCTTTTTTGGAAACTGCATCCAAGCTGACACTACAGAATATTTTCAATTTATAGCCTAATGCATTTGGACAATTTGCAATTCCTTGAAATTTGTAAATTATTATAAAATGCATTATGGTTTCCAAGCAGTAGTGGATGACCAGGAAATTATATTATTTATCACTGCTTTTCAGACTTCTGCCTGAAAATTGCCTTTTCCTGCTTGTCACATCTACTGACTCTTTACCAATAAACTCGGTTAATTTTTGCATAAATAGCAATAGAAATCTCTATAAAATTTCTTTTCAACTATTTGAAATTCAGTTAGGACTGAATATTTCTTTACATTAAAGCAGCCTAAAGCATTAGATTAAAAAAAGTGGACTTTGGAGCCGGAAGACCTGATAAATTCTGTTTCCATCACGCCCAGATATGACATTTTGGGAGTCGGGTGGTCCCTCCCAGCCTCTGTTTTCCTAGCTTTGACAGAAGAAGCATGATAGGGCCTCCAGTTGAATTATAGCAAAGGTTAAATTTTAAGAGGATATTTTATCAAAGTGATTGCATACTGGAAAACTAGAGAAGCATAAGTGGTTACTAAACATGAAAATGATTTATTAAATACCCTCCTCATTTGGGGAAGAGGAAGATACTTGCTAGAAAAGATAATATCCAAAGTGTTTGCAGCATTTTAACAATTTGCACAAAAGTAGAGATAAAAACTGTTTTGATTGTGCCCGAGGTCCTTCTTTCTGGATTTTCCTCACTGGTCTCTGACCTCATAGTACGTGAAAACCCTAAGCCAGCCCACAATAGCATCCCAGATGGGCCATACCCCCACAAGGCAATCATGGTGGTAAATTTAAACAGACAAGGAGTAAGCAAGGCATACCTATTCAACAGCAATGCATACTCCGGTTCCTCCAGTGCATGGTTATGGGTTTATTTTATTTTATTTTTCATCAGATATACAGGACTGAATTAATAATACTTCTCAGTTCAAGGCACATTATTATCATCGATCCAAGTGAGACTCTCTGGTTTTAATGTTCATTTATTCCATTTTATACCCATCTCCAAAGTAACCATACTGTTGTGTTTAATCCTTTTTATTTTAAAGTGCTAAAAAAAAATGTGATGTGTGGTTTTATTGGCATTTATTTTAAACTATAAAAATCCTTATAGATCTCATTCTGGTTCTGCTTTTTTTAGACTAAGCACTACCTTTTTAAGATCCAGTCTTATTTCTATGTATACATCAGATGTGTTCCTTGGAAAGCTGCTTAGTAACCCAAAGTACGTTTCCTTCAAGTCTTGCCTATTTACCCAAACTGCCACCAACTCCCACCATTGTAAACAGGCTTGCAACAAATATCTTTATATATTTCATTCTATAGGCATGTTTGAAATTTTCTTTGGGATAAATTCTCAGGAGCAGAATTTCCAGGTCACAGTATATATGCATTCGTAATTTGCCTGCCTCATGCCATTGCTGTACCCATCTGCTCCTCCATGAAACTTCCTGCATACCTGCTTCCCTGACAACACTCAGCATTATCCCGCTTTCTACTTTTTGCCAATTTAATATTGTTAATTTAACCTGTGTTTCTTTATTACCTTTACTTACTATGCCTTCATGTGCTTGTTGGTTTTGATATATTTCTTGTCTGTAAATCATTTGTTCATTTGCTTTACCTGTTTTCCTACTGCAGTAACTAACTTGTCAATGTACAGAAATTCCTTCGTAATTATTAATCCCTTGTTAGTTTTAAACGTTGAAAATGCCTTCTCCCACTTAGTCATCTATTAATTTGGCCCATAGAATTCTTCATGGATGAAAGTTTTAATTTTTATATAATTATATTTCTTAATCTTCTGCTTTGTTGTTGTTTCTTCCGAAGATTTTGAAGTGTTTTCCCATTCTTAAATTATAAAAAATACCTTAGACATTTTTTTTTCTATCAGCTGTAAATTTCTTTTCTTTCCAACTTAGATTTATCTAGAGGCCACCTTTATGTGGGCTTAGGTAGAGATCCAATTTAATTTTCTACATATAGTGAGCCAATTTCCCCCAAATACTTCAACTAAACAATTTCCATTGATTTGTGGTAATTCCTTTAGAGTTTATGAAATTCCCATGGAAACATTAGTTTCTTTCTGAGTGTGTTATTTTCTTCCATTTACTCTTTTTATCTGATCTTCACCAAAAGCTTGTTGCTTTTATAACTCCAGCCTTATAATATGTCTTATGTCTGACAGGGCAAGCTCTCCATCTTTATGACTTCTCTTTAAGCAACAGACAGCCACGGACTTCATTCCTCTCTATAAATTTTACAGCAAGTTTAGTAGTTTCTCTAAAATAACTGGAATTTTGATTGAAATTGCATTGCCCTTATATACTGCAGAACATCTACATCTTTGTAATATGAATTCATCCTATCCAAGCACATGAAATGTCACTCCATTTGTTCAGATCATCTTTTATGTCCTTTACTAGAATTTTAAAGTGTGTCAGGAAAATTATTTGAAACTTGGAAATAAGTTCCAAAAGATAGTAGCACATCCTTCAATATCACAAGGTGGGCAGAGGCCACACAAGAATTGCTATGAATGTGCTCAGTTTCTCTCATTGCTGACTATTAATAAAAGGTCTCAGACATAGTGAGGTTATATGTTAACTTCTTGAATTTTGTCCAGTAGATGCAAATAATTTTGTGTTTGGTGAAACAGATAACTCTAAAGATTTATGGTTTGTGGAAAATTCTTTTTATAACTAATTCAGCAATCTTATCCTAATATTTCTCTGTTAAATTGCCTATAAATCCCTGGCTTCCTAAGTGCTCTTTGAACTAACCATAACATCTTATTGATTCCCTCCTTAATTAATGATTTTAAAATCCTTGACACATGTTCATTTTATATTTGCGGGAAAAGCATGATTTTATATTTTTGAAAAGTATAATTTGTCAAGTTTCTCCATGAGGATCTTACATAGTTGACGTTACTTTAACTACTAAATATTGTATAGTAGCACTGTAATTATGAATGGAATATTATTTTTCTGGAGGTTTTTGAGTGATTATTGCTGGTATAGAGAAATTTGATTTTTGTTGGTTGATGTGTCTAACAACTTAGCTAAACTCTTATATTGGTTCTAATAGCTTCACTCTAGATTCTATTAGTTCTTTTAGGTAGACAATCATAATATCATCCATTAAGGAACAGCGAGATACCATTATACCAACGCATTTTTAAAACTAGATAAAAAGAATAAATTTCTAGAAAATGATTGAATGCCAAAATTAGCCCAAATTTTACAAATACTTCTGAGTGTGATCTTAGTTTTAGCATCTGACTCAATAAAAATTCATACCTATGGTGTGGTTTCACATAAATGACCTCATTTCATGTCAACTAAAATCCTATGAGGCTCATTACATATTGAAGAAAATAATATATATAAAGGGTAAGGCCATTATGAGGAGATACAATACTAGCTATGGTGGATCCTTGTAAAAAACCCAGCTCTTGTGTCTTGAAATCTTTGCAACAGAAACTCCTGTCCTCCAGGTCAGTTTACTACCTAGCAAGTTCACAAAAATAAAGCTGATCGTAGCAAAGAATCGTTCATCACCTAATAGGGTAACTGTATTCACACAAGGGTTATTTTTGTCACCCTTGGATACAGAAGGAAGCACACTGGGAAAACAAGATGATGACTGTTCCTCAGGAGTCCTATTTTCCCTTTAAGCTCTGGAGGACATGGCCAGGTTCCTGCAAACTGACTTGGCAGCTATAAAGATCTGCTTGTGGTTGGGTTGCCAAATTTAGCAAATATACAGAATGCCCACTAAATTTGAACTTCAGATAAACAATAGATATTATTTTCATACTAGAGGCCCAGTGCACGAATTTGTGCACCAGTGGAGTCCCTCTGCCTGGCCTGCGGGATTAGGCCGAAACGGCTCTCCGACATCCCCTGAGGGGTCCCGTATTGCCAAAGGGCGCAGACCAGGCTGAGGGACCCCACCAGTAGACAACTGGGGCCGGGGAGGGACATGGGAGGTTGGCCAGCCCGGGAGAGACCGCAGGAGGGCTCCAGGGTGTGTCTGGCCTGTCTCACTCAGTGCCAATCAGCCAGACCCCAGCAGCAAGCTAACCTACCAGTCGGAGTGTCTGCCCCCTGGTGGTCAGTGCACATCATAGTGACTGGTTGACTGGTCAACTGTCTGCCCCCTGGTGGTCAGTGCACGTCATAGTGAGCTGTTGAGCGGCCTTAGCATATCATGAGTATATTATGCTTTGATTGGTTGAACCACCGACTGGACAACCAGACACTTAGCATATTAGGCTTTTATTAGGTAAGCATGTCTCATGCAATATTTGGGACATGCTTATCATAAAAAAGTATGTACCAAAACTCACATTGTTTAAGTTCACTGAGTCCATTAATATGGGTTTCCATTTTTATGTAGAGCAAGCTGTGTTCTCTACCGTGGAGAAATGATTTGTGGTAAAATAGAGACTAAAATCCAAGAAACACTAAAAAGCAAGCAAGAAAGTTAAAAAATATGCTACATTATAATATGAACAAACTGGGAATATAATTGTAATTGTTGCATCTCACATGGGCCGAGGATGAATATGTAATTCTGGAAAATTCTTTTACAATTGTGTTTTACCCTGAGTTCATAATATTACACTGACTGGCAATCCCTCTTCATACAGAGAGTCTTTCAGCAGGAGAAAAGAAAAATTAGTTTTCATCTTTAAAAAAAAGTACCACAGAAAGAGAAAAAGATTTGGCAAAGGGCAACACAATAACGAGTTGTGGAAAGGCATTACAAAGTCAGAGAGAGCTGGGCAAGTATTAATTTGACCACAGTATTAATAGGACAAATTGCTTCAGACTCTAAAAAGATAATGAGTATGCCAATTATTTTCTCAGGGCATAGGAGCAGAACGAGGAATTACCGTTGTTTTTAGATGTAATAACAATAAGCTGAACAAGTCAGATATGTCATCCTCAAGCAGTTGTTCTTATTTGAGCAAAGAGATGTTAATCACAGGTGAGTCTTGCCAGTGGCTCTCCAATCATACAAGTCAGGGTTTGTTGGCAGTTCAAGCATGACGCTCTCAAATTAAATCTGGTATTAATGAGGTACCACAATAAGGGGACTTACGGCAACCATAAGTCTTTTGATTTCCACGTCAGTTGTCTATTTGTCCTTGTTGACTGAGAGCACATATTTATTCTGCTTTCAGGGTAAATAGATGCCAGAGATGGAGGAAAAGAGAATTGATTCATGAACATGGGTTGCTGTGCAATAGGTCTTTTTACATCATAGTAATTGCTATTTCTTTTATTCATTAAGAATAATTTCCAGGTACAAATATTACATCCTGTTCAAATCCATTAAGCTTTCAGAGGAAGTAACACAGGATTTTGGGTGGTATCAGCATTCCTCTGAAGTTCTTTTGTTGTTTTTATTATTGTTTTATTGCTGCTTGTTTGGGGGCTTTTAACCTGGATTTTTTATTTAAAAATATTTTAACCTACAAAACAGTTGAAAGAAGAGAACAATAAATACCATTTACCTAAATTCATCAAAATATTAACATTTTCATTTTTCTCCCTTCTATATCTGGGCTAATCATTTTTTACATAAGAATATTATGTGTGTGTGTGTGTATACTTATTTACTGAAACATTAAAAAATAAGTTATAGACACCATGACAGTGCATCTCTAAACACCACAAATCTGGTAAGAATGCGAGTGTTGTCCTACATAATTACAATATCGTTTTCATATATTCAAATTTCCCCAATTGACCAACTTGTCCTTTAAAATTGTTTTACTCTTTCAATATAGGATCAAATCAAGGTTCACACATTGCATTGGGTAATATCCCTTTAATATATTTAATATCTTCCAGACTAGCACTAGGCTTTTATTATATAGGATGTAGAGCAAGTATTTTTATTGGTTGATGTGTCTAACAACTTTGCTAAACTTTTATATTGGTTCTAATAGCAGTTATAGCCATATAACTAACAGTTCGAATAGCCATAGAAGTTATAGGTATAATTTTTGTTTTTGTTTTCCTGACATTGAAAAATTCAGAACAGTTATCTTATACTATTCCCCATACTCTATATTTAATTTTTCTCCTCCATTAGATTCAGGTTAAATATTGTAGCGTAAGTATGACAAACTTACATAAGCAGGCTTTCTGAGAGAGCAAGGAAGTCCTCTCAAGCTGGTCTGAAACTGGCTTGCAATATTGGCATGGAGTTTATGTTGGTGCAAGGGTGAGGTTGGCATGAGGGCTCCTGTACACAGGCAGGTGCATGTGTGGTTTGACTTTCTCACCAGCACCAGATGAGGAAGCAGACAAACTTTCTCATCAGTGTGTCTACAAGAGGGGCTGAAGGGGAAGGAGGAAGAGTGAGACTCGAGATGTTAGCAGTCAAACATCAAAAAATGGAGTCATAGTCTTTGTTATACTGCACTATACTTACATTCTTTTATTGAAGTCTATGAGATAGAGATCTGTTGCACAGACACTTTCTATGTGTGCCCAAATCGCCTTCACAGGGTAGTTGTGAAGTGCATGGAATAAGAACACAAGTCACTTCATGCTCTTTTAAAAAAAATCTTTTAATATGTTTGTATTGAGTTTTAGAGAGGAAGGGAGAGGGAGAGAGAAACATCAATAAGAGAGAATCATGGATCAGTGGCCTCCTGTACACGCCCTACTGGGGATCAAGCCCATAACCCCGGCATGCGCCCCAACCAGGGACCAGCGACCTCTTGGTGCATGGGTCAATGCTCAACTACTGAGTCACACCAGCTAGGCTCATCTCTTTGAGGGAGAAACTACTCTGTAAATATGCAGCATTATCATCAAAATAATTACTCCTTTCCAGGGTACTTGACATTTTCAAATTGTTTATAAATCAGTTATGGACAGGGCTATCAATTTTCTGTTTAGAAAATCAACCTTACAAAGATCATGTGCTTTCATGATGTCAGAGGGTTCCTGAGAGGGTCAAAGTTCTTAAACTTACATCTCAGCAGAACACCAAGATGATTCTCAGAGCCTTATATTGCATATGGAATGTTAGGTTAATAGAAATAACCACTATATTTAAACACACAAAAAATAAAGCTACAGATCTTTGTCAAAACAAGTATTAATGATAATAATAAAAGAGCAGCTAGCACAGATTGAATGCCTTTATCTTCGAGGAACTCTTCCAAACATATCACAGTCATCCTCATAATAGTTCAGTGGGTTAAATATTAATATTTCCCCAATTTTGCAATGAGGAAATTGAAGGCCATACAAGTTATAGGTATAATTTGACCAACATTCCACTGTAGGTATATAAGGAGTGAGAATTCAAACATGAAACAGAAAGAGAATATTGAAAATTAAATATTTCAAAACTGTATTTTAGTTCTGAACATAGAACACAGATTGATTTCCACTAAGTATCAGAAGTGCCAAACAGGCTCAGCTTTTAACCTAGTTGGGATGAATTTTTATTCTATTCTATTTAATTTTGACCTCAGAATAGTAGGGGTATAGCATCCAAGATAGCAAGTAGCCAAATGATGAGACATTGGACAGATGAATGGTTTAGACATTCCCAACCTAAAAGGTCAAGACAAAAAACAATTTAGAAATCAGTCATGTATGCCCTGTTTGGGTTCCCAAGGCAATTTTCTTCTGTTGAAACCCAGATAAAGTTATACAGTGAAATGATAATGGCATTGACTTTAAGAGTAGCCTTAGATTGGTTTAAAAAATTGTTAAACCACTGTTTGACCTTCAACTTTGGATATCTCAATATAATATGTATAGCGCTATACTGTACATGATTTATGTATTTCTGAGCACTTTCACACACCTTTCATTTAATCTACTCAATAACAGTGCTATTTACAGAAATTTTACATACACAAACGTGGAACTAATACTTTATATGTCATCCATGTGTATACTGAAGTAAGGGGAGTGCATCAAACACCCTGTGCAATCCTGTGGCCCATCCCTTTGCTCAGGTGGCTGTAGCGATCAGCTGTGGCCTGAATATAACCTCTGACAAAACAACACACCTCAGCTCTCTTTCCCTTGCTTTCTACCCCAGGCTCCTCTACCCACTGAGATTCTGAGCTAAGCTGGTCATGTGTAAACCCGGAACCATTCTTGATCAACAGGGGATAGGAATTGGTAAGTAAGACTCCCCTTTCCCCTCCCTGAAGGTAATGCTGAGGCACATCCTGTACTGCTCCAGTGGGGCTTTGGCAGCACTGAGCCCCCGCTGCCCCCGCTGCCCCCGCTGCCCAGCCATCTCCTTAAAATGCACCCTTGGAGTGGCTTCCTTCCTTCCCTGTTTTGCTCCTCCCAATTGCATGCCTACTTTGCTTTATTAGATTTGGTTACAATAGATAATTAGTAAGTAGTTAATATATACATCAAGAAAAGTCACATACCAGGGGAACCATTCATCAAACCCTTGTCATAGGATCTGCTTTAGGGGTATCTAAGGGAAATCAGCGAGTTTAAATAACTCATAAAAAGAGTCAGTTACTATTGGAGTTATAAAGTAGGTCTTCTGTCACCTTATCGGATAATGGATTAAAAGCATTGGATTCACCTGGGTTTGAAACTAGCGGAGACATCTTAAGACTGTGCCTTGACTTTTCTGAGCCTCAATTATTAAATGGGAATGTTAATAAAAATAATCACAATGGCCAACCTTTATTGAGATCTTCCATATGTAGATTCTGTTTTAATACTTTATATATACCATACACACACACACACACACACACACACACACATACACACACACACACATATATGTGTGTGTGTGTGTGTGTATATATGTGTGTGTGTGTGTGTGTGTATGTACCATATATACATATATATTCACCTACTAACCCTCACAATAACTTATGAGATATATGCTAGTATTATCACCATTTTACAGAGGAAGTAACCAGGGTACAGAAAGGTTCCTGTGCACAAAATCACAGAGCAAGTGGCACTTCAGATAATCAAGCCCCAGACAATCAAGCCCTAGGGCTCACACACTTAATTACTATTCATTAGCTTTACTATTTTCTCATGGGTTCATAATAATAAAATGTAATAAAATAAAAAATTAAGCATTTAGTACAGTGCCCAGTGCAAAAGAAGTACTTACAAATATTAGCTTGAAAAAAAGAAGAATACTTTTTTAAAAGCTTGAATCCTCATGAAAAAATTGACAACAAATATTATTTTTCTGTCCATTTATCTTTGTTTCTCTAACTTCTTTTCTCAGACACTCTTCCATTAAAATGTTACTGCCCTTCCATCTCTCTGACTTGCTGATGTTTTACATTTCCTTGTTCCTGGTCCCCAGTCACCTTCTCCAGCTTCTCCAATTCAAACCAAATTTTTCTCAATTTCAAGGCCACTGACAGATCAGTATGAGAAAAATCAGAGATAGTTTATTTTCATAACATCTCCTTCAGAATGTCACCAGAATAAATTTATGTGGCATTTGCGACAAAGCACCCCAAAATACTTGCACAGTCGCCATCATTATTTTTCAGACCCTTCACAATGTAAATGAAGGCTTCAGTGATCTAGAGAAAGCAATACAAGGACCTCCCTGCCAATGTGGGTGCTGCCTACAGTCTGAAGCACAAGCCAAAACAGCAAATAAATTAAATAAACACTTTATTTTATTCATTGGCAAGATCTTCTCTTTCTTGTAAATTAATAGTCTAAATGCTAACTCACTTTAACCTTTCCTCATAAATGATACCAGTTGAGGGTAATTTGCATATGCAAAAGAGTCACACAGGGAGCTTTAATTACGGCACTTGACAACTTCTCTGATTACTACATTTTTCAAGGCTGCCAAGAAATGTTGAACTACAGTATGGACTTCTTTCCCCTGGTGGAAGAATATTGCCTATAGAAATCTGAATGACTGTGGTGATCACTAGTAAAACGTCAGCAGGTAACAAATAGATGGCCCCACTTTGTTTCCGAAGGCAACCTTGAATTATCCTAAGTTTTAGGAAAGCAATATTTTCAGTGACTTGACTCTTCTTGGGGACTAAGCAGAGTATGAATTAATTGAATTTAGTTTAATTATGTAAGCTATTTCCCAATGAAAAAACATTCCCAGGTACTGTTAGTAAACTTACAATTTACTATCTTCCATTGAGTAAACTTTCCCAAGTGGTTGGCACATTAACATCTCCAAGGTTTTCAGTAGTTCCTCTATTCCTGTGGCAAGTAGCTGTTTGCTCTGATTTTTGGACAGTGGTTAATTATTGGAATATTCATTTACACATCAAGACACCTTAATGTATCCATACCTCACACTGAAATAGTCCCCATCTGAAGAGTTTACACATTGCTTACCCTTTCAGTCATTACTTGTTTCATTAAGTAATTGAAGGAAAAGCAAAATTCTCATGGTTGGTAGGACCCACATAGTAAATGTATGTGTGTTTGTCTAAAGTCCATGATGTGCATTCCTTGCATCTTAGGCAATACTATTCTCAGGCTACTAGTAAATACCAACCTCAGTGGTAATCATATTAATGTCTGATTTTGATCTTGTGTGGGGTTTTTTAGTTTAGTTAACTCAACTGTTTTTTAGTTAACTCCCATATTAAACATGCTGAAACATTGTGTCCTCTGTAGCCTATTACTTGAAGAAGCTGTACCATAGTTTAAACTATAATGGAATGAAATTCAAGAGGGGGATTTTTAGCACCATTTTCATAGAGCACTCTTGGTACAGGAACCAAAATTATTAGCAGTGCCTCTTTTGCTTAAAAGACTTCATTTTCAGCTGATAGTTACATCTCTAAATAGTTTTCACACTTTCTGCTCAGCTAGAAGAGCACACTTAGCTTTCTTAACATTCAAATAACACGCCCTCCACTCATCACCACCGAAGTCCACCATCAATCCCGGAACCTATTAAATGAGCTACAAAATCTTTGCTGGTTTCAAGTGCTCACAGAGAAAGCAAGTCTGTGAGAGCATTTAGCTAATTTGATCCCACTATTCCACAGAATGTTCTTATATTCCAGAATTTACCTATAAAGATTTTTAAAAGGTTCTTTCCTGTAAGCCTGTGAATTAGTCATAATGACAACTTTCAGGGATAAAAGAGAGTCCTACAGGAGGAGAGTGTAAGGGACTATTGCTTGGTAAAATTTAAAAAGAAAAAGCCCCAGTTAGGGATATATCATCCTTTGGCTATGGGAAATTCAATTTACTATAGTTCAAAAACAAGAAAGGGGCTCCTTACAAACCTAGTTGAAGATGGTAACAATTCAAGAGGAAATTCAGTCAAGGGAGGCACTGGCACCAAAGTTAAGGGGGGATCTAAGTGAGTAGCCAACATTTGAGGTAAAAAACCAAGTCATTAAGCTAAGGTGTCAGGAATGGGCACAGTAAGCAATCAGCTCAGAGGACACCTGCTCACCAGGTGTGAACATCCCCACTGGTTCTTAAAGAGCTACCATGGAAACAGTGCCTGGTGGGAAATAGGCAGGAGAGATTAAAGTCTTCCTTTCTGAAGCTTTGATGGCTATCCATAGCCTTGTACTACCCAGAATCGCCCTGCGCTGCTGGAAGGCATGCAGTTAACAACTGAGAATGGCATTTCATAAATTTATTTCTCAATTCTAGAATGCTGTCATTTTAAAGGAACATTCTAAATAGACCTTACAGTTACTAGTAATTCAGAGCAGGGGGACCTTCAAGATGCCAATATGTTGTTCTCACATATTCATAGTGCTGACTCTGCCTCTCTCTGTACCACCTTCCCCCCAACACCATCATTACCAGTCACATTACTAGGAACCATCATCAATATTGTCAAAAGTTACCAAAAATTTAATTTTAAGCTCAAAATGTTTTCAAAGGCTGTCCAAGTTTCTGATGCTGAGCGATCTAAGCTAATCCTTCTCAAACTATGATATGCATACAAATCTCTTGGAAGATCTTTTTTTAAAACTCTGTAGTTCTTGAGCGAGATCTGAGATTTTGCATTTCTGACACATTCTTGGATGATGTCAAAGCTGCGGGTCTATGGGTCACACCACTGAGTCCCTTGGTAACTAAGAACTCTTATAATTGTCCAATAGTCCTGATGCTTCTTCAGATTATAATTCAGCCTAGAACCAAATCAAATTCTCCAAACAAGAGTTCTCAAACTGAGGTCCTGGGTCTCCAGCTCCAGCATCAGACTGCCTCGGTGCTAGTCCCAGCTCTTCTGCTTCCTTACTGTGTAACCCGGCTACTGAGTCTCTCTATGCCTCCATTTTCTCATCTTAGAGAATTATATAAAATAGAATCTGGCTCATCAGGTCATCGTGGGGATTGAGATGACTCGGGTAACATGTCTCCCATAGTGCTAAGCATGGTAATCAAACAGCAAAGGTTAGTTGTCCTTAGAAGGCCCTAGGATGAAACTTCAGGGCAATCTATGAGAACACTGAAATGATTTCTAAAATATTCTATGTGCGTAAGTTTATTTTGCCTAGAGAGAGTCCATGTTTATCACTGGATTCGCAGTGGAATTCATAACCCCAAGAAGTTTAAGAACCATTGATTAAGACTGACTATGGAGCCCAGAGCTCAGAGCTGCCCTGGTCTCCAGAATATGGGTCTAAGGTAAAGGCACATTTTGGCCTAGCACTGCAATAAGTCAAACCCCAGTGGGTTGGGGGGACAGGCATAGGAAGAGCAGACAATAGACTAATGTCTTGCTACTTTATAATTAGTGTTGCTATCATTATAATCATGTGGATGTTTATCCATTGGGATAAAGTTCTCCCTGAAACTCCTGTGCTCCAAGAGCATAAAACAATGCAGTAGGAAAACTCTGTCAGGCCACCAATGACCTCACGGAGGTGACATACTCATTTTTTTAAACAGCATCACCTGCCTGATCAGCATGCCCTATCCAACAGACACTAGAGGGACAGTTCTGTCGCAGCATGTCAGAGAGCTATGCACAGAGGAAGGGTGATAGCACCACACCGAACATGTCCTGACTGCTTGGAAGCAGCCAGCTGTGAACAGGTAGGCAGAAGACACAATCTCATTGTTTCTGAAGAACGTAAGCATTTACAAAGGCTCATGTCACATACTGAAGAGAACAGCCAGAGATGACTGGAGAAATGTCAAAACACAGCCATGAACACATTTATGAACAATAATCAGAGTTGAGAGATCAGTGTCAGCCAAAGCAGATGTGAGAAAAACAATACTTTAAAAACCATACTTTATCAGTCTCCTACCTTACTGTTTAGTGGGCAAAAGAAGCCCACTTTCAAAAGAGATAGAGAAGAAACTTTTTAAAGTATGTAAAGGTGCTGGCAAAGATGTGAAGGCACTGAATGAACATTCAGAATACTCATTTTAGTGCTACAACTAGTTTAAATCAATCCATATATTACATAAAATATTAAAACCTAACACATAGGAGACTTGATTCTTAAGACTGTGAAGTAGGCATATAAAGACAAATATATATGCAAAATATAAGGCCTTCAGCATTAAAATAAAGTATCCTACCTAATAAAAGGGAAGTATGCAAATAACCATCACTCCGCTACGCCCACGATTGGGCTGGCGGCAGGCTGGGGGCGGGACTTGGGGTGGCCAATTGGGCTGACAGGATGAGTCCCCACCCCCCGTTCCTCCTGCAGGCCCCAACGGCCGGCACTGTGGGAGGACCGATGGAGCCGGCGGAAGGCACCGGTGGTGGAACTCAGCGTGGCCGATTGCGTGGCTGCCAGCACCAGTTTTCCGCCAGCAGCAGTTTTCCTCTGGCCACCCGCCCATCAGAGCGCCTCCCAATCGAAGTTCCTCTCGGGGTGGCCAATCTAGCTGGCGGGAGGCGCTCCGATCGGCAGGTGGCCAGAGGAAAACTGCTGATGGCGGAAAACTGGTGCTGGCAGCCAGGTGGAGGAAGGTCTATTGCACGAAACTTCGTGCAACGGGCTTCTAGTATTTACTAAACATAGTTATGAATTCTTAAGATGAAAAACTGGTTTTCACAGATATACATCCACATGCCCAAAAGTGAATTTGATTTTAAATTATACAAGTAAAGATTATGCTATAAAAGTTCACTAAAAGTGTACAAAATATAACCCTTTTGTCAGAATTCCTGCAACCAGAGCATCATACCAGGATACAGGAAGATTGATACATAAAAATGATTTCTACTTTCAGTTATAAGACCCAACTTCAATATTTACAAAAATGACAAAAGAATAATCCTAATAGCTGATACAATTTACTAAATTAGATACTTTGCTGAATTTGTAATAAGTTTTAAGTCACTATGAATGTCATAATTTGAATAGTTGACACTAAATCCCAAGGTTATATTATTTTTGTATAAGAAATAATCACACTAAAAGAAAAAAGAAAGAATTACACTAAAAATTATTTTATAAATTTTGGAAATGGTACTTATTCTTCTTAATCATAATTATATCTCATATCCCAGTTAATTTTATATTTCACCTGTTTATTAAAAAAAACATATGAAACTCTAAAACTGATAGAAGAAACATAAGGGAAAAGCTCCAGGACATAGAATTTGGTAATGATTTCTTGAATATGACACCAAAAGCACAGACAACCTACAAAAATAGACAAATTGGACAACATCCAGCTTTAAAACATCTGTGAAGCAAAGGAAACAATCAACAGAGTGAAAAGGCAATCTATGAGTAAGAGAAAGTATTTGAAAATCATATATCTGATGCGGGGTTATTATCTAGAATATCTGAGGAACGTCTAGAGCTCAACAACAAAGAAACAACAATAATTTTAAAATAGGCAACGGACTTGAACAGACAATTCTCCAAAGAAAATATACAAATGGCAAACAAACATATAAAAAGAAGCTCAACATCACTAAATGAGAGAATTTGCAAATCACAACTACAATAAATGTAATCTCACACCCAAGAAAGGCCAATATTAAAACAAACAAACAAACAAAAACAAAACAAACAAAAAAAAACAAGAGAAATGACAAGGATGCAAAGAAATTGGAACCCTTGTATGCTCTGGGTGGAAATGTAAAATGGTTATGGAAAACAGTGTGGAGGTTCCTCAAAAAATTTAAAATAGAATTATCATAAGACCCAGCAATCCCACTTCTGAGTATATATCCAAAAGAATTGAAAGCAGGATGTTAAAGAGATATTTGTATACCCATATTCATAGCAGCATTATTCACAATGACTAGGAATAGAAGCAACCTATGAATATCCATTGACAGTTGAAAGCATAAACAAAATGCAGTATATACATGCAATGAAATATTGTGCAGCCTCAGAAAGAGAAGGAAAGCCTATTACATGGGTGGTATAGAATTTTAGTTTTGCAAGATGAAAAAGTTCCAGAAATCTGTTGCTCAGAATTGAATATACTTAACAATACTGAACTGTACACTTAAAAATTATTAAGATGGTAAATTTAATGTCATGTGCTTTATCACAATTTAAAAAATATATATTATGCCTGAGTCCTAACTACAGAGAATATCATTTAATTTATCTGGCATGCAAACTGGACATGGCGATTTTTTTCAAGCCCCTGCCCCTTGCCACAGTGATTCATACCGCTCTACAGGACCATGGGCCTGGTGTTCTCAGATCTTCTGATATTTTCAAGAAAAGCTAGAATCATGATTTTTATGTAAACATTTCTGATTTTTCAATGCTATCAACTAATTTTTAAAATGTTATGCAAACCAAACAGCATTTGCCGGCTCTAAGCTAGTGATGTCTAAGTACCCTTCTAATTTAAAATGTCTGTGGATCAAAATTAAGTTTTGTGTGTTTCAGAAGCTGGCTCCTTACCAGGTGAGTCTGCTCTGATTTTGAAACTTCCCTCCATGGAGTGCTCATCAATAAACGAGGTCACTCTCCACATCGAGGTGACACAAGAGGTCTATCAAGGCTATGAATCCTCAGCCCCATGTGGGCTATCATTTTGGTCAGTAAAATAGATTGGGGATCTTTGAACAGCTAGTTCAAGCAGAGAACCCTGTTGTGTAAGTTGAAGGTTACCCGGACTCCTAAATACATTTGCCATACAAAGGCTGAATTGCTTTGATGTAAGCAGGAGTGGGGAAGGGGAAGTGAATGGCTGAGAACCATTTCCCATCCCATCAGGAGGTTTTTCTGTCCACAAAGCCTCTATGGAGGTTCAGAGGAAAAGCCTCAGGAGCTGGAGAAGGGACCCCAGCAAGCTGAACCTCTGCATCCCCTGCGCCCAAACAGACCAGTGGCTGCTCTCGCGGCTCTTATCAGCTACAACGAACGCCCACTTGAGCTTGTGTTCACAAAAGGGGTTCATCTGCTTCAAGAAAAGGAAATTTAAAAATCCTGACCTAGATTAGGGTATTTAGTATGCTCATTCGTTTTTCAGATGATGCCAACAGAGATAAAACTAACTGAACAAATAGAAAATGTAAAGTATCAATGAATAGTGAAAAAATAGATGGGGAAAAAAGGTGAGACTCTCAGGCTGGCAAGCAAACTCAATCAAATGTTATTGTTAAAACAGAACTCCAGTTCAGGAGAGCATTAGTAGAAGTCAGCGTGGGGATGTGAGACCCCTAACCCCACAGCTTGCTTGCTGACCCTCCATATGGAGCAGCAATGTCCAGTTTGCATGCCAGATAAATTAAATGATATTCTCTGTAGTTAGGACTTAGGGCTTCAGTGTCTGCAAAAGTGAGAAGCTTGTTTAGCAGTGAGGTTAATTAAAGGTCTATAATATGAAGTTTCACATAAGAGTAAAGTAACCAAGATTATTCTGCCAGAATAAAAACACCATGAAGAGATTTCATATTGAAAGGCAAAGGCTGCAGAGGCAGAAAAAGGAGAAAAAAATATAGATTAGATCAAAGTGCAAAACTCTTGTGCATCAAAAGTTGCTGGCAACAAGAAGAGGCTACCAATAGAATGGAAGAACATATTTGCAAATTATACAAATTATAAAGAACTTCTAAAACTCAACACCAAAAAAACCAAACAACTCAATTAAAAAATGGGCAAAGGACTTAAATAAGAATTTCTCCAAAGAAAATGAACAAATAGCCAATAAGCACATGAAAAGATGCTTTACAACACTAATCATTAGGGAAATATGAATCAAAACCATACTGAGATAGCACTTCACATTCATTAGGATGGCTATGAGAGAGAGAGAGAGAGAGAGAGAGAGAGAGAGAGAGAGAGAGAGTTGGTAAAGGTGTGGAGAAATTGGAACTGTTGTGCAATGCTGGTGGGAAAATCATATGAGAGATGCAAATCAAAACGACAATGCAGTACCATCTCACACCTGTTAGAATGGCTATCATCAACAAATCAACAAATGACAAGTGCTGGCAAGGATGTGGAGAAAAAGGAACCCTAGTGCACTGCTGGTGGGAATGCAGACTGGTGCAGCCACTGTGGAGAACAGTATGGAGTTTCCTCAAAAAACCAAAAATGTAACTCCCATTTGACCCAGTGATCCCACTTCTAGGAATATATCCCATGAAACTAGAAACACCAATCAGAAAGGATATATGCATCCCTATGTTCATAGCAGCACAATTCACCATAGCTAAGATTTGGAAACAGCCTAAGTGCCCATCAGCAAATGAGTGGATTAAAAACTGTGGTACATCTACACAATGGAATACTACGCTGCAGTAAAAAAAGAAGGAATTCTTACCATTTGCAGCCGCATGGATGGGACTTGAGAGCATTATGCTAAGCGAAATAAGCCAGTCAGATAAAGATAAATATCACATGATCTCACTCATTTGTGGAATATAATGAACAACATAAACTGATGAACAAAAACAGATCCAGAGACAGAGAAGCATCAATCAGACTGTCAAACCTCAGAGAGAAGGTAGAGGAGGGAAGAGGTAAGGGGGAGAGATCAACCAAAGGACTTGTATACATGCATATAAGCCTAACCAATGGACACAGACACCAGGGGGTTGAGGGCATGAGTGGGGTGAGGGGGTGGGAGGGCAAAGGGAGGATAAAGGCACATATGCAATACCTTAATCAATAAAGAAAAAAAAATTTTTAATGCTGGTGGGAATGTGAAATAGTGGAACTACTATGGAAAACATAGTAATTTCTCAAAAAATTAAAAATAGAATCACCATATGATCCAACAATTTCACTTCTGGATATAGACCCAAAAGAATTGAAAGAAAGGACTGGAAAATATATTTGCCCACCCATCTTCATAGCAGCATTCTTCACAATAGCCAAAAGGTGGAAGCACCCCAAATAAGTGTTCATCAATGGTGAATGGATAAACAAAATGTAGTATAGGTCATTGCTTCTCCCCTCGGGAAGGACATTGGTGGTGGGGAGAATATAACTACCATGTCTTCCGGTGCTTTGCCAAAACCTCAGATACGTGGCCTTCTGGCCAAGTGTCTGACATTTCATATTGTTGGAGTCATCATTGTATCCCTGGAGGTTGCAGCTTCTTATGAGTTTGGTGCAGCTGAACCAAGAAAGAAGGCATATGCAGATTTCTACAAAAATCATGATTCCACGAAAGATTTTGAGATGAGGAAGGCTGGTATCTTTCAGAGTACAAAGTGATCTTAGAATGTAAAGAATTTCTTTGGGTTGAATTCCATGGAGGTTTGTCCTGACCTGTGTTCCTGAACTATGAAACATGAATATTTGAGCTAAGGAATAGTTTCTCTTGATAAATAAACAATGAAATACTACAGACAATAAAAAAAATGTAGTATCAACAAACAATAGAGTATTATGCAGCCTTAAAAGGGAAGGGAAGTCTGATACATGCTACAACATGGATGACTCTTGAAGATATTGTGGTAAAATAAGCCAGTCACAAAAGAACAAACATTGTATGATTCCACTTATATAAGATACCTAGAACATTCAGATTCAGAGACAGAAAGTAGAATAGTAGTGCTAGGGGTTGGGGGAGAAAGGAAAGAGAAGTTATTATTTAACAGGTAAAGAGTTTTCATTTTTCAAGATGAAAAGTTTCCTGGAGATTAATAGTAGTGATGGTTACACAACATGAATGCCACTGAACTGTAACCATTATGAAATTGTTAAAATGGTAAATTACATGTTATGTATATTTTACCACAATTTAAAATATTTTAAAGGCAAAGTCTATGAGAATCATGAAAGCATGTTGGCCCACATGCTTAGTGAGTCTCATGAGACACCACCCCTAAGGACTTAACACATTTCCTCTTCATGACATATTCCACTTTGTTTGGTAGATATGGGGATCTGTGATCAGCTCAGGTGAACTCTGAGTGCACTTTCTATGGCAGGACTGATTATAAGGACTTTGACTTAGAGGGGGAAATCAATGGAAACAAGAAAGCAAGCTTAGAAGGACTCGTTGAACAAAATGAGATGAACAGGATAAGAGAAACATTTCAGGCCAAAAGGATTTTAGTGAACCTGATGATCCTCATACAGTATTAGCAATGCAACTTATAACAGACACCAAACTACTTATCATAACAAGGCAGATCAAAGTCAACTGGTACAGTTTGTGAGAATGAAGTCTTTAGATGACTAGCAGCACAAATGTATAGGTACTAGGGATTGTTTATCAGACACTGAACATAAAATAGAGAAAAATTAAGGATCTCCTTCTGAAACACACAAAACTGCCGCATGGGTGCTAAAACAATACTATGGTTTAGGATAGCAATGATTTTACACATTTTGGAATACTGGTAGTTCTGGCCCACTTCCTCTGAAAAAAGTGAAGATTCATATTTTTTCCATCATCCCTGCTTCAGAGGGCTATGAGAACCTCACACTTGCTTGGCATGGCCAGTGCCACCATTCAAAATGCTCAAAGGAATTGAAATACACTGGATAGTTAATACTATAAAACTAACAATGAATAAAGGACATACCAACTTTGATGCTCCCATGAATTGAGAATTAATAGCAAATTCACAACAAATAAGAGAATTCCAACAAAATAAGCCGGGAAAAGCTGAAAATATATTTTAATTATAAATATAAAGAATTTTCAAGAAAACATTATGCCAATGTAACCTTCTGGCAAGGTTTAAGCATATAAATTTTCAGCTATTGAAACAACCAATTCCAAAAAATAGATGCAAACCTCCCAAGTTCATGGTGGTGCTAGAGGCACAGCCCGGCCCTGCCTGAGGTGAGAAGCGAGGGAAGAAGATGAAGGCATGGAGGTAAGAACAGCAGAAAGACACACGGGAGCTGCCAACGAACTCCTTCAGCAAGCAGCCCTCCAATCCACTGGCAGCACAGTGGTAACTGAACACCTGCCCACAGAGCCTGAAGCACACACCAGAAGGATATACTGTGTCCAAAGATATGCCAAGCCTCAGAAGCAAAGGTCTGTCCAAGTGGGCAAAATATAATCGACTTATGTGCTTTCCCTCTTTTTATTGAAGTTCCTCTTGGCCTCGAGGTGCTGAATGTTCACATCATTCCATTTCCTAGAGATAGCCATTTCAGTGTTTGGGGTTTAGACAAATCCTTACCTGCACAATGATGATCTACTTCACAGCAGCCATCCACGAGACCCACAGGACCATTGTTTCTCAGCATCTGGCCTTCCTAACCCCGCCTAGACAACTGCTACATTTTCTCCAAGACACGTCTATCAGTCCACAGGAGCAGTGTTTCTTGGGTGAGCAAGTGCTCACACTGTTTGTGTCTTGCTGATCACGTTTCTCTTGAATAGAGGTCAATACGGCTAATGCACTTCCTGTGTAGAATATAAAGAGGAATAAAACCACATTTTTGTAGTCAAAGCTATATTTGTCCTTATGACATAGCAATAGAGGAGAATAAACCATTCACTGGCCACCAACTCTCAAAAGATGATGTTAAATTGTCCAGCTTTATGTTTTAGTGGTCTTTTTTTTATTGAGACATAATCAACTTAAATTTGATGAAACGGAGACAAGATTATGGGAACAGCAACTATTCCAACCCCTGAGAATGCCTGGACTTTTCATTATTTCATTAGTCTGAAAGTATATTGAGATGCAGGTCTATGAAATTCCTTTTTTACCCAAATCAAGGACTTGCTCTTTTTCTCCAAACTTTTAAAAAGAAAACACAGATAGTGTTGATACAGATCAGTCATGTGGAGTGGAGCTGCTTTTGTAATGAGATCAGGACCCTGGTCTCAGTTGTACCACCAACTGTGTGACCTGACATGAGTTTATCTCCCTGAGCCTCATTTTCCTGTCTATAAAATGGTGCTGATAATGCTTACCTCTGATGCTTGTTGAGGGCATTATGTGGGGTAATGATGGCTATATCCTTCATACAGAGACAGGCTCATGGTGTTTTCGAAATTAAAGGTAAAAGGGAGCTAGGCAATTTCTGCCTTATTCTACATGTTCTCAGGAAAAAGAGGAGGGTGGTGAGAGAAGAAATATCACAGCACAAGGCACTGACATATCATAGATCTTCTAAGATATGTAGCTATCTTAATCTTCCTTCTAATAGAAACACAGAATAGGTTAAAAGACCCATCTCATACAGAGAACAACCTGGTAGTTGCCAGAAGGGAGAAGGTTTGGGGGACCGGGAGAAAAAGGTGAAGGGATTGAGAAGTACAGACTAGCAGTTACAAAATAGTCACAGGCATGTAATGTACAGCATAGGAAATACAACCAATCATATTGTAATAACTGTATGGTACCAGGTGGGCACTGGAAATACTGAGGGGAACACTTTGTAAAGTATGCAGTTGTCTAACCACTGTGCTATACACCTGAAAATACAAAATAATATTTATTGTAAACTGTAATTGAAAAAGTTAAAACAATAAAAATCTAAAAATAAAAAAAAATTAAGTAAAACACCCGTTTCACAAAGTAGGCGTAGGCCTCCCACCCTGACATCAGGAGTCCAAAGGGTTTCATTGTATTTAACTTGGACTTGTATTTAGACACATTCAGACTAGAGAATGAAATCATTAAACAAATTAAAAGGAATTTAAAGATGTCCCCTATCCCCAGCCTCTAATATGAGGGCTAAAGGATTTCCGTATGTGTCTCCCCTTCCCACTCACTTTAGACTGGCGTGTCTCACTAGGGAGTATTTATCCTATCTGCCTCCCTTCTATGTATGTTTGGGTGGGGAATAAAAGCATCTATTCATGCATTGATCCAGTCTTTAGGTCCCTTTCTCATTAGTTTTCCTCCCATCACATAAGAGAATGAAAGCTTCAGGCAAGCCTTGAGGACTAAACTATAGCCAACTAGCAAATCCAAAGCCAGTCCAAGGTCAGCAATATACCAATGAAACCAGTGTTTATATCTTGGATATTAGGAATGTTTGATGTGAAAATGAAAAGGAGGGTTAATCAGTTAATGAATCTGGCAGAGCAGCATCTGGAGGGCGAGGGAGGACAAGGCACTGAGTTCAGAAACCAAGGAGACGTCATGGACAAACCAGGTCATTGCCTACAAGTTCCTTCTTCTCTCCACAAGTTTGAACTTCCTATCATTTAAGAGTACAACCCTTTCCAGCTCTGCAAGGCTTGAACGCCTCTAGTGAAATGCCAGCATAAGTGAAAATTTAATAGCTTTCCAACCAGCAGCACCTGTGCTGACAAATTGTACCAAGCTACAGACAAGTTGAAGGCCTCATTGTGTTATAGATGAAACAGCTGGCCAGTCAGTGTTCATTAGCTGAATGGCTTCTGAAATCCCTGCTTGAGCTGGAAAGGAATCTCTGGAAAGGTAGTTAACTCCAAGCTTCCATGCAAGACCCATCTGTCATCTGAACAACTTTGTGGGAGGTGCCTGTTCTCTAGGCTGTGGCAACTGATAAGGAGATTGCCATCAGAAAGAGTGACGATGTTCCTCAATATATCCTCTCTGAGTGACACAGCAAGTCTCTGTTGCCACTAGCTCAGGTTGTTAAACATCGTCTGACCCAGAACCAGAGTCATTTACCCAACATCTGCCTTACAAAAAGGAACACTGGGTTATTAACAATGAGGTTCAGTCCTGTCCCACTGAGAGGTGCTTCGGCTACCCATTTCTGTTATCTACTGAGAATAGATATGCTAGGTCATTGTATCTACTCTAGAAAGTCTGGGTTATAATAAATTACTCCCAGAATTATTCCAGTGGGTATAAGCATATATTATGGAGGTAGCATATTTTTCAAATTAAATGTTTTCTTTGTATGTATTGCCTGAAACATGCTCTAACTTCTCATGCAATTTTTAGTTATTAAAGTTCTTTAATTGAACTATTTCTTCTTTTTTATTCATACCCACTAACAATCCCTGACCCTAATCCCACCCTATTCCAGGGATTCGAAGTAAAAGGAAATAAGATTGCACATAGACAGAGCATATGTTCACACGTGCTCTCCAAAACTAACAAAACACATACTTGAAAATCAATAAAGATATAAAGGGACCCCTCCAGTTTACATGACTACCTGATCTCACATTGATGTACTTCTACTCTCGGCCTTATCTTCCATTTCTAGATCCTTTCTCATCCTTTGGGAAAACCTGAATTTATCTTCTCAGTGAGCAAATGAAAGGGTTTAACTCATCTCTGTGTCTTCCTCCACAGCACAAACCTTGCATTTCCAAGTCCAGCATCTTGTCTGGACTCCCCCTAACTCCCTATGCTAAAGGGAAAGAAAAGTTGTTGAGTTTTAAATCCCATGGGAATGAAATTGGATGCAAAAAGCTACCTAAACCAGCAGACTAGAGTAGACTGTTCTGAATTTGCTCTTGGAGGAAAAGAATGTCTTCAAATGATGGTCATTTAAAATGATAATCTATTAGGAGTGTAATTTAGCATCAGTTTAGGGAAAAACAAAGAACACTTTGTTTCCTACAGACACTTTACAACCTACAAACTGAGTCGGGTAAGGTTTGATATAGCACAACATGATGACTCCAAGACTATTAGGAAGATTATTATGGATGACTTCATAACCTAAAACAGTGGCCTACCGTTCCTACCTATTACTGGTTCTAATGATTATTCCTGCACTTTAATGTTTTATCATTACTAAGCCATCAGACATTAGAGATAGTAATAGGAAATTACATCCCACTATTATTTTTGAGCAACTAATAGTTCCCACTTGAATAAAATTAATTTTATTTGATACCAAATCCAATAAGATAGCTCTAGTCTGGAACTTCAGTGCTGCCCTGTACTTGCTGGAAGTTGAGTCCATTAGATTCCTGGATGTCAGCACAACCCCAAGCTCCACTTCTCCAGCCTGCCATGGGCTACTATGCAATCACGCCTAAGTGAGCCGAAATCTCCTTACCTTGTCTTTTCTTTTTTGAGTTTGTTTGCTTTTTCTCCATTTGTAAAATGGCAATAATACAAGTTTTCCAAATAAGGAACCTCATTTCAGGATTTATTTTTGAGTTATGTTCCTAGAAGCTCTAAAATCCTGCAGAGTTGTTTCAGGTGTCCAATTGGTCCACATTTTTTACTTCTAATGTATATTTTAACTCTGTGGGAATACGCTCGAAAGCACTAACTCACATGTGTTATATATCAGATCTTTAACACATTTGGGTGAACCCTCTTCCAAAATATTGTATGGTTAACTCATTCTTGCCTGCAAACCTCAGTATAAAACTTTTACCAAATCTGTGCATATAAATGACCTTCCTTTAAAAATCTTATTAACGAAACGCCAGTTTCTGGCTTCCTCTCATTTCTAAAGATGTGTAATCAAGTCCCCATGTATGTGAAAGGTTTTCCAAGGCCTACATTCTAAGCCAGTCCATATTGGGCATGTACAATACCTAGTCTCATTGTGGAACCTGAGGACAAGGTGCTAGTGGGACAGGAGAAACTGTTAAGGCCAGGTTACAAGGGCTGGTTAGTTAATGGCAGATTTTGCAATCATATTGGGGAATCATGCTGAATTTTCAGGGTGACAAATTTGGATTATAAAGGTTTAAATGAGACTCCACTCTGAATTTCATGCAACTAGATAGGATCTCAGACAGGTAGAACTGAGGAGAATGAAGAATCCATGTTCATTGAACATCTCCCAGACTGATATCCCTTGGTATAATTTGCTAAATACATATCCTTTAAGTTCATCACAGTAAACCGTACCTTCGATAAGATTTAAATAAGAGATCTCATTTTTCCCTTACCAATAACCCAGTTCTACAATAGCGTGCCCCTCCCATTTATATGCTATGTGAGATGCAGACTCATTTACTTGGAATACAGTCTTATCACCTAACAGTCAAATGTTCCAACAGGTAATGTCTTAATATTATTGAATTATAAGTCTTTTAGTACTTAGAAGTGTTGTGTGCTTTCTTGTCTGACTTTGATGTTTGGGATAAAAATACAATCAGTAGATATTGTTGGTTATTCCATTTTGAAATGGAATTTCCTACTGCACCTCCTTGGGTTTCTGGATAAATAACTGCAGAGTGTCCTTACAGCATATAACAGCCTGTTACCATTTTTCAAATATCTCTGTTGAATTAGTATTTTCATAATATATTTTTTACTTTGTAGTTCTACTAAATATTCTATTTGAAAAAAATGAATCAATTGCTGGGGGAAATTTTTAAACTACTATTTTGAAGATACAACCACTGATACTATTTGCAAACCATCCTGGAAGGTAGAGCCAAAACATCGAATGTGTAGCCCAAGCTATATTTTGTCCAAGCTGTGAGTAGGCGTCACTAGCAAGAGAGGGAAACGTCTTACCTTGTGCCAATCCAACACACAGATGGAATAGTTCTCCCAAATCAAATCTGTGATAAATGCATGAAAATAGATAAAAAGGCTGGGAGATAAAATAAAGCTGAGAATTTGAGCTTCATCTGCACCAGAAATAATGTGAATAGGTCTCATGATGATCATATCATACTAGAGGCCCAGTGCACGAATTCATGCACACGTGAGGTCCCTCAGCCTGGCCGGCAATCAGGGCCAATCGGGGGACCAGCCAGCCGGGGGGGAGGGACTGTGGGAGGTTGGCTGTGGGAGTGCACTGACCAACAGGGGGCAGCTCCTGCATTGAGCATCTGCTCCCTGGTGGTCAGTGCACGTCACAGCGACCGGTCCACCAGTTGCTCAGTTGTTCAATCGCTTAGGCTTTTATATATATGGATTATCAATATTTTTTTACAAATTTTAGGTGCTTCTGGCCTGGCTTTTATATCTACAACAAAGAATTAAAGCAGTTTTTAAATGACTAGCTGTTATTACATATGGCTTCCATCTATGCTCTTAACCCTCCTGTCCCATGCAATCCCTTCTTTTTGCCTCCATCCATTTGCCCCTAGAAATGAGCTCCAAATTTAAAATCAAGCTACTTCTATCCATTGTACAGTTATGATTTCCCAGTTAAAGTTGTCTTTAAGAATATCTATAAAGTACTTTTCCTTAAGAAAGAGCTTACACTTTGTTGCATTTTTTCTTCTTATATATTTCAAGTAAGAGAACAGAGTGAGAAGAGTGGAGAGAAGCACTTTTTAGTACTCATTTTCAGTAACTAAGAAATAAAGGAGAAAGAATGACCACTGATCCCCCATCAAGTTCATTTAAACTTGATTACTATCTATCAACTTAATCTAGTTTTCCTATGACACCAATCGCTATTGTGTGCAGACAACTGAATTCAGCAGGACTTGATTATTGCAAATGATGTTATAATTATTCTTAAACAATTAACTGTTTCTCTTAGGTTATTTTTTCATTAGCATTTCATATAACTGATGCCTACTCTTAGATGCTTCAACTGAACACATTTAATTATAAAACAGTAGTGCCCTTATGCTTTTTGGTATCACTTTTACTAGTACATTGCATAATTATTTAAACAGTACTGTAGCCAAATGTCTGTGAGAAATATGTTAACTATAAAGGAAATCTAAGTTTTTCTATCATTTAATACCTTTAGATAAAAGACAACTTGACAACTTTTTTCCTCAGGAAAATGATTTCATATAGGTTCTCCCAGAATCAAAACCAGTGATAAACATTCCAGTTCAAATAGTTAATTTGGGAAATGGAAGAAACCCCAGTAGGAAAGTAAGAAAGTTGGAGAGGAAAGAGAAGGCAGAAATAAAGAGTATGCTATTAGCTGGGGAATAGTGTGGGCAACTGTAGCTAATCCACAAAGAAACTAGGAAATGCAATTATCCTCTCTGAAGAGCAAGAGGGATGGGGCATTATGTACCCACTCTCATCATTCATTGGCTGAGGACCCATTCATTCCCCTACTTCCTCCCTGCTGTCCACAGGTGGGGAAGACGTCTACAGCTTCAGAAGATCTTGGGCTGGAAAATGGCAGATACCTGCAGCTGGAAGCCTGCTAAGTGCAAAAAAAAAGTAAGGTCTTAGACATATGTGAGGGGCACTGAACGAGTTGCTGATAGAAGACAAGTGGCTTAAACAAATTCAAAGTGTTTCACAAGTGATCTTAGCCGGATTATAAAGAGTAAGAAATTTCTAAGCCTGAGATGCACTATTCTCTATCATTTGAAAGATGATTAATTACTGTTTGCCATTACCTAATGGTTCCTGTTGCCAGGTACTGCACTGAGTGCCCAACACCCACGAGCTTATTTAACATTCACAACAATCCTATTATTATCATCACCAATTTACAGATGAGAAAGTTGAGCTCAGTGGGAGTAAGACACCAACCCAGGTCGCTCAGATGCCAAAGTATATGGACTTTCTGCCTCCCATTGCCTTCAAAGGAGCTTAGATTAACAGATATATTTTCCTTAGCATGAGTATATAATCAGCTCTGGAAATTCTATCTAAAGAACAGTCTACCACTTTCAGAGAAAGACCTTTTGGTCATACCTTTGAAATTCCAGCCTGTGTGCCAAATATGGAGACAGTTCCCACCCTGGAGCCCTGCCATTCCTGCACCGGGGACTTTAGGAGATGCTCTTATGTAGCACTTTGCACCTGCCCCCGTGTGGTCAGCACTTTCAAAGAGCTGCATGCTCCGTGAGTTCAAAACTAGCTCTGCTCTGTCTCCTTTCCTTTCCGACTCCCATTCCCACTGCCTGGTCCTGGATGGGGAAGTTCCTTTTTCGCAGCCTCCTTCCAGTCTGACTATTATTTCCCCTCCTCCCAGTCTATATTCCACCACGTGGCAATTTTATTCTCATATCTCCAGGTAGAATGTTAACATAGATTTTCAATGCACATCTGAGTATTACAACTTCAGAAAGCTAGAGTATAACCATTTTCTATAATGAACCAAAATTTAAATTTATTTTAATCTATTTTGGGGCAAAACAATATTTCACACTGACTTGTAGCAGTTCCTTTTTAATTCTGATTCTCCAAATCATTCTTAAAACCTTCAAACTTTAAGTCCCTTAATGCTATCACCGCCCGTTTTCAATTATTTGCATCAGAGGAAGGGACTCTCATGGGGGAAAGCCTACTGTGTTATTTTTCCAGCTTAATTTCTAGACAAAAAGCTTCAAAGTGATCGACAGGCAGAAGAAATGTGACTCCAAATAAGCCACAATCTAGGAAGACAGTCCAAGAATTAGCAACGAAGGTCAAATCCCAGTAAACCAAATTCTGTGGAGAATACTGATGTTTTGTTGTAGTGACATTTCCTAGTAATTGGTAGTTTGTTAAAAATGACATTTCCAGGATCAGAATAAGAATGAAACACACCCAGAAATGGAAAGCAACAGGGAGCCTCAAACAGTAGCTGTGGGAACTTATAAGTGGTACCAAGTGACTAACAAAGATAAGCAGCATTATCACTGATGGGGAGTTATGTTGCTTTCGAACCACAAGGGGTTGCGGGGCGGGGGGAGTGTCTGCCATGATTAGGCTTCCTCCTTGCACTTTGTGGCACATGATAGTTCATTGAAAGGTTGACACAGGCACACACACACACACACACACACACACACACACACACACACACATATTGAGGAAAAAGAAACCTCCCACAGCATCTATGTTTGAAAGAACCAAAAGTCTTTCATCAATATTCCTTCACATCCTTAGATCCAGATCCACAGCAGAGTTTTACCTTTCTCAAGTGATATTGTGACAACTACATATGGTGGGTACTTATAACATCGGGGAGAGCACTTTGTAAAGTATATGATTGTCTAACCACTATGCTGTACACCTGAAACTAATACAGAATAATATTGAATGTAAACTGTAATTGAAAATTTTAAAAAGTAAAGCTAAAGAGGCTTCAAGAGTAGCTCCCTTCCCTGAACCAGGTCTCAATTGTCTTCTTGTAAAATAAAAAAGAAAGTAGCTTTTTTAGGATACTAAGCGACTTAGACCAGTCTATACATCAACATGTATTGAACTTAATTCATATAGACACACTGAATTCATCTTTCTGATTTTCAGATTACTTCTCAAATGTCTGAGCATATACGAATCCCCACACACACACATACCCATACTCCTTGGGGAAAGAGAGAGTCTTGGAGAAATAAGGTCGTCAGCCATAAGTTTTAAGGAGAGTGAGATGTTCTCCCTTTTTAATAACTGCTTCGGAAGCACAAGTGGTTGGTTACCTGTGGCACCAACTGTAACTGTGTTGCCTCATTTGGAGCAAGCATGGATGGCTTGGCCCTCCCTGTCCTCAGGAACAGCACTGCTTGCTGAGCCGGCGCAGGTTTGGGCCAGAGAGATTTCTTTGAAGAAATTTACAAGCAGGGTATGTTCCCCACCTCTCACAATCTGAGGCATATATCTCCTCAAGTGGTGCAACTCATTTAATCATCATGGCTATTCATTTAATCTTCTCCTGAGAAAGAAAGAAGCTATTAATTGTATGGGAATTTCCCATAAAAAGGAACTTGACCACAGTTCTCTAGAATACCCTTTCACCCTCACAAGTATGGGGCTCAAGAAGAGGAGAAGGTAAGTAGGACCAGGAGTTATGCAGCTGTGCTTTGGAAAGGCCTTTAGCTGGTATATGCTTCTAACACCCTGCCCAGGATTCATCAAATTCTTTTTTTTTCCCCATCAGCTGTTATTTCCATGCAGGTGTTACATGTGCCAGACCCCTTTTCTATCGTGATGGCCCTTTTAGGTCCTGAGGCAATTTAAAATAATGCAAAGAAAGATCTGCCTTGCAGAAACTTTGGAGAGTTCACTGGTTTCATGTTGCTCTTATTGGAACTATGGCATAGCATCCTCTGGTCTACCATCCATTAAAACACACACACACACACACACACACACACACACACACACACATAAAACAAACAAACAAAAAACCACTCACTGCCCCACTTGATTCAGTGACCTATATAGTTCATGTGACAGTGGTGCACACACAGATGTTGAGTTTACTGTACATATTGATGCCCAATTAAATTCACCCCATACACATATGTACCTACATGACTTTTCTAGATACACATCTGATGAAGTCCTCCAATGAATACCTCTAATGAGTCCCTACTGAAAAGAACAAAGTTTAAACCTGTTGTTAACGTGGCCTAAAGAGTCCTGCCTGCCTTTCCTGCCACCGTTCCTGTCACTCCCCTCCCTCGGATTCCATGCCCCAGCCATATCAAAGAACATGCACTGTTCTCTCCACCTTAAGGAGAGAACACGTTGTACAGACTGGTCCCTCTGCCTGAAACTTTCTCCTTCCCTCTATCTTTGCCTGGGAATGACCTGGAAATGTTTTACTCACCTACAGATCTCTAGTATTACTTCTTTTAAGAAGATCCCTTGGGTCACCCATCTCCAGCTGGGTTTAATTAATTGACCCTCCTGTTTGCACCCACAGAGACCCTACTTACTCTATCAAATGACTTATTTGCTATCTTGTAATTGCCTACTTATTTATTAGGCTCTCTGACTGAACTATAAAATCCTTAAAGTCTGAGAATTTGCCTGGCTGGTGTGGCTCAGTGTTCAAGCATTGACCCATGAACCAAGAGGTCACTGGTCCAACATATGTTTCTGTATCTCTATCCCTCTCACTTCCTCTCTAAAATAAATAAATAAATAAATAAATAACATTTAAAAATTTTTTAAAAGACTGAGAATTTTTTCTTCACTATTGTATCTCAAAAGCTAACATGGTGCCTGACACATGACAGTAACTCAATAAATATCTACTGGATGGATGGATGGATGGATGGATGGATGGATGGATGGATGGACGGATGGATGGATGGACGGATGAATGGGAAACTGGCAAGTTGTATGAGGTCAATCCCTATTCCATCCCTCACTCTCGTATCTGCAACCCAAATTACAACCCAGTTCTTCTGGTGGTACTCCCTGGTCCTATAGCATCTGTGAAATTCAGCAACATCCTTCCCATCCCAGACACCACCACTTCAGACCATTTGTTCTCTTTGACTCTAGTAGTACCAGTGTTCGCTAAGTATGACAGTCTTCTCCTACCACATTTAAAACCTCTGAGTCAGGTACAGCAGCTTCCTTTCACCCTGCTCTCACAGGCCACAGAATGGATGAAAGTCCCTTCGCCCATGTCAGGGAGCAGCATCAAGTCTTTGGGGCCTGGGAAACCCATTGTCAGCAGTTCACGGCATTTCTATAGCCTCAGCCCTGTTCTCTCTTTTGGAGTGAAAGTCCAAAGAGCACATCAGAGAATTTTCTGGACCTCCATAGTTGTAAACAAGCTCCACCTTTGAAACACAATCTGTATAAAACCAAATACTATAAAAGCCTGAATAGTAAATGAAGCCAAGGTCTCCTCCATGATTTCCCTTCTGGGAACTATGCTCAGTTCACTGTTGTCTCCACAAGCCATAAAAGCTAAACTTTAAACTCGGGCCCTTACCCGGTCCCCAGAAATATCTAAGCTTGGGTCTGTCTTTTTAAGACCAGATCATAATTCTGTGGAACACTAGAGCCTGATCACGCATCCAGGAGGATAACAAAACTATTTCTGTGAAAATGGGGACCTGGATCTTTCACATTGCTCCTGTTAAATCGCCCAGGACAACAAAACTTTACCCGTAAAGGGTAAAAGCTACGCTAGCTCCAAGTTTCACAATCCTCCTCATCTCCTGTCAGTCACCTGCAGTTAATTCTAGGAAGACTTCATTTGACATTGGGAACATGGTTGTCAGGATGACACTGACTTTGGGACGCCCCCTTGAATATGGACTTCCAGACCTACTAAAAGGACTTCAGCGAAGTCCAAGGAAATAATTGCAGTTGAGAATTGGCCATGGCTTCAGACCTGCATCTATAAAGGATTTCACACTCTACCCAGAGCCAGTGTGTACCACCCCTTAACTGCCTCCACCATGGCTCAACAGCAGGGTTGTCAGATTTAGTCAATAAAATAAAAACAAGATACCCAATTAAATTTGCAGTTCATGTAAATAAAAAAATACCTATTTTTAATATAAGTGACTCCTATGAAATATTTGGGGTATACTTATATTAAATATGTGTTTGTGATTTTTCAGATATTCAAATTTAAACCTTCAATATTTTCTTGGCCAACCCAACTTATCAGAATTATGGAGACTCATAAGGATCCCAGAGATGCCTGAGAATCCTTGACTTCTATTCACACACCCTGAATAATGAGCATGAACTTTCCTCTCCAATTAATTAGCTATAATGAAATGTATCCTCAAGTTTACGTCTTTTTCTACTTGTCATTGTTATTATCTTCTTTATTTTAAATAGATATTTATTTGTTCCAATCTTGATCAGTCATCAAAAAGAATTTGAAAGTTTGTTAGACAAAGGAAGAACAGCATGTATCTGAAAAATAAAGAGAACTGCCTGGTGTTTAGTGAAAACATATTAGGAAGCTTGAAAAAGCCAAACTTAATAAGCAAATCTCTCCAAGGATATTTTCATAGCTTGATATCCTCCCACACTCTGAAAGTATTATTGCATCAAGAATGTAGAATTTCAAACCAAATTTAAGGCTCGTTTATGATTCTGTTACATTGGGGATGCTCCGGTGCTCATAAGCGAGCTGAGTAACTGCTCTGGGGACCTTGGGAGTTGGTGGAGCTCTTCCAAATGCCTAGGCTAGAAAGAGCAAGTTTTCTATGGGTATCCACGTTGGCCCCAGTAAGATTTGATACACTCCCAGTAGTAGTCAACTTTAAGTACTTTCTACATATTTTCTTTTTTCTGTTACTATTTGGACTGTATCCTAGACTTGGTGTTACATAAATTGAGTTCAAGAAGCTATTTTTTAAAGTTGGTAGGAAGTCTTGTATCTTGTAGTCCCTGGCTTACCTTCACCCAGCTGCATAAGGGTTTTAAAAATAGCAGTGTAGTTAGCCCATACAGCCATCCTATGATAGTTTTAGAGATGTAAAAATGCATCATGATATTTAAAGGTTTTAGTGGCAAAATCATCAAGTCTCCCAGATGGAGGTAACAGAGCAAAGTGATTAAACGTATGGATTTTGACTTGCTCTAGGGTCTCGGGCAAGTCACTTGGCCTCTGGGTATTTATCTGTACTTTATCTGAATTTACCTGGCACATGGGGTTTATAATTGTACCTGACCCATTAGTATGTTGTGAAAGTTATAAATGATAATTATATATACAACCATTACAAGAGTACCTGACACAGAGTAAGCACTCAGCAGATATTTACTACCATCTACTGGAAATATTTCTCCATGAGGCAGATGGCACATACACACCTTTTCCCCCACATAGGTAACCTCCAATATCCTGTTATTCTATGGTTCACCCTCTTCATTGAGTCACCCACTCAATGTGGAGGGGGAGAAAGTGTGTATATGCATAGAAAAATGTCTGAAAGCTTATATACCAGATGGTTAATCACATTAACAGAGGATTGGAATAAACTGGGGAAGGAATAAAGAAAACTTGTTTTATTCCATTTCTAAATCATTTGAGTTTTGACACTGAGACATCTCATATAATGTTTGTGCAATTTTTAAAATATGGCAGGATAAATGTTTTGAAGTTTTCCTGCTATGTCTGTGTTGTTATTTGGGAATTGTTGGTATTTCTTGCTATCTGTGCATCTACACCCATTGAATCAGCAGACCATTCTGGAGGGAGGAGACTAGAGCAGAGATGAAGTGAGAGAAAATTGGAACAACTCACAATGACCCTGTATTGGGGAAAGATATGATGGGGCAAACATCCTACCCTTGGGATGAAAAGGATTCTTTCAGCGGAGGATGGAGAGAGATTGGAGGTGGCTGGACAAGAGAATCTACTAGCAGGGAACACACACACACAAATGCAGACTAAGCTCCCTGAGATCATTCTGCTTGCCCCTATGCAAGCATGTGTCTCCAGTGGCCAGCATTTCACCCATGACTCCCAGCAAGAGAGTACCAGGGGGCCCATCTGACTTACTCTATCTCCACTATGGCAGGACATCCATAAACCTCTGAGTTGTGAGATGGTTCCGATATTTAGAGGGTGATGGTGGGGGATCACAGAGAGTCCCTGAACCTGCACTTGGTGGGAACAAACAGAACCAGTTCAGAACACCCCTAGGCCAGAGGTTTTATGCACATACTGGTAGAACAATTTGGAGATTTATATGGGCCAGATATACCTCATTGAACTTGGAATCTCTTAGTACTTGATATGAGTACAGTGTACAGTAACTTCAAGCATGAATAAATTCCTCATCTACTCTCATATATTGCGGGCTAGTGTGATCTGGTCCCAGCTGACCCCAAGGGTGCAGAACAGCAAAGTTCCTGCAAGGTTCCAGGAGTTGTGCCCACATTGACTTAGAACAGAGACAGCTCATCCTGTGATATGCTATGGGCATCCGCCTCATAGAGTCATTCTGTGGACTAACTAAAGAGTCCATACAAATGCTTGGAAGAGTGCTTGGCTCATAATGCTCTCTCAGTAACTAATTGCTAACTTTATTATCATATTTCTCCTCCTTGTTTAGAGAGAATTAAAGATTAAATTATCATGACCCCTTAAAACAGGTTAAATAGTTTCTCTATTGATAATGATTCTGAATCCAGGTGTAAGAAGTCATCAAAATCTACTGTGAAAAAAAACAGGGGGCTTTAAAATCGTGAGGATAAAGTAGAGTGCCTCAAAGATGGAAGAACTTGGCCAAGAGATTCAGAAGAATATTCCCAGTAATGACAAGAAGAGAAAGTACTGGGGGCCCAGAACAGCAGAGTGTTTGGGTCAGATTTTGGCAGCACCGTGATGAGGCCAGGAAATTGCATAGTGGAATGACAACTGTGAAACCTACAAAGGGAACCCAAGCTTCTACACTTACAGGTTGCTCCAAAAAGCATGGCAGAAACAGCTAAAATCTGTCAGGCCTAATGCAATTATTCAGACCGCAATGGGCAACTCTGCTGAATTTGTCTGGATTTGTAACTAGAGCTCATAGTACCCTTTCAACTTTATCTCCACTTCCAATGTACCACAACCTTAAACACACACAACACACACCCCTTGGTACAGATTAAAAACTGATAAATGGAGCCATTGCCTAAAGTGTTTTATGTGGAGTTTTCTTCCAATTTTTGGTGTGTTTTGTTTGATTGGTTGGTTGGTTGGTTGGTTTTCTATTCATGAGTATTTTAAGACACCTTTACCCCATGACTTTTATCTAAATCCTCTTTCTTGGGTGGGAATCCAAAGCTCAGTTTAGGCAGTTGTCCAGGGACTCTAATTTGTTGGAAGGTATTCTTGGTATGAGCTTTATTCTTAGAAGGCTTTGAAACTTAACTGCAGGTCCCTGTGGGCCTGTTTCTGTGGGTTGCCAGACAGGGAAGTTTTCAGAATTGCAAGAATACTTGTGAGGTTATTCTTTTTCAATAAATATTTTCTAAACTGTGAGGAATAAACTCTAAATGTTTGTGAGGAAATTAGGGAGGGAGGTTGAAAAATTACTGATATAGGAAAATAAAAGGAGGGTGTCAGGATGGTAGAGAAACAAGAAAAGGACCTTAAAAGATAGGAAGGATTTGCCAAAAAAGAGAAAGAAAAAGAAAAGTTTTCTAATGGGTTATTCTGAAGTTACAAAATTAGAAGGATTATTGATGTGTGAATACTATGGCATAAAGTGGATAGACTTTATAAGGAGTTGCTGAGAATCTGGTGAGAAGCATGTTTATCAAATTATAAATTCACTGCAATGGCATATTAGGGGGATATTGGGGAGTGGAAGTAAATGCTGGTGAGATGATAGTAGCAGGTGAAAAGTTGTTACAGGGGAAGATCAGTCTTGCAGAGTGTATGTCAGAGATGGACCAGTGTGAGCAGCAATGAGATAATGGGGGGTCCATGGTTCCTTCATTGAGTGAACTCAGTCCCATTGGCCAGCCTATAAACAAGCAGGTCTTCAGGAAATGCTTGAGGCACTGGAGCTAGATTTCCTTCATCAAGACTTGAAAGAGCACCCGCAACTCAAATCATCTCTTCAAACTCACCTCTCCTTCCAGAGCTTAGTTTGGCTGCCTTCATGACCCTCAAGCTGTGGACTAATATCACATAGCAAGATCGGTCATTAGTGTCCGTGGTCCCCTAGCTATCATGCTTCACATCATTGGAGTACTGAAGGCAGTGGCCAAACAATGGGAAACCAAAGTGTATGAACAAGAAGAGATACTGAAAAAGCAGCAGCATCTGTGCCAGTGTGGCCCAAGTCAGCTGTGTGTTCCTGGCATCACCTGAATTATGAACATCTTTTAGGGAGAAGTTCTCAGAAGGCAGAGCTTGGCTATCTAAATTCTCCGCACCCTCACAGTCCCACTCAGTGACCTCAATAACAGCTTCGGTCCCCAACATCTTTCCGTGTCTACTCACAGGTTTTGGATTCTCCTTTCCTCCACATTTCTCTTGAGGTGGCCAAGGCGGCAGCAGGGCAGCTTGGGCCAGCCCAAACTCCCCTGGGCTCCCAACAGGATACCCAGTATTAACCTCCTACCTTCTGGGAAACTCCTTAGATCTTCCCATTTGGGGGGCTTTTCTTTTCATCTGTGCTTCAAATTGCTGGCTGGAGGTGGCCTGTTGGCAGGTGGCTAAAGGGAAGTAGCAATCCTTTCAGACAGCCTGGCCCTTCTTGACTATCAGGTGCCATATGCATATGATGGTATAATAGCAAAGAGTTAAAAATGAAAGGCCTAGATCTACATGAATTGGCATGGATAAATCTTGAAAACACAATACTGATTGAAAAAAAATAAGATGCGACGTTTCTCATAGTGATATTTTTTCTGATATATTGCTTCAGGCAAGGGGAAAAAATAAACAAATGGAACTATAAACTTTTTGCACAGCAAAGGAACTATAAAAAAAAGAAAAGAAGATTCAGATGTTAGATTGTGAGAACAGTTATGTAAATTTTTAAAAATGATTCTACATATTGCTTATGGGTGCATGTATGTAAATATATATGCAAGAAAATAATTAAAATATGGCCTGAATACTTGCAAATCTTTGATGTTGGTTATCTCTGGGGAGGGGAGAAATCTTAAAAAAAAAAAAAAGGTGCAGAAAAGGATATTATGTGTTTTAAATGTATCTATAAAATGCATTATAATGAACTAAGTTTATCCACAGAAAATATTATTTACATTTAATATCATCACTTATCTAGGAAACTCTAAGGAATCCACACAGAAACTAGTAGGAACTAATAACATAGTCAACAAGGCCGACGGATACAAGATCAACAAATGTTTTAAATCCATCAAGTTTCTCTACATTAAAAATAATAAATTAAAAAACGTAAGAGAAAATAAGAAAAAATTATATTACTTAAAATAGTAACAACAGCTATATAAACTTTTAGAGGTAAGCATGTGTAAAGGTAAATATACCTAACAGTATGACTAATTAAATTGTGCCCAACTCAAGGTTAAAAAAATACACCACTCAACATGTTAACTTTATGGAGCTCTTACTTTATGAGAAAATACCCTATTCTCAAATAACAGATCAATAAAGGAGAGTGACTCTTAAGAAACAGCCTTTTAAAGCTCAGCTAGTCCAAGCCTCTGGGTTACACAGAAGGAAGTTGAAGCTCAGATTAAGTAACTTAGTCAAAGGCCTGTTGTTACTTGAAGACTAGCATTTTGCACTAATTCATAAGCCATAATCAAAGTCAGTGCCTTGAAATAAAAGTAAAAAAAAAATCCCTAAAGAGAAATCAATCATGTAGTTACTCAACCTTAAGTGGAGAAATAGCCATGACAAACTTCGGATATTGAGAGAAAATTAAAGTGCAGAGTTTAAGATGTCCATAACCCAGAGGGAAACTGGAAACCATTTAAAATATTTTCTCGAACATTAATGATACCCACTGAGTATATAGAAGAAATGCAACCTGGTTAACAGGGAAAGTCACAAGACAATTGCAGGAGAAAGGGGAAATCTTTCTCAAAGTGTCCATTAATAAAGGAATAGATAAATTAATACTTACCTAAAAAAACAGGATGGATCTATATTAAAGATTGGTATTGAATATCTATAGTAAAGACATTAAAAGAGCTCCAATAAAAATGTTAATTTTAGAATAGATATGATATGGTATAAATTATGAACCAAAAATCTCTACAAAACTAGATATCTATCATAAATGAAACACTATGTATGGAAATGCATGGACCAAAGGTCTTGAAATCAAACAGCTAATAATAAATCTCTCTGCAGAAGGAAACAGGCTTTTATTTTACTTTAATATCGAGTTTTTAATGAAGAGAACATTTCTGTATTACTCCTAAATTTCAAAAATGTGTAACTGGATAATACTATGAAAAATGAACTGGCATATTTTTTATTATTTCTCTTTGCTCCTAGATTTTTTCCCCCCATCTTGCTAGCTTGGTACTCTGAGTTCATTGCATTAGGAAGGTAAAGACCCAGCTCAAATAAGGGAGAAAAAAGAAAAATTTTTGGCTTTGAGATGTTAAAAGCAGAAGCCCACAGCAGAACAAGAGAGATTTATATGAAAAAAATAATAAATCTCACCTCGATTGTAAAAAGTATTCCTTGAACTGGGCGGTAAGAAAGAGGTGGGTTGGGGAGACATGTATTGAGGGAGAGAGATCAGTGTGGCCAGTGTGCTTTAGTGGCATTATGCCCAGGATCAGAGTCAGTATCTAGAGACTATCCAGCCTGCATTTGACCACTGACTCCAGTTTCCACTCCCAAACTCAGACACTTGCAGACTCCAAGAGTGAGTGAGTGTATGTCAGGAGGGTCACACCTGGCTGCAAGGGTGGTGGCCAGTCCCCATTTGTGAGAAGGCCCCATCTATCTTCATTTTCTGTTCTAGTTCATTTAGGCTGATTTCAGGGTGGGGAGAAGAGTTACATCTACTTTATTAGAATCCTAACCAACAGTTTAAAGATGAGCATAAGTGTGGTTTCAAACTGCTCTGAAATGCCTTATTCTAAGCAGAGATTCAAAGTCTTATTGAAAATTGGTCTTGTCGGTGGCCCCACTGAGATGATCTGGTGTGACAGACGTGTAAGTCATCTTAGAAAAGCTTTGGAGCCAAAGGCCTTGATTCCCACTTCATGGTCAATACAGTTCTTCCTGCAACACTATGAATCCTACCTACAGACCCTCAGGTAACACCCTCCATGCTTTACAGTGAAGTCTCTATCCCAGCAGGATCCACAGTGAGAATCCTCATTGTATAACCAATATCCTACCAATTTACGGGGAACAAACCCTAGGTGTTTGAAGCAGTCAGTGGAAGAGAAAAGTCAAGTAACATTCCAAGGAAAGGAGAGGAAATGATGAAGACTTAGGAAAAGAAGGGGAAAGAGATTCTTGGTAGACTCAACAGCGGGTGAAAAGGAACAAAGGTGAAGATTGTAGACTATACAGAGGTGGTCAAAGAGTGAGTATGAAAGGGTAGCTAGCACAGGCCTCAAATTCTGAACTCCTGGAATGACAGTTAAAGGCAGGACTAGGCATCTTGAGGCAAAAGATTTGTGTATATAGATGATATCCCTGAGGGAGAGGCTGGGAAGCATGAAACAAGTTAGGAAGCTGGTTTATTATTATTGCCAAAAATAATAATGGCAACACCACATCACTGGAACCATTGTTCATTCAATAAAGCCCCCAAAACAGTATGAAGTTTTCTCAAAAAATTAAAAATGGAACTCCCATTTGACTCAATAACCCCACTTCTAGGAATATATCCCAAGAAATCAGAAACACCAATAAGAAAGGACATATGCATCCCTATGTTCACAGCAGCACAATTTACCATAGCTAAGATTTGGAAACAGCCTAAGTACCCATCAGCAGGTGAGTGGATTAAAAAACTGTGGTACATCTACACGATGAAATACTATCCTATATAATAAAAGGCTAATATGCAAATTGACCCAATGGCGGAACTACTGGTCGCTATGATGCACACTGACCACCAGGGGGCAGACGCTCAATGCAAGAGCTGCCCCCCGGTGGTCACTGCACTTCCACAGGGGGAGTGCTGCTCAGCCAGAAGCTGCGCTCACAGCAAGAGTCCGTAGTCCAGGCTGAGGGACCCCACCCCGAGTGCACGAACTTCATGCACCAGGCCTCTAGTGCTGCTATAAAAAAGAAAGAACTCTTACCATTTGCAAAAGCATGGATGGGCCTGGAAAGCATTATGCTATGCAAAATAAGCCAACTGGAGAAAGATAAGTATCACATGATCTCACTCATTTATGGAATATAATGTACAACATAAATAGATGAACAAAAATAGATCCAGAGACGTAGAAGCATCAAACAGATCATTAAACCTCAGAGGAAGGTGGGAGATGAGGGGGTGTACTGGAGGAGAGGGGTGGAATAAGAGATCAACCAAAGGACTTGTATGCATGCATATTAGCATAACCAACAGTCACAGACAATAGGGGGGTGAGGGCCTGTTCTGGGGGTGGGGGCAGGCTGGGAGAGGTCAATGGGGGAAAAAGGAGACTTATGTAATATTTTCAACAATAATGAATTTTTAAAAATAAATAAATAAATAGATAAATAAATAAATAAATAAATAAATAAATAAAGTCCTATGGAAGATTCCCTACACATACTGAAAAAAAATCCCTGGGATTTTGGAATTAGACTTTATTCTGCTTAAACTGGCAAAAATCTCTGAACTTCCAATTATTTCCTTCTAATTCCATCAATCTTTCCATGGCCTGCCTTTGGCTCCCTATTCAGATTAGGAATACACATTATTCCCCCCTCACCTTTTAGACTTTGGACAGCCTCATGCATCAAAATGTCTTCAGTGCTTCCTAGGTGCCTTGAGCTCCAGCAGGTGGTAGAAGTGGTGTGAAGATGAAGTTCAGAGGTGACAGGATCAAAAACTTGAGAGGCTAAAATGAGAATTTATTTAGAAGTTATAATATTCACGTCAGAATTGGAAATATTAGAGCAAACTCCTAACGCAGCAATCTCCTCCCCAAATTCCAGATTGTGGTCAGATGGCTTTTTTTTGAACTTTGTAACGAAGTGTCACCATCTCCAGAGGACCCTGTTCCATGGACAGCTTCAAGACTGAGAAATTCCTCCTTTGTCTTGGGGTTTCCTTGTGAAGCCACAACTAACAGTCAGTCCTTTGTCCAGGCCAGGCCTAGGGAGGCATGCAAACCACCTTCCAGTCCTCTGAAGGTCCCCTTCCCAGTGTTTTAAATGATTAGACCTGACTTCCACAGCTCCTGCCACTTTCCAAATGCATCTCTGAACTCAGTGTAGCTGTTGTGGTCCATGTGGTTGCCAGCCTTGGAAAACAGTCACACAGAAGCCTCATCAATCCCAGGAGACTGGATACTGTTCCTTCTGGAAGAGGATGGTGGATATCTTTGGTGTTTATGGAAAACCTCATTCACAAACCACTAGAGAGACAGATGTAGATGATGGGTGATAGATGATAGATAGATGATGGATAGGTAAAATAGCTAGATTAATCTAAATAAAGAATATATTCACTAGGTATAGTGCCAAGTGGGTACTAGAAATATCGGGGGAACACTTTGTACAGTATATGATTGTCTAATCACTATGCTGTACACCTAAAACTAATACAAAATAATATTGAATTTAAACCATAATTAAAAAATAAACATTTTAAATATTAAAACAAAATTTTTTTAATTTAAAAAATTTATCCAGGAAGGTTTTGCAAAACAGCCTTTATTACATATGATGTTTATGTATTAGATTGAGTACTGGTCCCTTCATCTTCCTTCATACCACTGGCATTCTGTCTGATACTATCTCCAGGGTCCTATCTTCTCCCTGAAAGTGAGAAAACAAAAGAGGCAGAAGAGGAAAAGACAAGAAGCAATATGGACTCTATTAGTCAGTTACCCTTCACTTTGTCTTAAAGCTCAGAGGCCACAGATACCACAATGAGTTTGTTTCCAGATCAACTACAGCAAAATAAAGGTCCTAGAACATTTCCAGATCACTTATTACTGACCTCATTTTCATGTATTTCTGACTACACATTCCACTTTCTCCCAAGGGACTCTGTCCATAGGCCATAGTGAGATCCCAGCTCAGGCCAAAGACTCTCAGCCCTGAAACCTCTGGTCCTGCTGAGCCCCCTGTCCTTTCTTCAGACCACTCCTGGCCCTGGAGGGGCTGTTGGTGGTATTTCCTCTTAGAGTGAGGTCAAACATGGAGACTCAGGGAGAACTCCTGTCAAAATTCTCTACTTTCTCAATAAGTAAATGGAGATCAGTTCCCTGGAAGCGTTGGGTATGCCACAAGTTGGTGCAGCTCCAGAGGCACCAGGTAACCCATGCAGCCTTGCAGGCCCTTCCCTTAGGTTCCTCTGGGCCTTCATGACGTAGGCTCAGAAGACTGCGCCAGCCTCAGGCCTTACCTCTCCCAAGAGGAGGCCACACCGTCTTCCAGGATCTTCTGGCCCAGGAGTCTCAGTTGCTGTGAGGAAACCAACACAGAGGAAGACACTTCTTAGTTAAAGAAGAAAGGTGCTCTGTTAGCCCTTGGAAATCCTTGGAACTTCCTGCAGCAGCTGAAACACTCGGGATAAATTCTCACTTACAGTCAGGACGTAATTAAATGCCTGGGCAAGACGCAAGGGGCCCAGTTTCCCACCATTACCACCCCAACCCCACCCTTCAGTTGTTCCCTGTTGTGATATAGCCCCCAACTCTCTCTCATTGAAGCAGAGGCCTGGATTGGAGAGAGTACTGGCTTGGAGAAGACACAGCTCCCTCAGCAGACCCAGCCCCTGCTAACTTCCTGTCCTTTGGAGAATGAAACATACAACCTGGACATGGGTTCCAGGACCTCCTCAAGCCAAGGTCTTACCCTGTGGGCTGCTCCTCCTCGTTCTGTTTTTCTTCTTGCTTCTCTTCCTTTCTAACCTTCTTCACCTCCTCCTCCTTCTTCTCCCGGATGCTCTCTGATTCCACATTGCTTCTCAGCTGAGCCATGGTGAGATGAAAGACGTGACAGCTGAAGCCCTCCCTGATCCCGAACTGCACATGCTCCTTAAGGATCTCCAAGGTGGGGAAGACCCGGCAGCAGGCCATGCACCTGAAGCCAGTCTCCATAGTAACCAACCAGTCAGGTGTCTTGGCCCTGGGTCTCTCCTCAATTGTGGGCAACCCGGGTGGGCCGTCTGACTCTGCTCGTTCTTCATGCTCTTTCACCTCCCTGCTGGGCTCAGATAGGAGTTTTCTGGTGGACACGTCAGAGGGGGGCGTATCTACCCGCACGTCCTCAGGAAGTTTCACTTCTTCCATCCTCGGCTTCTTTTTTAGTGACTCTGAGGTTTCCTCTGTCTCCCAGGAGATAGCCACACCCTTTTTCACTTGTACTTGCATGTAGTATATTTTCATGCCCCTTTCCTCTTTGTTTATATACTGCGAGATCACACAGGACTTATAGGATGAAGGGGACGATAAGGAGACATGTGGTAAGAGGGGAACAGTCTCCTCTTGTTCCTTAATCTGGTTTAGGGTTGATCTAAGCTGGGCACTGTCTTGATGTAATCTCCGGATTCCTGGGAAAGGAAATTAGAAACATAAGAACATGTATGGGGCATGCGGAAACTGAGGAATCAAGTATGAATATGCAGGATACAGGAAAGAGGGACTATGATGTGATGTAGTTGTGTGATGAGCTTGGTGTTTGTTGTTCATATTATGGGGTAGTGTATCTGGTGTCATCTGTGGGCTTTTGATTTGTGTGTGTAGGGATATTGGAGGGGTGCCTGTATATAGAGGTGTGGAGTATGGTGGTGAAAGCTGTGGTATGGGGGATGTTGGTGGGGTGTGTGCTATGACACCAATGTGAGTTTGTGTTATCATTGCTGTGATATTTGTGGAATGTGGGAGAATGGCATTGTGGGTCATGTGATTGGGTTTTGTGTGTGTGCTAAGAATGGATATCATGGAGTGTGGTTGTATGTGCGAGGTGTGAGGGCCTGGGCTGGGGAACTCTGTCCTTCTCTGGAAGCAAAGGCAAAGCTTACATGTTCCTCTGAAGGTGCTTAATCTGGTCCCTCTGCCTATACCTCAAGCCCAGACCTTTCTGGCCCCTACTCCGAAACTTCCCCCCTGTGGTTGCACCAGGGCTCACACTCTCCTATAGTGAGCTCATATCCAAGATCTCCTAACCATTCTGCCATCCTCCCCAGGCTCCTTCACAGAGCCCTGATCATCTCCGATTGCCCTGGACCTCCTCTGAGGTTCATGCTTGGCTCTATGTACCTCCTGCCATGCACCCAAGGAGGCCCACATTCTTACCATTATGGATGAGCTTGAGTGGAGAAGAAACACAGGTGAAGTATTCAGAGGCAGAGGAGATCTCCCCTACCCCTGGGTCATAGTCTTTGGCCACCTCGGTCGATCCAAGCTGAAGGGCATCCTTTTGTGACTTCGAGATTCCTGAGGAAGGTACAAAAGTCTCAGAGATACGTTTGTGAATCATTAATCTGTCCAACAAATATTTACTGAGTGGCTGGCTTTTGTCAGGTGCAGTGAATAAACATGGCTTAGACTCTGATTCTCAGTGGTTATTTCAGTATTTAGTTATAATCAACAATTACTTTGTTAGTATCTTGTTAGGATGTAGGCCTGAGTGGTGACTGTGAATATGTCAGAAGTGTGAGAGTGATGTGTATCACCTAAGCCTTTTTTGTTGTTAATCCTCACCCAAGGATATTTTTTCCATTGTTTTTCTTTCTTTTTCTTTTTCTTTTTACAGAGAGTGAAAGGGAAGGAGGGAGGGAGGAAGAGACACATTGATTGGTTGCTTCCCACACCTGCTTCAATTGGGCTGGGGATGAGCCTGCAACCCAGGTATATGCCCTTGACTGGAATCAAACACAAGGGCCAATGCTCTAACCACTGTGCACCACTTACCAGGGCTCATCTAAGCCTTTGGTAAGTGTGGGATTGGTGTGGTGAATGGGGTAGAAATGTCTGTATCTATGTTTATGGAGAGTTTGTGTGTATGGTTTGTGATCACAACTCAGGAGTGTGTGACATGCAACCTGATTATATGGTATGGTTTGTATTTATGGTATATATTCACTCATTCATTCATTCATTTGCAATGTTCAATGAGCAATTACTATGTATCAGGCACTATTCCACTATTCTAGGCTTTAATAATGCTGAACATTAGAGCAAGGAAACACAGACACTAAACAGAAATGCAAAAAGTATATGATGTGTCAGCTGGTAGTAAGCATATAAGGGTTTAGAAAACAAAAATACAGGACACCAGTTAAATGTGAATTTCAGATAAACCATGAATAATTCTTTAGTGTAAATATTCCCATACAATATTTGGGTTCTAATATTTGGAACATACTCATCCTAAAAAATTATTTGTGGATTATCTGAAATTCAAATTTAACTGGACATTCTGTATTTTATCTGGCAAGCCTGGTAAGGGTTGGTGAATATGCTTTTTGGTGGTTTGTGCAAAGTGAGTCTGGTATTACTGTACAATGTGTTGTGTGGGTAGTGTGTATGACATGTGACTGGTTCTTACAGAGGTATTTAGAGATAGTTGAAGCTACCTGTGTTTGCATGATAGCTGGATCTCAATCTATATATACAACCCCTAGAGTTTGGTATGGTAAGAAAGGATGATATACACAGGAGTTGTATGTGAACATAGTACAGGAGTGATGTGTGTATACATCTATATATTCTGTGTGTTCTTTAATAAAAAGTTGTGTGTGGAGATGTGTAATTTTTTTCTCCATCCCAGTGTACATATATGTGTATGAGTGACTGTCCATGGAACACCCTTCACAAGAATTCTGAATCTGAATACACTTTCACATGTATTGAGTGTCACCAGGCATGATTATAGGAACCTTACCATACAGACTATATATCCGATGAGCTCTCTATCCCATTTTATCCATGAGCAATTACTATGTATTTGTGCGTGTGCACCACACATACACAAAGACAAAAATATCCTGAAGTGTACAGGACAGGGATAATCATGGCCTTCCCCCTCCTGTCTCACCTGCTATCTAAACATCTGCCTACTGGCCAGGCCTCCATTCCCAGGGCTCATTCAATGGTCTTCAGGACCCTGGGCCTCATGGAGACTGCTGGGCTCCAATTTGGGACAGAAACCTGGAGCTGGATCTCTGGAGTGGGCTCCATTCTGCCCCACCTTCTACATGGGGACACACACACACACACACATTTCTCAGGACAAGCTACTAGTTTACATTTAATGCACGCAGTCACTACGTGGCTTGGGAAGTATATTCATGGCTCTCAGTGCTCCCTGCAGGGCCCTGACATTCTCACCCTCAACCTTTTGGTCTTAGTCTCTGGAAGGCCTTTCACTCCCCTTGATCTCTGGGAAGTTCACCCCTGTGGATTCACTCCCATGGATCAACTGGTAAATTCTTCCTGCTGAGAAATAAAATCTCCTGCTTTCAACAGGATGCCATCCCTAGACAGCAATCTCCTTTCAAACAGGCATTTCACTTCTCCAGATATTTTCAACAAGGCCTTGAACTCATTGAGCTTCACTTGGCTCTTTGGTAAAATGCACAGGGCAACCCATGGATCTCCAGCATCAGCCTTTACACACCATACCCCCTGGCCCAGTGACCCCAGGGTCATATGAAGCAAAGAGAACAGAGAGAATGGGGGCGCCGAGAAAAGCTGCACCTCTGAGCCTGTACAAGCAGAACCCCAGTGGCTCCGAGTCCAACGTAGCTCCAGGCCGGAACGGCCCCAGGAGAGTGCTCAGGCCCTCAGACGGGCAGGTGGACTTTCCATCTGCCAGGGCATCTGGCCTCTCCATGCCATCTCACGCCTGGGGACCCTAAAGATGGACATGGCAGCACCGGGTGATACCAGGTCTCTCCCTCCCTACTTCATAGGTGCACGTTGTCCTCAGCCCCAGCTTCTGAGAGAGGGCTCAGGCTGGCCGCCACCCTTGTGCCTCCGACAAGTTGCTCAGCGCATACCTCCTCCCTTCTCGTCAGTTTCCTGGGACTCGTCATTTTCCAAATGTTTCCTCTTTTGTCGCTGTTTCATACTACTAGCAAGAAGAGCCCCCTAGAAGATGCCTAACATCCAGCTCCTCCTTCTCCCTACAGGTTGGCCCTCCTTGGCTCTCAGGAAGTCCATTGAAATGATTTAGTACAAATGAAAAGAGGTGAGTCTCTTAAATGGCTGAAGAACTCAGACCCCTCAGAGAACCCGCAGCACTGCCCAGTGCTCTCTACAGCGCAGGTTCAAAGGTTGCCAAGCCCACAGCAGAATTCTCCGACCTCAATGATGACATCGGAGCATTCCATGGACCGAGGCCCAACAGTCCCTGTCACTGCACAGACCCCATGGTCAAGAACAATTCTTTTTCCCAATGGAACCTCTCCCATGAATTCAACTCTTGCATTTCCAATTGTGGCAGGATATACTGAGATGTTAATCTGTTCCTGTTTCTTTTTTTTTTTTTTTTCTCCTTATTTCACCCTTCCTCTTCGGCATTCAAGTGGGTAGCAGAGGCGGGGCACGGCAAGGCTGGAAGCAGGAACATCCATCTTTGCTTTGTCCCTAAAGTCCCAGACTCCATAGAAAGAGAGGCTGCTTGGGCAGAAACAGACCAGAAGCATGACTTTTGAAACTGGCTTCTTACCCTGCTAGTGTTGAGAAGTGCCAATTAAGTCAGAAAGAAATGTGTAGGGATCATGAAGGAGAGGCTTCTCAAGTGTGGCTGGGGGAGTGGGGGTGGGGTAGATGTGCAAAAAACTCCAAGAGGAGATGGCGGCTGTATTGTGCACACAAGCAGAATCTTGGCAACCTGTCCCACCCATGGCACGGGTCACCAAACCTAAAGGAGGCATGGCCACCAAGCTGATGGGCGTCGAAACTACAACTGTGGGCTCTAATAACAGTGACCATGCTCTCGCCCCAACCCTCAAGACCAGGGCCTTATATGCTTCCCAAACAGGAATGGGTGGAAATCCAAACAGGACACCTGCAAGATCAAGGCTTAAAATACAAACTAAGTGGAGTTATAAAAAAATATTTCACATTGTTTCTTGTACACCTCAGCTTGTGGGCTGAAGTTCATACCAGTTATAAGTGGCAACCCATCTGGATCCTCCTGATTCCAATCTAAAATTAGAGACACCTCATTGCGAGTCAGTGGCCAGGATCCAAAGGGAGGACTGGTGTACAGGGAGGAGGTGAACTCCCAGAAGTCACTGCTAATATTAGAAATGCCCGGTAAACTAAGGTGGGTCCAAATCCGAAAGGGCACCGCAGAATGTCTTAAAGTCTCAGCAGAGGGAGGTGAAGGCAGGGCAAATGCAGCCTCAGGAGGATTCTTGGGTGAGGTTAGCCTTCCAGTTTCTTGCAGAATCCCTAGAAAAGAAGGGGCAAGGAAGATTTTTAAAACCCTTTTGTAACAGAAATTTTCACACACAAAGTAAAGAGAATTATATAGTGGGAACATGGCTTCATAAACCCATTGCCCATTTTCAACATTGTCAATAGTCTGTCATTCTTGTTCTGTACACACACAAACACATGCACACACACAGGCATGCTTTTAGCTTTTTGTCCACTACTTTCATTTTAGGTGTGTGGTTGTTGTTGTTGGTTTTATTTGTGGGGGGAGTGAGAGGGGTTGAAGCAAGTCTCAGACATCACATCATTTCTCTTTAAATGTAGCAGTATTTATTTTCAACAGACTAAAGGTTGTTGTTTTTTTAATATACAGAAATATTATTTTTATCTTACCCAACAAATGTTGCCATAATTCCTCCATAGCACTTAATAACCAAGCCATACTCAATTTCCTCCAACTGTGTTAACATGTCTTTTTTATACCTGGTTCATTGATTTCAAAATCCAAGCAAGGTCCACATGTTGCAATTGGTTGATGTATCTTTTAGTCTAGAACAGCGCCCCCCCCCCCCCCCGCCCCACACACACACACACACACACACTCTTTTTTGCCATTTATTTGTTGGAGAAATAAAGTTGTTTATCCTGTAGAATACTCCAGTTTGGAGTAGATTGATTATATTTCTGTGATGTCATTTAAGATATTCCCCTATTACCTGTACTTTCTTATAAACATGTAATTAAATCTAGAAAAATTATTATATTTAGATTCAATTTCTTATTACTTCAATATTACTTTATAAGGGGTGCTATTATACCATATTATAATATTATACCATAACAAGAAGCACATAAAGTCTCATTTTTAATGATATGAAGATTGACCAGTGGTTTCAGGTGCCGTCAGCTCGATCCCTCCACCATAATGTTCCCCATGGCTAGGCGTTCTGCTTCTCATTGTGCTCATTTTGGCTCCAGGTTGACAAAGCTGCCACTAGCTGACAACCTGTCAGTCATCACTGTAGAAAGGATTCTGGGGAGCCTCGCACTGGCATCCAATGTTCTGGCTCAAAGGAACAGGCATCGCTTCCACCCAAAATTGTTGACCACAGTCTCACCATGTGTCTCCTCATTTTCTAGACTCCATAAGCAAAAATAACATGGACAGTACTAAGGAGTAGCACAGAGACCATATAGAAAAATCCTAATGCTCCATTTAAATATAAGATGTGACAAAGCCATCAAGCTATGCATTCATGAAATTAGGGCTAGAACACAGATCTCTTGGATCATAATTCAGAATCTTTCCACCATGTTTTGCTGGGATTTTTACACCAGGACAATGTAGTTACAAGACATTTACTTTGTTTTATTTATTTTTTTCATAAACAGGGTCAGGAGAGAAGGTTTGGAAGCCCATAAAACACTTGCCTTAAACCGAAAAGCAACCGCAAAATAATTTCACTGCCTTTGGAAATGTTTGACCTACTAAAGATTATATGTCTGGGAGGCTTTTATATTCTGAATATAGGGAATACAAAGGAAACAATCTTCTTAAGACTTCAAGAAACAGGCAGAAAAACTTTTGACTCCCATTTTGTTGTTTCGATTATCTTGTTGACACTCCAGGTCTTTGAGTAATAGTAGTGGCAACAGCCAGCGTTGAACCAAGATAAAAGCATATATAATAGTGTGGCAGCCCCTGCAGAACCACGTGCTTGCACTACAGTCAATGCGTTAGCTCAATCCTATTTGCTCATGGGTCTGTGCAAAGTAATAAATGGTTCTGAAACATTTATTCCAAATCGCTTTTGCTCTTGTTACTTTAAAGATAACTTGGCTGTGAAATATTTGCTCCACGATGAAAAAGAATTCATATATGGGAAAAGGATTTATGCATTAAGATATGCTTGCTTGTTTTGCTTCTGCAGATACAATGCATATCTAATGAATTAGAGGCAATCTTCCACTCTTCCCCTAATTGTTGATAAATGAGTATGTCTTTCCCCACCTTTAGTACATCCTGGTCAGTTATTTTCTTAAAGAATATTATTCCCCACTTACATCTTAAATGGCTTCCCAATATGAACAGAGTAAAATATTCAACCAAACATACGAACCCCTGCAGGGTTGAAAGCCCCTGCTGAGTTTTCCAGGCTACAGCACAACACTCACCTTCTAGCCTCTGCTCAAGCAGGACAAACCGCCCTCCCTCAAACAAAACACAGGCCCTTCCTCGAGTCATTTCTTTCAAAAGCACAAATTTTTAAACTATAATTTGTTTGTATGTTCAACTAAAATCCCACTTTCACCCTGGCTGAGTCACTCATTTGATTGGGTCGTTGTCCCCTGCACCAAAAGGTTGTGGGTCCAATTCCTGGTCAGGGCACATACCTCAGTTGTGGGTCTGATCCTTGGTCAGGGCACATGTAGGAGCTAGCTGATTGATGTTTCTCACATTGATGTTCCTCTCGGTCTCTCTCTCTCAAAAAAATAAACATCCCACTTTCTATGAGAAGCCTTTCTAGATATCCCAGTGAGAAATGGACTCCACGTTTTCATAACATGCTAGTTGTACCTCTGATAACTCTTCATATTCTGTGTTCGGCCAGTCTATTAATAAATGTGTCTGATTTCCCCGCAACACAGGGTACAAACCTTGAAAATAGAGGCCATGGTTCCTTATCTCTGATTTTTCCACAGCTCCTTGCACTTAACATGAGCTACCCAACTTGCTCCTCTAACCCTCCCCCAAAAAAGCTTAAATAAATAAATTGCCAAAGTAGTGGATCTTCTTTCTCCCTGGGCCAAACAATGTCCTGACCAGGTGCCTCTTTCATTTTCCCCATGCCAGCACAGAAATGCCAGCTCTACATTAGCCCATACCTGACCACACCCATGACCTGAACCACAGGGAGAGCCCTGCTCATCCTGAGTCCTGTGTAATCACCCAACCCCCTTCATCTCTATCTGAAATATTTTCCCCACTGCCTAAAATTTAACCTGAGAGATCCAATACCTCGAATATTTAACCTTCAAGGATTTTTATTAAAATACAAATAACCTCATGAGAACTGATACCTTAACTTAAATCATTATCAGCCCCTGTGTTAGCAAGGACTGATGGAAAACAAGCTGAGAATTGCACCATTCTTAATAGGGTAGGAGATGTGAAGATAGGGCAAAGAAGGAATGGTTTGTTTGGAAGAGAGGAAGATGTTGGGGGCAGTGGTGAGAAAGTACCAAAAATAAATATTCAACTTCCTTATATATTTGGAACAGACTAGATCTTCCTGAGACGGTGTCCCCATGTGAAGCAATGTATTGAGATCATAAGACATGCATATGCATTGCAAAGTAATAATGTTGACAAGCTGAGTTGAAACTCATGGAGTTCAAATAACTACATAGTAATCAAACTTTAATTGTAAAAGAGCCCAGGGACTGGAGTAAAACCCCAATTGTCAGGTCACCTTCTTATCAGGGTCTTTGCTGCTATACAGGCAGCCCTCGGGTTACGTCGGACTCAATGTACTTCGTTTCATGGTTACGTCGCCATCTCCCATTTATTTATATAAAAAAGAGGTTCCATCATTTCAACATATGTACATATGTGCTTTACGTTTTTTATTATTTATTTACCACAAGTAAAGGTCAGAAATTGTTATCTTTCTTTTAAATCTTTTTTACTGTTTCACTTCATTACTGCTGTGTGCGTGCTCCATGTGAGGGACGTAGGTGCTTATGTAGGTGGGTTCTGACTTATGGCGAAAATCGCGTTACGTCGTGCCATAGGAACGGATCTCCGACGTAACCCGAGGACCTACTGTATATAAATTATAGGCAAGGGAAGCAAGCTTATAAGTAGGCTCAGCTGATTTCCTGGTGTCTAGGAATAATCTGAAATGAGCCACATTTTCCTCTAAACCCATTTGGTAGGGTCTTGAAAATCTTCACGAACCTTTGACATCAATTCATAGAAGTAAAAGAGATTAACAGACTCTGACCAAGTTCTTAAAGTCTCTTCCAAAAGATAGGCAGTATATCCCCAATGAGGAAGGGAAGTGCCTGAAAATTTCAGGCTAAAAAATGCCTCTTTTTCTATGAATCATACTCCCCTGTTATTTAAAGAATCATGAAGAAACCTGCTCCCAGGGGTAACAACTGAGGTCAGATGTTACTATGAGCCCATGGTGTCTTCCCCAAGGAAAGTAATGAAATGGTCAAACCCCCACTCCTTTTGCTGGAATATTTACTGGGTGACTCTACAAGAGTTCAGCTATAGGATATGAGCAAAAACCTTCCATCAATTGCTTCTAGTCCTTAAAAAGAGGTAAGAGGTTCAAAACAGTTGACAATTCCTACCTGACATGGAGCTGGAACAGAGCAGCTAGTGGATGGGTAATTTTTAAGGCTACTTTTAATTGTGTGTGAAACCCTTTGAATAGCTCTCCCTCTCTTGGGTATCCTGAAATTTCCATCTCATTAAAATGTGGAAAAGAATTCAGGTTCTATCTTCCCTCAGAGAGAAGAGGCAGCCACAGTTTCACAAACCTAAAGTTAGACTTTGTACATGCAGCCAAGTTAGACTATCTGACAATACCAGAGACCTGACAATACCAGAGACCTGATTTGAGACTTGAGAAAATCGCTGTCAAATAGCATTTGTAAGAATGCAGTTGCAATGAGATGGTGTGCTAAGTTGAGGATAATGAATTATGCAGTTACAGCTGCAGGCCTCTGGGTGTCTACAGTATAAAGCAAGCATGTGGGTATATAGGAAACGCAAAATAAAAATGGCAGACAAAATTAAAATGGTCCAAGTTACTGCTCTGCCTTTGTGGATTCTTCCATCCCCTGTCACCCATCCATCCCCCAAAAGCATATCCCAACCCTGGTGACCAAGGTAGAGGTAGAGCCTAAACATACAGTCCAGCAGCTGCTGAGATGCTCATGGTTGGAAAATACTTTGATGTTTGTGAAATCCAATCCCCACGGTAGCCTTGAATTTCCTCTCCAATGGCTCTCCCAGGTAGTTACTAGACCCAGGTTCTAACACTTTCAGGGGCTGGGGACCCACCACTTTTTTAAACACATACACACACAACCAGACTCTACATATGTGGGTGGGTATAACAGGAAATTCTTCCTTGTGAGGACAAATCTACTTCCTCAGAACCTTAGGCCAACAGAGAATAAGTTTACATTCCTCTTCCATAAGACACTTCTTCTAATATTGGAAGACTGTTTTCTCGGCCCTTCAAGGCTTTTCTTCAACTACCCAGCCTTATTCCTCCAAACATCCAGGTTTCATTTCCCCATTGCCATCCATTCTCTCCTGAATGTGTCCTAGTTGCTTTATATTTGTCTTAATGTACATTCACCAAAACTGAACACAGTATTCCAACTAAGGTCTAGCCAAGGCAAAGTAGAGTGAGGTTCTCCCCCTCTCAAAAGTACTTCTGCTAAGACTGGCTTTTTGTTAGCCACATCAAACTATTAACTCCTGCCCAGTAGATGCAGCCACTGTGAAGTGGCCAAGTCAAAATTCAAACCCATTATTTATTACCAAGTAATGATATCCCGTTCTTTTCTAGCCCTTACCAAAAGACCATACATAAGCCTCACTCCACAAACATAAAAGCTTAAGAAATGGGTGAAGTTTTCTGTTTTGCACATTCCTTTTAAATAGCTGAAAATTGTTTGATTTGCCCAGGATTTCTCAAAATACTCCAGGTCAAAATCATCTCAAAACAATATACAATGTGGTGAGCTAATTATATAAACCTTTGAATTCCACAAAGGGATACCTAATAAGTTAAGCCATTAAATGTCAACTAGTATCCTGCTGAATTAATAATAAAATGTAGGGAAGCCTGGCCAATGTGGCTAAGTGATTGAGCCTTGACCCATGAACTAGGAAATCACAGTTCGATTCCTGGTCAGGGCACATGACCAGGTGGGGGCTCAGTCCCCAGTACATGCCTGGGTTGTGGGCTTGGTCCCCAGTAGGGGGCATTCAGGAGGTAGCCAATCAATGATTCTCTCTTATCATTGACTAGAGGCCCAATGCACAAAGATTCGTGCAAGAATAGGCCTTCCTTCCCCTGGCTGCCGGCACCCCCTTCACTCGGCCCGGAGCCGCCTTTCCTCCTTCCCATGCTGCCCAGAGGCCCGGAGCGGCTGGGGCAGTGCAGAACGCCTGCATATGCAAATTAACCCGCCATCTTTGTTGGGTTAATTTGCATACTCACTCCTGATTGGCTGATGGCATCAGGAAGGTACAGTCAATTTGCATCTTTCTCTTTTATTAGTGTAGATGTTTCTATCCCTCTCTCCCTTTGAAATCAATACACACACACACACACACACACACACACACACACACACATATACATATGCTAGAGGCCTGGTGCACGGAATTTATGCACAGGGGGGTGGTCCCTCAGGCCAACCTGAACCCTCTCCAATCCAGGAGCCCTCAGGGGATGTCCTACTGATGGCTTAGGCCCACTCCCTATGGTTCTCTGCTCTCTACGGGGCCTGCCTGCTTGATACCACAGTGACAGGCAAGCAGGCCCTGCTGTCTGCTGTCTGCGGGGCCTGCTTGACTGCTTGCCACTGAAAGGACTGAAAGGACTGGGGGACTCCTGGGGGTGGGTCCGGCTGCACCGCCTACCTGCCGCTCCTCCAGCGGGGCTGAGGGGACTGGGCGTCGCCATCTTGTGGCTATGGGCGCTGCCATCTTTGTGATGGAGTAATGGTCAATTTGCATGTTCCCTCTTTATTAGGTAGGCTATTAAAATGTAGAGGGAAGGGTATAGGGCTATCATTAGAACCACCTGAGTTTGAAGCTCAGTCGCATTAATAAAGAGCTGTTGGCCAGAACATCTTATTCTGAACCTCTTTCCTTCTCTAGAAATGGGGATCATACTCCATCTTGCCATGTCCTTACCTAAGGTGCTTGCCACAAGCCTGGTGGATGGCAGCCAGGCAGTAAATGGTGTGTTTCCCCTCACAGCACAGATTACTGCAGCTTATATCTCATTTCCCTTAGTAAACCACTAGCCCTTAGAGAAAGGGACTGAGACCTGCTGGTCTCCATGTCTCTCATATCCTCGACAGCTAGCATGAGTAGACACACATTCTTCTTGAATATAAATGTGAGCATCTGGCTTCAGATTCAGTCAAACATCATGTAGAAATAACCACATTTCTCTTCTGGCCTCTCAGCTTCACAAGGGATATTTGAAAATTCCCAGGGAGCATCTAGATTATCTATTAGAGAGACAATAGACTCTCCTCGGGTCTCAGGCGGTCATGTTCAAATGATGCTCTAAGTCTCATCTATTTGGGAAGCAGGTGAACATTGACATTTCTAATATTTTTTATGCTGACCCAATTTTAAGCTCTATTTCTCTCCTAAAGTAATGGTGTTCCGAGACATAGCTAAAGCAGGAGGGGCCAGAGGAAGCTGATGGGGAATGGCAGCATCTGATACAACCAATTTCTGACCTAAAGGAAAGTTTTGCTGGTCTCTGGTGTGTACCCTGAGCAATAAAATTAAGAGAGTTCACGCCCACACTGCCGCCGCCGGGCTGAGGTAATTGTTACTGTTATGGCTTTAGCCATGTGAGTGGGAGAAGATGAGAATTCTGAAAGAGACTGTTTACTGGAAAGCATCCCAAATATCTCATTAATCCGCTTTTCATTTGGCAGACTTTCCTTTCATTAAAAACGCCATGCTCTGCGGTTTGTGACAAAGCAACACTGCCCCTGAGAAGGCGAGGCAGCCAAGTGGAAAGGACTGGGGCTCTGGAGTGAGTTAGACCTGGGCTTGATTTCCATGTGTGGTGCTGACTTACGCTGTGACTGTGGGCAGCTTTCCTTAGCCTGTTAGTCTCAACCTTCTCATCTGTAAAGGGAGGATCACTGCCCTGTTGTGGTTTGGAAATAGTTGAGATAAGCCCTAGGACCTGGGCATGTGTTTGTTTGTATGTTTATACTTTATGGCTCAGACGGTCATCTTCAAAATGAAGATCGTAATAGTACTTGCTTCCCAGAGTTTGTGGTGAGGATTTAAATGAGTGAATTATGTAAACTGATTAGAACAGTGTCTGGCACAGAGTGAGTGCCGTGTAAGTGTTTGTTAACATCTTCAGTATCAAGGGTTAAAGGATACGCGAAAAGGGGGCCTCACACAGTGACTCGCCTGGCACAGTCACCTCCCCCACAGCAAGGGGCCCACAGGAGAAGCTTTGCACTGGGCTCTGAAGAAACTCCGTGGGTAGGAGGGCCTTTTCCACAATCCTGTACTTGGAACTTTGGAGAAAGAGGGTTAATGTAGATCAAGCTGGTTTACAAAGAAACAGACCGAAGGAAGTGGAAGAAGACAGTCGGTAAGGGAGATGGAGAAGGGATAAAGAGGCACAGTCCATGAAAAAGAAAAATTGCAGGTTTTCGGACACACCCAGATTACTATGGTTTGTTTGTTGCCCCACATCATGTTGTCTTTTAAGTGCTAACTGGTTGAGAAACACCTTCCTACAGAGTTCCAACTGTCAGGTGGCATCTGACCCTCTTTGAGGTTTTAATAAAGCGAGAGTCAAGTCCCAGCCAGTGTGGCTCAGTAGTTGAGCGTCAACCCATGAACCAAGAGGTCTAGGTTCTATTTTGTGCTGGAATTCTGGGCCCCTCTGGTATCTAATAGGTATTAGTCTGGCAGAAAATATTGCAAGTATTTTCATGAGGAACCAGGGAAGGGCAAGGTAATGGTCTTAATGTAGTATTTAATATTTTGCGGCTTTGTCCATGGCCTAAGTACCCTTGTGGACTCACATCTCAGTGCTAAAAAGAGAGGGCTATACATCTAAAATAATAAAGAGAAAATGTACTAACCATCCTGCCCTGCTCTGAGATTCACACATATCCCAAACAGGGGAAGACCAGCATTATCCCACCCCTACCTGGCCCACATCAAGAACTGAAGAAAGGAATCAGAGTCTGGCAGAGGCAAGAACGGTACCAGGAGAGGGTGCCCAGTGAGAGCAAAATCTGTGTTCCCCGGAAGGCAACCAGCCTGCCCACATGGGAGCTGGAGCAGGAAACACATCATGAAACCCACAGGAGGCAGACAGAACTGGACAGCACACAGCAGACAAGCCCTCGGGACTCTGCTGGGGGTGGATGGGAGGACATTAGCGTTTGTAACAGCCAAAAGGATAAAAATCTAAAACCACAGGTTATTACCATTTACGTGACCCCTTTTAAAACTCCAGGCTAGTGTGGCCTGAGAAAATGAGCTGACATGGGTAATATCACCGCCTTCTGTTCCTTTAGTACAATTTAATCTGCACACAATGTTATAATGAGGATCCCTAGTGGGCTGTGCTCATCCAGACTAATTCTCTTCTGATGCCGGTGCTCCCAGGAAAAGAAACATGATTCTTGATTCTTAGAATTTAATTATGTGCTTCTCTTCATATATTAAAGTAATTCAAACTATTGTACCAATGGAACATACGATTTGTGTTACTTTTCTTATAAGTGGGATGGGCTGGTACTGAATCATCTGATTTCTCAATTAGAGTCCCTTGCAACCAATCACACACTTCTGAGAAATAGCAGGTCAGGGTTAGGAGCACAGTGTGTATTCATGAAAGAATGTCTCTGTAAATACGCAATAAAGAACTGTTAAATCAATTAAACTAGGAAGCCATTAGACGGAGGTGGTTCTAATACCTCAGCATTCTATGCAAGCAACCCAAAACCTAAGCCTGTAAATGCCTACAGTTAAGAAATCAAAACCTAAGGACAACCAATCACAAACAGCCAACTCAGCTTTCGAAAATAATATAACTGCTTATAAGCTCCAGCCAATCAGATAATCTCCTTGCTTTGCTTCCACATCTTCTCTGTAAAATCGGTTCCTATTGGTAGAGCTCCTAGCCACTTCCCATTTGGCACTGCCCAATTCAAATGGGTTTTTATTCAAATAAACTCAAAATTTTTAATATGCCTCAGTTTATTGTTTAACAGAACTAAGCAACACTAGTCCAAAAGAGAACCAAAAAAAATGTTCATTAATATTAACTGGAGCCTAGCCTTAACCTGTCTGGACCTCGGTTTCTTCATGAGTTAAAAACAAAACAAAACAGAAAACATACAGGTAAGATCTCCTATGCCTCTCCTTGGAGTTCTTATGAGGGCCAAAAAGTGATCATTTGAAACATTTTTAACCTATAAAGGATCATAAAAAAATAAAGGCTATATAGTCCATTAGGGTATAGAACTTTGTTTTCAGGTAAGTTAACATGCCTGCTACCTGAACTGTTGTTAAATAACAAAATTCAACCAAGTAAATGTAAAGATCTAATTGTCTGTATTCAGTGACTCATGAATGGGCAGCATCCCATCTAGTAATGAGAAGGCCACACTCCAAGGGGTTGGACAAATGGAAGGTTTTTATAGGAAGAAGGATGGGGCAGGGGAGCTATTAGCAAACAAAAGAAAGGATTAATTTTAGACCAGGACATCATTTTTAGGGGAGAAAGGGCCAGCAAGATTTTTACCAAGATTCTTTTTTTTTTATTGGGGTTGTAGAGGGCCTGCGTGACAGATTACCTCATTGGTGTTGACCAGAAAATTGCAGATTGGTAGGTTAAGATTACATTCCTGGTGAAGGTTGAAATGGTAGGGGCAGAGATAGAATATTGGGGACTAGCTATTAGTTATAAGAAATATTAATCATGCTCTATTAATTGATCGTTTTGTTCTGATTAAAGAAAGCACATTCTAACCTGGCTGGGAGTTGTACACAGGACCCGGGAGCTAACCTGGAAATGCAGCTCCAGGACATGGGAGTATCTGAGAACTGCCCATTATCATAGAAAGATTAACAACCTCATTGAGGAAAGGAAACAATGGAGTCCCATGCCCCCAGCCCTTTGCAAACCCCCAGCCCACATTGCCGGTAATCTGTAACCATTATACCCATTCTTATTCCTTTTGCCTACTTCCCCATGTAATCTTTGTATTTGTACCCCATATATAAGCAGCTGGCTTACGGGGTGCAGAGCAGATTTTTGTGGATGACCTGCTGCTCTCCCATACTGCCGGCAGTATTGGAATGAAGACCCATACATGATTCAACCCTGTCTCTGCTTAATTGGCTCAAGTAATGACAGGCAGCCCAGGCCCATTGGCTGTTGGATTTCAGTAATGCAATAAGGTCAGGCATTAATTCTAGGTTAAGTATCATGGGCTTTAGCACAATGGATACCATTTGGTGCCTGTGGTTTTCTTTTTAACATTGTGATTTTACCAGTTAAAAATGTATAAAATATACCACTCCAGCTCATAATTTTCATGTGATTACATGAAGTACAGAGACAAAGAAAAGGACCAAATCCCCTCCCATTACAGTTTCTGGGCAGTTTTAGCTGATAAATGTCTTAGTGGTGCTGTTTTATACTATTGGATATTAAGTTTTCTTTCAGAGAACAAAGAAAATATATGTGCCAATACTAAGTTGATTTTGCCCCTGTTATCTTAAATGCACATGGGTATCTTCTTAAGGAAGTTTGCAAATCAATATGCCACCAACGTAGTGAAAAGTGGCCACACACACCAAATGTGTGACTAAAAGGAAGCATCCTTCCCAGGAGAAAACCTAGTGGCTTTCATCGTACAGAATAAGAAAGAAATTAAATTAGAGTTGTGGGTGGTGACAGCTGAAAAAGTAGGTCATCCTTTAAATGCCATTTCCTCCAAAGTTTCATGTTAATAGAAGCCCAACGTCCAAAAAGTGAATTTCCCTATTGCCTAGGGGAAATGATGTCAAAGTAATTTAAATATTTTTCAAATGACTTTCTTTAATATCCCCTGCAACTGAGAAATCCCGCAGACCTGTAAATCTTAGCAAAGCCATTGTTTCCAGCTCTAAACCTTGCCTTTAGGTTTGGCTTTCTCTCTTCTTTTATGGATGAATAACATTTTCAATCAAGTTGTTTTTCTTGTTACTCCGGGAACCAGGCCTGTTTTGAATAAACATAATCCTCCATTTCAGGCTCTCGGGCCTTCCCTTCTCTTCTTGTTTCTGCTAGAATATGAGATTCACGGTCCAGGACCTGCGTGGCATGCAGAGGAGATGCAGTGGATGGGACAATGAGTTTTTGAAATCTTAAGAGCAGGGTCACCTCAGAGAAGATGCTTCAGTTCTCTGAGTCGGGTTCCCAGCTGTAAACTATGGACAAGAGTGACACTAATAAGAATCAAATTAAACTGCACTCAATGACCCCTCCTCTATGAATGCTCTCCATCCACTCTCTCCTCCCTTAGTGAGAGCTACCCACTCCCCACCTGTGTCCCCACTGTGGTGTGAACAGACTTGCATCACAACATTTTAGTTTACTTCCTGGTTTATATTTCTCTCTCCCTTCACCAGCCTGAAAACATTTAGAGGGCAGGACCTTTGCCTTATTTTAGGAATTCCCAAATCATGCTCACTAATGTTTGTTATGTAATGAGCTCAAAGTAATGTCTGATGAAAAATTAATTTGTTAATTGACTAGTTGATTGATTGAATGAATGCTACAGATGAAAGTGCCTTGTAAACCTCCGATCACACTAGACAAATGTAAGTTACTATTATATGGAATTCCATGAATTAACTTTGAACTTAATTAGTCAATTGCTCAAAGTCAAGAGTTAACAGACCTTATGAATGTTCTTATTTCATGACATCCTTAGATTTTGTTTATTGTTTAATCCAGACAGCTGCCAAGAATTGACATACCCTACAATAATAATATGTTAAAAAAAAAAACAGTCCATGCAACAGAAATATTGGAAAATATTTTGCTGGTTAGAATAGTTGCCTCTTGGAGATGCAATGATGAACTTTAAGTTCTTCTTTGGGTACAATCTGGTGTCCTGGTTGAGACCATTATACTAACACCAACACTAAACACTCAGGGGCCTGTCCTCAGATGCCCAGTTTTCACCAATTGCTTTTGGTATGAGAGTACTTATAAGAAGTAGTTGGGTGTTTGGATTTTGTTTTTGTTTTTTACACTATTCAATTCATAAGTATTAGATATCAGCTACATGTTGGCTAAGTACAAGAGCTGCAAACAAGAATTTCAAGGTGGGGCGTGGGTTGCACCAGAGGGTCTTGACAAGAACACAAATACCATAATCAAGGCAGAACGTAAATATCATTAAGGCAATAGATAACTCCCCAGTGCTATGGGTCTAGAGACAGAAAGAAGTAACAGGCAAAAGAAGATCAGAAAAGGAGATGGTGGAGATAACACCTGTTATAAAAGTTAAGCTTTGGACAATATTTCAATCCACATAGATAGGGAGATCAGCATGATAGGGCTAGGGGGAGGGGGATTCTAAGAAGGCATGATACCACAGAAAGTCCAGAAGAGAAGACCAGCTCCCATGGCTGTCTCTAGTCTTCATTTCCATTACATTCCACCTGTTCCTGGTATTCTATTCCAACTTGACTCTGGTAATAACCAGTTCCAGATTAGATGCATTTAATGTAAAACAACACTAATATTATTACTGCAAATATCTCTCCCTTTTTACTGCAGCAATAAGTATTATTTAAAGTAATGGATCAATACTGCATTTATATAATATTTTTAGAGAAATTATTCAAAATTTGAAATAAACTTTGGGTAAACTACAACTATACTGTCTTTAATTTTTATTAGAATTCTCTGCCTTTTCTGAAAATCATCTGTGCTTAACATGGAAAAATACCTTTTAATTACTGTAGCATAACATTTTGCCAATGTCAACATCATTTGGTCTTTGCCAAATTCTGATGTTTGCATTAGCATTAACTTCTTCAGAATATTTTTAAGAGCTAGGAAATGTACATGTATAACTGTAGAACATTTTTGAACTCCATCAAATTCTAAAACAGGTTATTCAATCTGTGATAGAAATAAAGAATTGGTTTAATTCAATGTCTTCCAAACTGCTGTTCTACAGGATATTAACAGGTGTTTCATTTTTAAAAATGGGACATATCAATAGAACAAAGTTAATTAGAATTTTTTGTTTGTTTTGCTTTGTTTTATCCACAAGACTTCTCAGAGTCATTAATATGTTCTCATAAGTTGTGAATCTCCAAAGAAGAGACATATGTCCTCCATACTTACTTAACAATGAAACATTTTTAGCCATGTCCATTAATTCCCAGAATGTTGTTTTAAGAAATACAAATCTGGCTCTGGTTAGTTTGGCTCAGTGGTTAAAGTGTGGGCCCACAGACCAAAGGGACTCGGGCTCAATTCCTGGTCAAGGGCATGTACCTCAGTTGCAGATTCAATCCCTATCCTGGTTGGGGCATGTGCAGGAGGCAATCAGTTTATGTGTGCCTCTCTCACACTGATGTTTCCCTCTCACTCTCTCTCCCCACTCCTCCCTTCCTTTCATTCTCTAAAAGTCAATGGAAAAAATATCCTTGGGTGAGGATTAAAAAAATATGAAAAACAACTTATCTAATGAATTGCACTAAATTAAAGATAATTCCACAATTCAGTTTTGGAAGAATAGTTGACTTCCACAGAAATGTCTCCCTTCATCCAACAAAAAGCATGCTGAGCAAAACCAAGAATATTAATCCCAAACAAACAAACAAAATGTTATATAAATTATGTGGCAAATGCCACTTAGGCAATTCTTTCAAGGTGCCAAAACAAAAACTTTAAATATTAATTCCAAAGAAATCCTGAAATTTTTCTAAAGTACAAAACATATTTGATATGCTAATAAATTGGTAATCAGTTACCATATATTAGATAAGTAGATACACAAATTATTTCATACGGGTTTACTCACTTGCTAAACACATACCATAGAATATCTAATAACTTACAAAAGTATTTATATAATATTCACTATTCAAATATAAAATTGCTTCAGTGAATCTGCATATACATGCCAGAGAAAACATTTATGTGGCACAAAAGCCCCCTCTCAGCTGTTCTCAAGACAGTTTGGGGCTTGTGCACTCTGCTCAAAAGTGCTGTGTCACCTCCCTCACATGACTAACGGAAAAATCTGCAGAAAGGACCTCCCACTTCCCAAACCCAAACCTTGTCTATTATCTCCTCCTAGGCCTGTGAAGAAATCAGGTCAAGCGATGTGGGAAAGCCCATATATTAGAATAAAAGGGAGAAGTGATGAGCTCATGAAGAGAGAAGTAAACTTCTGAAGGACAAACTTGGCCAGGCACTTATCCCCATCTGCCAAGTCTATGATTTTTTAAAAATATATTAAAAAAACTTGTAAAGATATTTGAAAATGTGATTTCAGAAATTTTAACTGTTTTTATAGGTATGTAAGAGTAATTTCGTGATTTGGGGGAAATTGCTTTGTATTTTTGGGTGGGCTAGAAGTCCTTTACAATTTTTCCCACTTATAATAGTAGGGCATACCTCTCTTCAAATATTTGACATCCAAAATATTTGCTTAGATTTGGATAAAAAAGGATGCCTAGTTATGTATTTGAACTATTCATGGAGTATGTGGTTTGATACCTGCCAAAATAGTTCAACTTTTTCCAAGTAGACACCTTGGAAGTATAGAAATGTGTGACATTACTCCAACAATACTTTAATTACTCAAAATGTTTTTAACACCCTTTTAAAAGTTGCCTTTAGTTTTAGACTTTTAAATCTCCTTAGTGGTGAGAACAGACAAAGATATTCAGAGCCAGATCTGGAAAATAAGGTAAGTAGTCCTTCCAAGAAATTGTATTTTGATCAACTGGGGTTCTCTTTAGAAAGTAATCTCACCAAATCTCTTGTGTGACTTATGAAGTGGTTCTGAAATCAATAGGACATTCCAAAATGTTTTGATTCATGGCAACATCATTAGAAAAGATACATTTTCCTGAAATGAATGTGAAGGATAACACTTTTTGTTAGGAACATTTAGATATGGTTGTTCAAAATAGCTCTCATACCTCTTTTCATGTTTTGTTCAAAAAAAATCCTTAGAGAACTAGATTCCTCTTTTCATTCAAATGGGATATTTCCCTTTCAAGTATTATTTGGAAGGAGAGATGAGACTTAACTCTGCTCTGGCTCCCTCCCATTTACAATGTAGGAAGAAAAAACTAGGAGGAGATAAAAACAAAATAGACAAGGTTTGGGTTTGGGAAGTAGGAGGTAATAGGCAGATATTTGACATGGAGATCAATCAGATTCACAGGACAAGGCACAGATTGTTTCAGAATCTCCCAAGGCAACCAGACAAACCTCTGATGGTTTTCAATCATAACATTTACCTTACTTGAATTTCAAGTAACCTTAAAGCTACAGTCCTTTTGGCCCTGAGCAATACAACAATGGGCACTTACAACACCTGGATTCCAGGTCCCATTCTGCCATTGGGCCTTAATCTACTGAGGACAGAGAACTCTGTTTTGTTCATTAATAAATCCAAAGTAGTTACAATATGTACTTCCAGGTGCTCGATAAATACTTGAAGTAAGAAGGCTTAATTTCTCTAGGTCTCAATTTCCTTATCTGTTAAATAAGGACACTGGCTTACACCAAGAGATTCCAATCATGGGATGTATTTACTAATAGAGCCTCATCTTTTTTTCTTTCTTCCTCTTTCCAATGGCAGAAGTGGGATTTATTCCAGGGGTGCAAGGATGGTTCAACATCCACAAATCTGTCAATGTGATACACTATAGTAACAAAATGAAGGATAAAAATCACATGCTCATTCCAATAGATATAGAAAAAGCATTTGTCAAAATTCAACACCCATTTATGATAAAACTCTCAAAAAAGTGGGTATAGACAAAACATATTTCAACATAATAAAGGCTATGTATGACAAGCTGACAGCTAACATCATACTCAATGTTGAAAACCTGAAAGCTTTTCCTCTAAAATCAGGAACAAGACAGATACACCCAATCTTGTCATTTTTATTCAATATAATATTGGAAGGTCTAGCCACAGAAATTAGGCATGAAAAATAAATAAAAAGCATCCAAATCAGAAAGAAAAAAGTAAAACTCTATTTGCAGAAAACATGATCTTATACATAGAAAATCCTAAAGACTCTATCAGAAGATTATTAGAACTAATAACCAAATTCAATACAATTGCAGGTAGAAATGAACACATAAAAATCTGCTGTGGTTTTATACACTAACAACAAGCTATCCAAAAGAGAAATTAAGAAGACACTACATTTATAATTGCATCCTATATAATAAAAGCCTAATAGGCTAAGTGTTTGGTCATCCGGTAGTCCATTCAACCAATCAAAGCGTAATATGCTAACGATATGCTAAGGCTGCTCAACCACTCGCTATGACATGCACTGACCACCAGGGAGAAGACACTCCAACTGGTAGGTTAGCTTGCTACTGGGGTCCGGTCGATCAGGACTGAGTGAGAAGGGATGGACATGCCCTCGAGCCCTCCCACAATCCCTCCCTGGCTGGCCAACCTCCCGCATCCCTCCCAGGCCCCAATTGTGCACTGGTGGGGTCCCTCGGCCTGGCCTGCGCCATCTCGCAATCTGGGACCCCTCGGGGGATGTTGGAGAGCCGGTTTTGGCCCAATCCCACAGGCCAGGCAAAGGACCTCTAGTCAATAATAGTAAAATAGCTAGAAATAAATTTAACAAAGGAAGAAAAGTACCTGTATACTGTAAATAAATTATAGGACATTGATAAAAGTAATTGAAGAAAACATAAATAAATAAAAAGATACTGAGTGCTCATAAATTGGAAGAATCAATATTGTTAAAGTGTCCATATTACCCGAAGCAAATACAGATTCAATGCAATCTCTTTCAAAATTCCAATAGTATTTTTCACAGGAATAAACAATCTTAATTTTTTTTGTGAAATTACAAAAGACCTGATGAAGAAGAACAAAGCTGAAGGCATCCTACTCCCTGATTTCAAACTATATTACAAAGCTATCATAATAAAAAAAAAAGTATGGTATTGGCATCAAAACAGACACACAGATCAATGGAACAGAACAGAGAGACCAGAAATAAACACACATACATATGGTCAATTAATTTATGGCAAAGGAGGCAAGAATACACAATGAGGAAAGGTCAGTGTCTTCAATAAATGGTGTTGAGAAAACTGGACAGTCATATGCAAAGGAATAAAACTAGACTATTATCTTATACCATACACAAAAATTAACTCAAAATGAATTAAAGACTTGAATATAAGACAGGTCTACTTATAGGAACTATTGCATGGGCATTAGTGCAAGGATTTTTTTATAGCTACTGATATTAAGAAAACTATTTCTGGATTCTTTAACTGCATTGTTAGTTATTGAAATGCTAGAAGCCTGACTTTCAGATAGCCTTGGGAAGCACACTTTAATCTCTCTGGGCTTCAAATTCCTTCTTTACAAAATGAGAAGGTAGCATTATAAACCATTGCAAGTATTTATAATAGAGGCGATTTAATACACAGAATGATTTACTCAGGTGATAGAGAAGCTAGAGCCAAATGGATGATGTGGTAACCCAGATATTAGGAACAGTAGGAAGCCAATGGCACCTCTAGGCTGCAAAATAAAGAGAGGAGGCGGAATTGCTGGAGCTCAGGAGAGTCCATCAGCCAACAAAGGCTGGGACTATGGTGGGCCTGTAAAATGGGAGTTGGAACCACAGGATAAATCCAGCTACTCTTAGAGAATCAGTCCAAGGCACAGACGGAGGAGGGAAAATACCCTGGCTTTTCCCTTCTCCCTTCCCTCTCCCACCCTCCAGTCTCTCACCCCTTCCTGGGCTAAACTCAGGAAAAACCCAGGAACAGAGTTTGGGAAAGACAGCCTTATGGGTCAGCCTCTCCATGACAGAGAACACAGGGTATGGAAAAGGACTGAGGCTGAGCAGGTCTAAGATCACCACAGTCTGGACCAAAGGTATCCACATATTTTTCAAGAGCAGTAACATGAAAACAAAGACATAAGTCAGAGAACTGTTTGAACTGATGATAATGGTGGCATGAACCCAGCCAGTGCAGCTCAGTGGTTGAGTGTTAAACTATGAACCAAGAGGTCACAGTTAGATTCCCAGTCAGGGCACATGCCTGGGATGCAGGCTCGATCCCCAGTGTAGGACATGCAGGAGGCAGCCGATCAATGATTCTCTCTCATCATTAATGTTTCTATCTCTCTCTCTCTCTCCCTTTCTCTCTAAAATCAATTATATATATATTAGAGGCCCAATGCATGAAGATTCGTGCAAGAATGGGCCTTCCTTCCCCTGACTGCCGGCACCCTTTAGGTTTCCCTCCTCCTCATCCAGAGTTCTAGCCACCGGTGACAGTGACTGGCGCCAGGAGGCAGTGTGAGGGCTGGCTGAAGAGGGTCATGTTTCAGCCACAGCTGCAAAAAGCCTGCCCAGCAGAAACAGGAGCGCTCATCAGCCAGGTGGCAAACAGAATTTTGGTCATGTCTACAAAATGTATACTCCCACATGCCCCACCACACCCAACATCAGAATTTAGGAAGGAGTAAATATGGCCCACTGTCAGCTTATGAAGAGAAATCCAGGAAACTAGCTGGGAGACTTTATCTAAGAAGGAATTTTTTTAAAGGAAGGCATTTATTTAAGACAACAAAAGATGTCTATCTTGTTTTTACATTTAACATTTTAATGGTTGGAAGGTTGAGGTTTTTTGAGCAAGAATTGTTGCCATCCACCTAGAAGCAACTGATGGTTTTTTAGTGAACTTGACCCTCTCACAGGTATTTAAGAAGGCCTTTATAATGTCAAGTCCTGATCTTTTCCCTGAAAGAAGGCAAGAGACATAAGAATGACCTCTATAAAGTGGCAGTGAGTCACAGAGGAGCCAGCATACCCATCGCCCTCAGGGAATCTACAGAGAAGGGAGAGGTAGACAGCTAGTCTGAAAAGGACAGAGGTAAAGGGGCATCTGAAGACTCAAATCTCATGATACGTTCACTTTGCAGATAAACAGGAAGTAGACTCTCTGGTGAGAGGACTCCAGGTAGTTACTTCCCTTACAGTCTGGGGCTCCGCCACTGGTTTCTCTCTCTGCCTGTATTCCCCTCCTCTTCCCAACCTCGGCCTTTACCCTGCAGGATGCAGATAGTTAACAAGCGCCCTGGAAGGGGGCCCTTGTAATCATCCCTTAATGTATTTTCCAATTGTCTAAGCTAATAAGAATCTAGGGTGTTCTAAACTAGTTCAACATATGGACCCCAAAAAAGGAAATTTACACTTACGGCTACTGTTGATGGCCTTTCCAGTTAAATGTATGTGCTTCAATCTTGTGCTATTTAAAGAGTCAGTTCTACAGAACATTGTCCCTTTGGTGAAAGTGCTGGGACTTCAGCGTGTGGGGGTGAGAGCACTTTCAGGCAATGGACCTCAAGGGGGGCGGGGGGCGGGGGCAGAACAGGCTGGCCCTCAAGGGTAAGAGCAGCAGCAGGAGTGGCAGCCCCTTCCTTCCACAAAGCTGCTCCAGGCAGGGAGAGGACCTCGTTGGAAGAAAAGATGGGGAGGAAAAGGAGGTTAGCACCAAAAAGCACCTGAGCACCAGCTTTGTACCAGATAGAAAGTTAAAATAGTACCATTTCAGGGATAGAAGTAAGAACTTTAGGATGTCAGACCCAACTCTCCTATCCTGGGCTTTCATTTGTTTCTACAAAAGCCTCCCTCAGCCCTGGGGGCCCCCTGGACTCACCTGGGGAGCTTTCAGAAAGCAATCTGATGTCAGGCGCCACACAAACCAATTACACAAGGATGTCTGAGGGAGAGGGGCCATCACTGGAGGTTTGAACAACTCCCCAATGACGCTAAGGTGACAGGAGGGCCGAGACATACTTGACTCCACTGTCCCCACCTGGATCTAGAAGCCACATTTGGGAGCACCTCTGGTGACCAGGAATTCACCGCCTTCCATGGAAATGTAGTCCATGTTAAGACCGTTCTGGTTTGTACAGGTTTTCCTTATGCTGAGGCTCAACCTGCCTTTCTGTAACATCCACCAAATTGGCCTAGCTCCTCCCACAAGGGCCAATGAAAATCTACGTAATGATACAAACCTGGAGGAACTTTGCTAGCACAGCTGACAGGCTGAGGGCAAAGCTGAGGCCAAATTTAACCAAATGAAATCTAACAGGTACTCGTGTTCTTTTACTTAGGGCTAAGAAACTGCACAAGGAGAGGATGGGAGAGAAAGGGCTTAGCAACAGGACAGATTCCTGGGTAGGGGTGGAGGGTGGAGGCAGTAACCCAACAGGAATCATCAGAATGAAGTGGCTGCCCAAACTGTGCCTGCTCTCTCTCCCAGCTGCATCAGCAGACACGTGATTCCAGGAAGAGGGCTACTCTGGAGACCCACCTGTGGTAAAGACCTAACGCCACACCACGTGGCACACACTTCGGAAGAGAGAGAAAAATAGAGAATGAATTCCCAACAGTGAGGAATTCTCAAATGTGAAGAATTCTCAAATGTTTCAAATAAACTTTTAGGGGAAAAGTAAGTAAAAAAGAAAGTATTGAAATAAGGAATAGGAAACTAGCATTTGAGTCTATAGTCTGAGTCAGGTGTCCTACTTACATCAGGGGATCTTCTCAGGTAATCATGAGGAGGTGAACACACAGTACACTGTACAGATGATGAGTTGTGGAATTGTATCCCTGAAACCTGTATACTTTTGTTAACCAGTGTCACCCCAATAAAATTCAATAAAAAGAAGGGGAAAAGGACAGCCTCTGAGGTTACCTAATTATCTGAAGGGAAGATGTTTACATGGTCTCAATGATAAAACTAGGATGGGGAGTGGGCTTGAAGTTTAAAAACGGATCAACTCTTGGGCAGGGGAGGGTCTCCTTTGGAAAAGACTGAGATAATTATGCTCAGTTGGTGGAACTCAGTTCATTGGTTCACACAGACTCCTCTTGTTTATTTATTCATTAACCATTAGCTCCTTTGTTTACTCTGTACACATGGTTTTCAAGTCCCCACGGCCCACTAGCACTTCTCTCCCACTTCATAGGCAACAATGCAGTTTCTTCTTCCCCATTTTAATGTTTCTTTTTCTTTTATTTTTTAAATTAAATTTTATTGGGGTGACGGTCAACATGAACATATAGATTTCATGTGTGGATTTCTAAGTTACAATATCTGTATATGGCACCATGCGTCCACCACCCAAAGTCGTCTTCTCCTGTCACCTCATATTAGGACCCCCTCCTCCCCCCCTCCCCCTGGCAACCACCACACCGCTGTTTGTGTCCATGAATTTCAGTTTTATATCCCACATATGAGTGAAATCTTATGGTTCTTAGCTTTTTCTATCTGACTTATTTAACTTAGCATGATGTTCTCAAGGTCCATCCATGTTGTTGTAAATGACGCTATTTCATCCTTTCTTACGGCTAAGTAGTATTCCATGTGTATATGTACCCATTGTCTTTATCCAGTCCTCTATCACAGGGCACTTTGGCTGTTTCCATGTCTTGGCCACTGTGAATAATGCTGCAATGAACATAGGGGTGCATATAATGTTTCTTTTTCATCTGCTTTTCCCCCCAACAGTTCTTTATTTGAAACACTTAATTCCTTGATTTGCATATGTTCTTGTAAAATTCTGTATGTGTTCTGTAAGGTGTTATTTTTCCTATACTTTGTCATTTTCCATTAGGATTTGTACCTTTTTCTTGTTAGTTTGCAGTAGTTCTCTGTGTCTTCTAAATATTAGTCCCTTGTTGGCAGCAGCCACACTATTTATAGTCTACTAACATTCTAATATTTGTAATAACATTGCCCAGATGTAATCAAAATCAGCTTTATCTTTCTTATGGATTTTACATTTCAAGTTTTATTTAACAAATCCTTCCCAAATTTAAGGTCACAAAGAAATTTTCCTACATTTTCTTCTAGCAACTATATAGTTTTAAGTTTCACATTTAGATCTTTGATTTCTGAAATCCACCTAGGGATGTGGTATTATGACAAGATCAATCTTATTTTTCTTCATATAATGAACCTGTTTTTCCAATGGCATCTACTGCAGAATCCTTTTTTCCAACAGACCTGTGTCCCACTTTCATATTATATTCATTTCCAATCAATATATGAGTCTGTTCTTGAGCTCTCTATTCTGTTTCATTGGTCTATTTGTCTATTCTTGCATCCACATGACACTTTTTACTACTATGGCTTTGTAGTATGTCTTAATATCTGCCAGAGACTGTTATCCCATTTCCTCTTTTTTTTCAAGACTGGCTTATTGTGAAAAAGTTCTGGAGGTCTGCAGTACCACATTGTGCTTATAGTTAACAATTCTATACTGAACACTGAAAATAAATTTTGTTTAAAAGAGTAATTTCATGGTGTTTACCATGTTTTTTTAAAAAAAAAAGATTCGCTTACTATTATAGACTTTCATTATTCTGCATAAATTTTAGAGTAAAGGCTATGAAGTGCATTAAAAAAATCCATGGGATTTTTATAGGGATTGAATTGAAATTGTATCTCATTTAGGAAGAATTGCCTGGGGGGGGTTAATGGAGGGATGAGGACACATATGTAATACCTTAATCAATAAAGAAATTAAAAAAAAAAGAATTGCCATCTTCATTATATTAAGTCATCTCATCCAAGAGCATGGAATGTCCCTCCATTTATTCAGATTATCTTCTATGTCCTTTATTTACGTTTTCCAACTTGTCGCCACAGACTGTGTATACACTCATGGATAAATTAATGCCTAGATACAGTCTTTCTGGCAGAAATCCCTATATGTGCTCTGATAGAGAAATGATATCAGGATAACAGAAGCCTCTGGTTAATGTGGGATTTTCTAAACACATTCACATTTCCTGTGCTATCCCGCAGGTGTGTGCAAAATAGCTAACGCAGCTGCCACTGGCTCCTCCAGTCAGGACCCTTCACTAACTTGGTCTGTCTTGCCTCTGTTACAGCCAGCACCCCTCTGTAACCCAAGCACCATAGATCTCAGGTCCCAGTTTAGCAGCTCTGAGCAGATCCTGGCCCTCAGGGAAGCAGATTTCAACTAAGCCCAAGGAGAGACTTTCTGACCAGTTGTCCCAGGAGGGCGTGGTTACCAGGTAGCTTCCCCTCGGGAAAGAGGGCATTCCCTCAGCCTGGCCAGGGAGATGCCCCAATGTCCCAGAATCCGAGGCTCTGTGGTCACTTCCAGGTCTGACTTTCGGTTGTTCCTAGGCTTCTGGCGCCTCTTTTCACTTCCCAGCCTCACCTTAGAGGGGCTCCTTTCCTCTGAGCCTGGGGTTCCAGGTTGGGGAAGTTGTTAAATGCCGGTTCAATTTATTTAATATTCATGGCTCTCTTCAAGTTTTCTATATGTGTGCTAGTTTTGCCATTTTGTATTTTTCAAGGATTGTATCCATTTCACCTAAGTTTTAGGTTCATTTGCATATAGTTATTCATAGCAGAGTAAAACCCATAATTGGATAAGCAGAATGCAAACCAAAAAAAAAAAAAAAAATCAGTCATGTACATGAAGAGATGTTTAATTGTAAGGTTAATGAAATGTCCTTGAGGAGCCTCCACAATCTGCCACCAAGAATTGCCAAGTTGGGGAGTTCAAATTTATCCTAGATAGCTGCAATGTGCTGCCACCTAGTGGTAATTGTCCAGTCTGGCTTAAATAGAGATAATTCTGTGACCCAGGACTGGCTGAAACCTCCAGGTCAGTGGCAGCAATTCCAGGAATTTCCTAGTTAGTTGGTTGCCCAGTGCTGCAGTTTTGGGCTAAAAAGGGGCTCCTTCAAAGGTTGACTGCTGTTCCCCCGACCCCAGCCCCACACCCCTACCATGGCTCTCCCAGAAAAGATTCAAAGTTGACACCCTGGCCATTTGGAAGTAGGGACAGACTATATTGTCAATCCCAAGAAATCAATTTAATGTTATTGTGGGACTAGAGGCCCAGTGCACGAAATTCGTGCACGGAGGGGGGGTTGTCCCTCAGCCCAGCCTGTACCCTCTCCAATATGACCCCTCAAGGGATGTCCAACTGCCCATTTAGGCCCGATCCCGGTGGGCAGTGGGATCCCTAAACGGGCAGTCGGACATCCCTCTCACAATCCAGGACTGCTGGCTCCCAACTGCTTGCCTGCCTGCCTTCCTGATTGCCCCTAACTGCTTCTGCCTGCCAGCCTGATCACCCCCTAACCACTCTGCTGCCAGCCTGTTTGCCCCAACTTCCCTCCTCTACCGGCCTGGTCACCCCTAACTGCCCTCTCCTGCAGGGTTGATCACCTCCAACTGCCCTCCCTTGCAGGCCAGGTGCCTCCCAACTGCCCTCTCCTGCTGGCCATCTTGTGGTGGCCATCATGTGTCCACATGGGGGCAGGATCTTTGACCACATGGGGGCAGCTATATTGTGTGTTGCAGTGATGATCAATCTGTATATTACTTTTATTAGATAGGATAGAGGCCTGGTACAGGGGTGGGGGCCAGCTGGTTTTCCCTGAAGAGCGTCCTGGATCAGGTGGGGGTTCCCTTGGGGTGTAGGGCAGCCTGAGTGAGGGGCCTGTGGTGGTTTACAGGCCGGCCACGCCCCCTGGCAACGCAAGCGGAGGCCCTGGTGTCTGGAATTTATTTTCCTTCTACAATTGAAACTGTAGCCTGGAGCTGAGCCAAGCCTGGGGCTCCCTCCGAGGCCGGCAGCTATTTCTGTTGGGGTTATAATTGAAACTTTGTTGCCTTAAGCGGGTGGGCCCGACCAGGGTGTGGGGAAAGCTTTGCTTCCCCTGTTGCCGCCGGCAACCCTGGCCTGCTCTCTCAAGCTCCATTCTGCCGCCATTTGTTTGAATTTGTTTACCTTCTATAATTGAAACTTTGTAGCTTGAGTGGAGGCTTAGGCCTGGCCAGGGCAGGCGGAAAGCTTGGCTTCCTCTGTTACCTAGGAAACCTTGCTCTCTGTGGCTGTAGCCATCTTGGTTTGGGTTAATTTGCATGCTCGCTCTGATTGGATGGTGGGCGTGGCTTGTGGGTGTGTCGGAGGTATGGTCAATTTGCATATTTGTTTATTATTAGATAGGATATTATGGTACACTTTCATTACTTTTTTTTTTTTACATTCCTGTTGTATCTGTATGTATTTGGCCATTTTCTTCCTGTATTCTTTATAATTTTACTAGTGGCCCAGTGCACGAAATTCGTGCACAGAGGGGGTGTGTCCCTCAGCCTGGTCTATACCCTCTCCAATCTGGGACCCTTCAGTGGATGTCCGACTGCCGGTTTAGACCCGATCCCTGTGGACATCCCTCTCACAATCCGAGACTGCTGGCTCCTAACCGCCTGCCTGATTGCCCCCAACTACCCTCCCCTGCTTGCCTGATCACCCCCAAGGCTTTTATTAGTATAGATCATCTCTTTTGCCTTATCTCTGTTTTAAATGTTATTTTATTTTTTCCATCACCATTTATCTCCTCTATGCCCTCTTCCACCTCAGCCCCATCCCACCCCCAGCAATCACCACACTGTTGTCCATGTCCATGAGTTTTCTTTTTTTATCAACACCTCTCCCCTCCCCAAAACCCCCCGAGCTGTCTGCCTGCTCTCTATCTATGAGTCTGTCTCTATTTTGCTTGGTAGTTCAGCTTGTTCATTAAATTCCACATATGAGTGAAATCATATGGTACTTACCTTTCTCTAAGTGGCTTATTTCACTTAGCATAATGTTCTCCAGGTCCATCCATGCTGTCGCAAAGGGTAAAATTTTCTTCCTTTTCACAGCAGAGTAGCATCATCTCCCTTATCATTTTTGTTTAGAGTTTGCCAATCTCATCTATCTGGTCAAAAAAGATTTTAATTTTGTTAATCTTTCTGTTTTTAGTAAGATACATATTTTAATGGCATATAATTAATTTATCATCAAACTCACCTTTTTAAAGTGTACAATTTGATGGCCTTAGTATATTCACAAGAATATGCAATTAGTGTCACTGTCTAATCCAGAACATTTTCATCACCCGTTGTCATCCCTTCCCAGTCCCTCCTTTTCCCCTGTTTCTAGAAACCACTGATCTGCTTCCTGTCTCCATGGATTTCCTATCCTGGATAGTCCATAGAAGTGGATTCATGCAATATCATGCAATTCATGCTCTTTTATGTCTGGCTTCTTTCACTTAGTCTTAGCATAATGTTTTCAAGCCTCATCCACACTGTAGCATATATTAGTGCCTTCCCCTTTCTATGGTGGAATATTTCATTGCATGGATATACCATATTTTTGTCATCCTCATTAGCTGATGAACATTTGAGTTTCCCCTTTGGGTTATGAACATTCATGAACACGTTTTTGTATGGACATGTTTTCTGTTCTTCTGAGTACATGTGATGAATCCGTGTTTAACTTTAGGAGGAACTGCCAAGCTTTTCCACAGTGGCTACCCACCATTTCATATTCCCATCAGCAAATTGAATTGGGTATCATTTTCTCCACATTCTAGTGGGTATGAAGAAGTATCTCATTGTGGTTTTGATTTGCATTTCCATCATAACTAATTATGTTGAGCTTTTTTTTTTTCATGTGCTTATTCGCATTTGCATATCTTCTTTGGAGAAATGTATCTTTAAATTATTTGCCCATTTTTAAGTGGGTTATTTGCCTCTTTATTGTTGAGCTGTAAGAGTTACTTATATAATCTAGATACTGACTTTTACCTACCACCTTTGATCAATTCCTTTGGCCAATATTTTACCTGTAAAGACAGGGAGAAGCAGCATTGAGAGGAGGCAGTCTCCTGAGATTTTAATCCAATAGTCCTGGGAGTGTGGAGGGCAGAGGTCGGGGAGTATTAGGAAAGGTGCAGGTCAGCTTGCATATGTTTTCATCAACTATTTATCCTATCAGGGCTCTGGCCTTGCCTGAATCTTACCGTTCCCAACATCAAAAATATGGGGATTTTTGCTAAAATTTCAGTAATAAATCCCTATTTTTAGTCCAGGATCTTGAGGATATTCTTGATCCCTCTGTACTTTATCTGTAAAGTAGAGATATTATCCTTGAAGCATTCTCTTGAGGATTATACATAATGTACAGAAACACTGGATTATAGTTGAAATATTAGATGCTCCTCCCCTCATTTTAATGTTTATTTCCCATATTCTGCCTCCCAACATCTTAATCTCTTATGTTCTCACTGCTTAAATATAATAAACGTTTTCTTCCCATGCTGTAAATTACAAAGGCTTTGGCTGGCCTGCTATGGAAAGAGCTACTTTTACTGAGTTAAAGTACATATGTATATATGTATACATGTATACATGCAGCCTTCTGCGTGAGTTTATGTTCTACAAGGTTAAAAAACAGCTCTAAGTTAAAAAGTAGCCCTTTTTTTAATTACATTTATGATTATGGTTTGTTGCTTATCATCTGACTTTCCAATAGGCATTGCTGAATGGATGTTTACCCTGAAGCCTCGTTTGTTAAAAAGAATATTGACATAAAAGAATCCTCACTAGAGCGCCAAGAAAGATATATTATTCCTTCACTTTCTAGACATCTAGTAGCAGAAAGTACATATTTTATTTAAAATATTTAAAATACTACTGTTTTCAAAATGACACAAGGAAATCTGATTCACAATTTACTACTAAAACATGTAATGGATGGAGTAAGTCATATAGTGGACATATGAGGAATTGAGGAACCCTTTTTTAGTCATTGTCTAATATTATATCCAGCTTTCTAAAAAACAATTTCAGTCTTTATCATTTAAGAATAGCCTGGTAACCAAAAATGATGATCAATAAGGAATAAATAGCTCAGTGTATAATATCCATACAAGGGAAGGGGTGATTTTCAAAAATTAAGAGTCCCATATCCCAAAGTTAAAAAATCCCCAAGGTAATTTTTTTTTTGTATATTGTTTCTCCTTTATGCCTATAAAGGTTCTCAATTTCAAAAGCCTTGATTTGGCTTGAGGTAAAGTCTGTTTGTTTGGTTTTAATTTAAATGGTTACACCTTCTCATTTTGGTGTAACCATGGTCAAAAGTTTACTCTCTCTTCCCATGAATGTGGCTGATTCTTCCTAATGTTATTTGGAGAAAGAGAGAGAACACTGTCACTCTTCAGTCCACATAGTAGCCACTGAATAAATTCTGATGACCGTGGTGAAGAAAAATATTCATAAAATTCCATATTCCAATTGGAATTCTTTACATTACCAAATGTATTAAGCTTACTCTGAAGAACGACTTTACATGTACAATGATTTGCAAGAGGGGCTTCACATTTAATCATATTTTATACCATTTAATTCTCAACGTGCGCCTTTTACATAACTGATCCAAAGCTAAATGACTAAAATTCCCCTGAGTCTTTTCCTAACTGATGTTGCCTCTCAGCCAGTTTAAAATGTCATTTCTGCAAATGAAAATCGCCTTTCCTGAAATTTAACAATTTCATGGTAATCATCCATCCATATTTAATTTGTATATGCTTTCATTTGAATAAAATATCATCAAATAAGTTTCCTTTTGTGCATAGTAATTTTCATATTGTCAACTTAACCATTAGTCAAGTATGTGTCTTATTATTTCCCAGAATCACCCTTTTTCTTTTTAAGTCAGTACTTACCTTCTTAGATTCAGGGGTATTTTATACTAAAGAGGCAAGGTATCTCCCAGATTTATAGGAAAAATACATTTTGTTGTTATATTTGTGGTCAACTTTAGCCAACAAAACTCAACCTCCTATTCACCATTCACAGACTGAGAGGTTACAAAACAAACTCCAATCCTCACCACCTCACCAAGGGTTCTTCTGGAAACCCAGGCTCCTTGAGCTGGGATTCCCTGAGGGCATGTAGACCAGAGGCTTTCCAACTTAAGCCCATCAGAATCACCTGGAAATTTGTTAAAACAAACTGCTGATTCAAGAATTTGCATTCCTAACAGGACCTGGCTGCTGCTGGTGCTGCTGGTTCAATGACCAGAATTCGAAAACCACTGCCAAAGTCCCTGTGCATTAACCTCTGGAAAGACATGAACTTTTCTCAACACATATAGACTTCAGAGATTAAAAAGATTAGAAAAACTGCTAAAACCTTCCAGAATTCGTTTGCAGCCTGCACCAGCTCCAGAGGTCATGAATTATGTAATCACTTGCTGAAGTCGCTCCTGCGGAATCTCTGTCTTGGATGCTGGGTCCTGCTCCCTTGCCCAGAGGTTCAGAATTTTCCAGACTCTCTCTGCTCCACCACGTGACTCTTGTGGCCCTTGTCCCGGTGTCATGATGTTATTGTTATATGTCTTCTAATGCTTAGAAAAGCCAGATGAAGGAAAAAAAAAAACAAAACAAAACATGCCATCTTCTGAAGGCAGATAAAAACTGCTCACCAGGTCACAATTCTGCTAAAGAAAAAGCCCTTTTAAGGGTCCAATGAGCAACCTAGTAAGTCCCAGGACATTTTAAAACATTTCCAAGCTCATAGGGAGAGGAAGTATCTCATATTAGCTTCCACTATTGCAAATACTTTCATAGCTTGTGAACAATTCAGAAAGACAAAAGCATGTCCTCAATGAGCTAGTAACTTCGATAGAGATGGCATAAGGTCAGGAGAGGGGAGAATGTGCTGGTACTCACATCCCCTTACAATCATTGTAATTTATTCCTCCTGATTCCATGCCACTTACAAATGCACTGAAAATATAGTGTAGGTTCTGCTAGAGTCCCTGGCACAAAGGAGGCTGCCTAAGGCACTGCTATTTTGGTTGTGGAGCAAAATTAGGTACTGATTACCTTATGTCTAATACTGTGTGTGAGATAGTTCAGGAAGCAGTCATGAGTAATCTTTATTAAAAACAAAAAACCCTTTCAGAGAAGAATAAATATCACATGATCTCACTCATTTGTGGAATATAATGAATAACGTAAACTGATGAACAAAAACAGATCCAGAGATATAGAAACATTGAGCAGACTGTCAAACCTCAGAGGGAAGGCAGGGGAGGGTGGGAGTGGGGAGGTAAGAGATCAACCAAAGGACTTGTATGCATGCATATAAGCCTAACCAATGGACACAGACAGTAGGGGGGTGAAGGCATGTGCTGGGGCGGCGGGGGGAGGAGAGCGGCCAGGGAGAAGTCAGTGGGGGGGAAAAGGAGACTTAGGTAATACTTTCAACAATAAAAATTTTTAATTAAAAAAAAAACAAAAACCCCGTTCTGAATTATCTTCTCACAACTAACACAGTGATGTAAGACAATGCCAAAGCATATTAACAATTATAACTAACTTATGGCAAAGAGCAAGGACTGAAAGGCACACATGAAAACATCTTGTATTATGAATCAGCTCCCCTGTTTCACTTGTGCGGCCCCAGTGTCTATTTAACTGTCAGAGAAAAAAACTCAGTGTTTACAACATCCAAAATGAGGTGGCCGTCCTCGCCTCTAAGTATGTGGAGGACATGTGTTGGACATGCTTACAGTGCTCTGGGTTGGTCCCTAACTTACAGCTGCTTTCTCTGAAGCTCTGGGGCCTCTTCCCCTGCCACATGTGGAGAGAGGGAACCTTCATACTGCCCAGCCCTGAGAGGCCACAGGAGTGGGCACAGCCTCGTTAGCCCACATGCAGGCCTGAGCTCCGAGCAGCCCCTCTGCTCTCCACACCTTTGTCCCTTCTCATTACAGAAGCTCTCACAATACCACTTAACACCAGTTGGCTGATTAGACTTAAGGGTATATTAATTAAATGCTTCATCGCAACCACGTGTTTACTTTTTTGCATTTGATCACTGATTACAGATTGAAATGTCTTCTCCCCTTACAAGTATTTTAGCCATCAGCAAGTAGATGGAGGGAAAATTTGTAGGGGACACTTAAAAACCACTTTTGGGAAATGGAGGGGACATGGTGAGTGGGAGGCATGAGCCAGAAGAAAGTGGCACCCCATAAACACAGCCTTGGGACTGGACCTTCCTTCCCCAGCATGAACGTTGGCCCAAATGGAAACCATGCTCCCCCTCCTTCCCTCTCAGCCTCACCCTCTCAGCCTACCCAGATGCCAGGCTCCTGGGCCTGTTTGACAGGTTCTGATTGCTACAAGAACCGGGAATAGCCCTAGCATTTGCCAGGCTTCCTTGCTCATCTTTTCAAACCTGGCAGAGGGTGGGAGGTCACTCTACCAATGGCCTTCGTTGGGTCACACAATGTCCAGTGATTCCCCTAAATGAGGGGCCTCTGGCAAACTAAACTGGAAAACACATCTTAGGCCTGAGGCCTTTTGCTTCACCCTGCGGTGTCCAGGGAGGCGAGGTGCTGTAGAAAAGGCGATCACCTGGAATTCAGGATATCGAGTCAGAGCAGATTCCTGAGCAGGGTGGCCCAGTGGTGACTGCATCTTAACTAGAGACCACGACTGAGACCTGATACCAGGTGGAGCAGTGCGATAGCTTCGCATTACAGCATGCACGTGTCTGAGGGGGCTAGCTTTTTATCATGAAAGTCTTAAAAACGCACAAAAGTAGAAAGAATAGTATAATCCACTACCAGATCACTTCAACTCTACCTAATTCAGTGTGCATTATATAACGTAAGGACATTTTCCTAAATTACCCATAATAAAATTTCTTGATATCATCTAACGTTCAGTCCATACTCAATCATGAATTGGAGAGAAATGTTTTTATTTTATATGGCTAGCAGAAAAACTGATAATATTGAAAAATGGATTATAGTAATGCTGATTATAGATACTTAACAACTATCAAAAAGAAACAAAACTTACACTGGTTTTGTTTAACTGTATTAAAATAACATTAAATTATTTATTCAATCATTTGGCATTTATCCCCAATAACCACAGATCATAACAATTATGCACATCATTAAATGTGTCCTGGGTTACAGTGGAATCCAATAAAATATACATGAGTAGTGCAGGAATCTGCTTATAACTTCATAAGAAAATTGTTTTCTTCCAAAGAAAATGAATTGACCTAAATAATCTGTGTTCAGACCCAGGGAAGTGTGGTTGATTCCAGGAGCACAAAAAAAATCCTTGGACTTTATCAAACTCCTGACAACCTTCTCTCATTACCTTTGCAGTGATGTATTATGCTCTTAGCTAGGTGAGGAAAATGCTGATATGGAACCTTGGCCCAATTACAGAAAATGCAATTGCTCTGGGATCTCTGAGGAGAAACTCTTTTTTATGTGAAAATTTTAGAACCTGCAGGACTAACTTTGCACACTGTAGCTGTTTAATAACTCCTCTTTCCCTCTTCCTACTCCCTGAACCCACCTCAATTTGCAGGTGAGGGTTCAGAAAACTGACCTTGAGCAAATTTCTTATTATAATTCAGTATGTCTTTGGTGAAACACCAATGGTTACATCAGAAGGCTTTCTGCAAAGTCATTGTACCACCTTCACAGAAAATGTGCACAAGTTTCTTTCTAAATCTAAAAATAAGAAGATGTACTTGATTCAAAGGAGAGAGAAGTAACAGAAGGCCAGGGGGGGCTCCACCCACTTGTCTCCTTCCGCTGTGGCAACTGGTGTTTGTTCTCATTCTCTGCAGGCCTTGTGGCTGGCCATTCGGTCCTTTGGACACAGAATCTGCTGAACTTAAGGACCCCACTCTGCCCGGTGGTCAACCAGACTGACTTAGAGTTCTGAGAAAACTCCCCTCTGCAATGTTGACCTCAACTCATTAGTAAGGTCATAAGCATAACTGGGAAGTTTTTCTTAAGTTCACATTAGCCTTGGCCTTTGGAAGGAAGGGAGGAAGGAAGGAAGGAAGGAAGGAAGGAAGGAAGGAAGGAAGGGAGGGAGGGAGGGAGGGAGGGAGGGAGGGAGGGAGGGAGGGAGGGAGGGAGGGAGGGAGGGAGGGAGGAAGGGAGGGAGGGAGGATAATAAGAGGGAGGGCAGGCTATGCTTGGAAATGAACTCTCTGGAAGCCAAAGCACTAGTGAGCTTGTTAAAGATTTTCAGTCTGACAGCCCAGCTTTCCCAAACCATTGCAGCTATAAAGGGAATATAATTACACTTAACAGAAGCCACCTGCATTTTGAAGTTGCCCTAAATTTAAAGCTTCTGGGAGTCTTAATTAAATTTAATGAAAACCATAGCCGCTAAACAAAGACGTATTGTAGCTCCCACTTAGTTATTCCCGAGGAAATTAAGTAGCAATCATGAAGACCTACCTCAGCTTTCACATTTAAACCTCTGGATATTAACACCCAGAGTCAATAAATAAGGTAATGCTCTCTTCTTTTTATTAGCCAATAACACTGTCAAACTACTCACCTGCTCCTGTAGGAAGAAAGAAAAACAGAACTAGAAGGAAAAAGAAAAGGAGAAAAGAACGCAGTACAGCAAAGTTATCCTGAGCATGAAATAGGACAGGGTATTTTACCCTAATTAGCTTCCCATCCCGTGAGCCCCTCCACTGCCCCACCATCACTCCCAGTGATATTTTTGTTTGTTTGTTTGTTTTTTAAAAAACTGAATGTTGTTTGGCATTACAGTATAAGTGCCTGGTTAATTCAGATCAGATGGATGTCTAAATTACAGCTCTAGACTATGTGGTTCGTTATGCCCCATGGTAATCTTACCTACCCCAAACTATTATATGTGGAAACAAGGGTCATCCTTTAGGTGGATTTTAGCAACACACCAGTAGATTTACCCTGAAAGGCAGGCACTGTCCTCTAGGAGTAGGCCATGGAGGAGGAGATGAAGTGACTTCATCTGCCTCCACAGAGGGCAACCAAATTGTCCAAGACAGGGCTTCAAACATTAGTGTGTCCCTAGCTGGTTGGCCCATAGACTAAAGGGTTCCGGGTTCAATTCTGGTCAAGGTCACATACCTCCGTTGCAGGCTCAATCCCTGGCATGTGGGAAGTGACCAGTCAATGTGTCTCTCACATCAATGTTTCTGTCTCTTCCCCTCCTTTCCACTCTCTCTAAAAATCAGTGAAAAAATATCCTTGGGTGAGGATTAACGAAAAACAAATATTAGTGTGCATCAGAATCCCCTATTGCGCTTGTTAAGACACAGATTGCTGGGCCCCCAGAGATTCAGAATTCAGTAAGTCTGGAATGGGGCCCAAGAGCTTTCCTCTCTAACGAATTTCTAGGAGATGATGATACTTCTGGTCCAGAGACCATATTTTGAGAACCACTAGTCTAAGACACAGTGTCTCATAAGTTTAGAAACTGAAGCATTATTTAGGAAAGGGTTTGGTATTCAGTAAATCCAACCCAAAAAAACAGAACATAAGAAAACTAAGCCATCGATAATAAGAGGTAGACAGTTAATGATTGAGTCCCAGAAATCTGCCCAGTAAGAGCAGGCCCATCTCCATCAGCTGAGAAATAAAGTCTCACCCTGGGAAAGGTGAACAGAGCCGGATGGGATCCTGCAGCCACAATCCACCTGCTGGAATCAGAATAGGGCCCCCGTCCAAGGGAAGCAGCCGATATGCTGTGGGAGGTCCCTGGGGGCTGAGGAGTGAATCTGGGACAGGCGGCTTCAGGGCAGGGGACCTGGAGCATCTCCCACCCACCAGAAGATCTAACTCGTAGACTGAAGCACATGTTCCCTCTACTGGCATCAAACCTCTGACAGCCAGAACCGCCCTCCACCCCCACAGAGACACACTCCTGCCCACAGGTGCTCCAGGTCTTGACAATTCCTGTATAATTAAGCAAAGTATCTGAATCACTGAACTCTAGACTCATCTGCCTACATTTAGAGCATTGTCTGCACCAATTTAATGAATCATAGAACACACAACTATAAGGCAGTGTTATTAAAACACTTTCATATTCATTTTCACTTAGCTCTTAAAACAGCCCATTGAAATGAGCCAACAAACATTCTAGAGAAGGGATTCTCAGGCATCACACAACTGGCCCTCAGACCTGCCATTCAGGGAGGTCGAGACCAGTGTCCTGATGCCAAGTCCAATATTGTTCCCATCAAACCACATTTCCTCCCTTTTAAAAAGGATTTGAACCAACTCTACAGAACAGGAGAAATTAAATCTCTCCTGCTTCATTAAACAAAAAAAACAAAATCAACAGACCATACAAGGAAGGACATTTCATCATTCCCCTGAGTTCTCTAACACATGGCACTTCCCATTTTCCTAAAGAACTCCCTCCCTGCCTTAGGAAAAGTAGAGTTCTCCGTCATTAGGAGTGACCAAGCCAGGGCTGCACAACCACTCGCCAGGTACGTTAAAAAAGGATTCAAGTACCCGGTGGGATGGATATTGACTGATGCTATTGATTCTATTGAGTCTAAATTTTCTTAATTTCTCTATTAGGCTACTCTTTAAAAACAGACAGCATCCCTGTCTCTGTAATTTTTGTGTTAAATGTTTCTGTGGGCCCTGTAATTTCAAAAGACAATGAAAATTCAGTATTTTTATTGCAACAGTTAACATTTTCACAGTTGCCAGTTAGTTTACTTTTGACAAGTTGAAGTACACAGTAAGATGTTCCTTACCAAAATCCAGATGTTTGGAATTCCAAAAATAGAACAATACTGGTACCTCAGAATCCCAGAGTATGTATTCTTGCTCAACAGTACCTTGACTATCTGAAAGGGTTTTCTTTAATCTTCTCTGATTAGAACTATCTCTCCTTTTCTTTCTATTGCTCACACTGTAAACTTAACGTAATGTCTTTCAATAAGTTTTTTTTTTATATAATAAAAGGAAGTAAATATCCTTAGGCATCAACTCTGTGATGTTTATTGTAAAACCTTGCACATTTTTAATGGAATCATTATTTTAAAAATTCTGCTGATAAACCCAAGTAAAAGCACATTACTATTTTAAATGGAAAGCCCATCAAGGCAACATACCACATAGACGTAGGAGTTTAATGAGCTGGGTTAGACTCCAGGCACCAGTACGTCCCAACTCTGTGACTCTGGGAAAGTTTACTCTTTGGAAAAAATGATGAAAAATGCATATAACTCACAGGAATAAAATGCAATAACATAGGTGCAGTCCCAGCATAATGCATAAGGCAGCAGCATTTTATAGTAATTGAGCACGAAGATAGCTTGTGCACAAATCCTCCATCTGCCACTTAACAGCAATCTGATCTTGAGGAAGTTATTTAACATCCCCACACCTCTCTCCTCATCTTTATACGGGGGCTAATGGTATTATCTACTTCACAGGCTTGTTGTGGTGATTAGCTGGGATGATAAATCCCCTGGCACAGGGTGCTGGGGGTGGTGGGCACTTGGACACTAGCTTCCTTTCCCACGCTATGTCTGAGCCTTCCTACTCACTTCTTCCTACCTTGCCATCCTACTTTGAACAGAAGAAAAAAATACATGTAAGCTAGAAGCAGAATTCCTCTTAAGGAGAGAAACCTTTTACTTTAGGCATATACACTGAAACTCTCGTTAGCAATGGATAGGGGCCCTCCAATGGCCTGGTTGAGAAACAGAGTTAAACGGTTGTGTATAATGAAAGAGGAGGAGTGTGGGGCTTCTGGAGGCACAGAGGTGAGGGGGGCAGATTTCAGGAGTCAGCCTGTTTGGAACTTTTTAATGGTGGCCAAGGCAGCACTAAGAATCAGGGTGACTAGTATATAAGCAGTCTGCTGGGCTCAGGCTGTGATATAAGCCCTCTATGTTAACCATAACACTGCAGTGACAGTCTAGGACACATAGTTACCTTGAGTGTGTGGTCTTAGGGGTGGGGGGATATCAACAAAAATGAATGCTATTCCACATTTAGATTCAATGCATAATAAGGGAATAGCTGAATAAGGTGAGATGAGGAGCTGATCATTCAATACAATCAGAACATCATATCAAAAGGTCATTGAAAGCCATCAAAAGCCCCCCAAGGACATGTGGGTAGGGACATTGGATGTTTTACTGTAAATAGATGGGGACTCTTGGTTTAAATATTAAATGAGAGGTGACCAATAGGGTTTCATTGAAAACGTGGGCTCCCACCACCTTTACACCATCAAGTCTGCTGACATCTTCATTATACCATTTTCTCCCTTTTCATCACTGGCTTTTCATTGGACATACATATACCACATGATTCTTACTGGATAAAGTGAAATACTTGATATCACAGCAAAGTTAGAACTTTGATGTTCATAGACTCTTAAAATCTTGAAACTAAAAGACCTTCTGGGGATAACCTAGTTCAAGCTATTAACAACTAGGAAACCAGCCAGGAAAATGACTTGTCCGGTTCTCATGCAGGTTCCCAGCAGCACGTGGACTTGAGTTTTCAGCCAAGGGCAACCATTCCCTTCCTCTTCATAGGGTAGCTGTTTCATACCAGAAAAGGAATAAAAATAAGCCTAAGTAGGAAAGATGGCTCACAAAACTAGGGAACTATTACTAGTTGTCTGTACATGTTGAGTTGAGACATTAGTTCATCTATTTCAGTAATGGATAATCTCTTTATTTCAGCTATGCCAATCAACAATATCAATATATCATTATACCACATAACTTTCTAATATATCAGCAGAATAAAATATCAGGTTAAAACTCATTTTTGACATATGAAAGTGAAATAAGTATGAAAACATGCCCATTTGATTATCAGAACTTTGCTCTCCTATGCTTGAGCTGATTTTAGAAAACCCAATACTGTTACAAAAGATAAGATTTTAAATAATGTTTTGTTGTTGTCTAATTATTGAATAAGTGATTAAACTCATTCTCACTGAATTCATGAAATAAAAATCAACTAAACATTTTAATTAACTTAATCTGGAGAACTGAAACCTATGTTTTATTTTAAATGGCTGAATAATAGTCATAGTTCTATAACAATTCAATGTGTTTATAAGTAATAATTTCACTTTTAAGATATACAAAAAGATAGATGAGCTACTGTATAGAAATGGAAGTTAATAGACCATGTCTTAGGAGTATAAGTATTGTTCTTTTATAATAGTTATAGTATAAGCCTAATTAGATTCAAGAGAGAATTTGACTTTGTCAACTACAAGATTTTATCAGAAAAAAAATACAAAGACTATTGTATCTTTGGATATTGGAGGAGGAGTGGAGGTCTGGAGATGAGTTCCTGAGGTGTTGTCACAAGGCACTTGGGGAATGGAACATGAATACATAAAGCAGCTATACGGGAGTATCAGCTAGGGGTACATTTTCAACTCCCCAAGGACGTCAGAATTCAAAAAACATCAAAGATAAAAGAGCTTCTCTGGTCCAAGTAGTTACACAATACCCAGCCTTCTCCTATTTCACCTTTAATTTAAGAATTTTCTATAATTCCAGTTATAGAGTAAAAACACTGCTAGCTTTAAAGAAGCAGCACTTTTCAGAGTTCCATTCACTTTAATTAAGGAGTCTACTTTAAGGCAGATCGTATTATCCTTAAAAGATAGGGATGGAGAGACATGTTTAGAAGTTCTACTTAGAAGCATAGTGGATGAAACACCAACAAGGACTTGAGACCTAGTTTCTTGGTCTGACTCAAACCTCTCCCATGTGACCTGGGACAACTCACTGGGAGTTTCACTGCCATCTGCCGAGTGGGTTTCTTTTTTATCAACTCTAAAGAATAGAACTGATGACTCACATCTGGGGAAATACATATTTCTTAAACAACCCATTGGAAAACGTTAATTCTCTAATTAATGAAAAATACTGTAGCAATTTGAAAACCAAGCTCATAGATACAAAGGACGGATTGATGACTGACAGAGGTTGGGGTGGAGAATGGAGGGTGTGAGAAATGGATAACCTTTTTATTTTAGGTTAAAAGTTCAAATAAAAATTTTTTAAATGCAATTTAAGTCACACTTCAGAGAACATGAATATCTGCTACTGAATTTCTTTAAATAACAGCACTTTTAAGAAGTAACAATAAAATTAGATTCACTCATCCAATGTAATAAGCTGCTTGAAGTTAGCTATTTTCTCTTCCTTATTCACATCTAAATCTTCAATGCCCCATATACAGTAGGAGTTCAGTAAATACTTAACTGACTATCCATTGGTGGTCTTGAAAATTGTTATTTGGGAATCGATGTGGTTATATGTAACAAAAGCCATATTTCTGGAACAGCTCCCATATTAAGCTGAAAGGTGAAGAGTAAGGGGAAATGACATTTGTTCCAATCTGTCCTAACTCATCTCCACAGGCCAAAAAAATTGAGTAATCTTAACCAGGCAGAGGAAAAATAAGAGAGGCCTATTTTTATAGGGGATAGTTGGCCGGAAGGTAGTGGTACCAAACACCACTCTAATTCCCCAATCTGAACTCTAAGGTAAAATACTCTCACTGTCCAGGCGCCCTCCGTTGGGAAATGGGCAAAGGTAGTGGCTCACTTTGGACTGAGGCTTGGTTCTCAACTTCAGTTGGTTATTCAAAAAGGCCAAAGATTCAAATCATTTTAATGCACGGAGTTCCCCACCTTATGATAGGTCCTGTGGTGTGACCATTCCCAATCAGAAGCAGGGCCCGCGCCTCCGGTCCATCATTACACACCTGGTAGCGTGCACACTTCTAATTTACTCCTACAACCACCTCATTTGAGTCACAGACCTAAGTCTTATTGCTTCCATTGCTTTTCTTGCTTGGTGATACAAATTCAGTAACACCAGGAACCGAAGCACTGTGAGTCAGCCTGCATTGACTTACAGAGGCTGTCACTTTTGTTTTCTGTGTCAGAGCTCACCATTCCTAAAGATACCCACGCTTGCTCTCCTTTCCTCACCTCCCCAAGTGGGATGATAGGCACAGGGGGGACTTGGAGGCTGTAAAGGATGTCATGAAGCTCCCCTTACATTTTTACCCAGTAATTCCACTTCCTAACAGTTTTAATGTGAGGAAACCATTCAGAAGACATGAAATGTCTACAACAGTATTGTAGAGGGTGGTGGTTCATGAATGTTGATGGGGATGAAAAGGTGATACCTGAGTTGCTGGTTTGAAAACGAGTGGATGTTGGGACCATGGTCTAGTTAGACTCTAGTACACGTTACCTCCACAGAATGCATGTGTGGGCTGGGAGGAGCAGGGCCAGGGATGTGCTGTGCAGTGGGAGAGAGCCTCTCATATTCCCATAATTCAGGTGAGTTCATACTTTCATAATTATTCAAAGCAAACAAAAATGACACTTTAAAGTTTTGTTTTCTCAACCAGAGCTCTCAACACCTTAATTCTGGTCCTACCTTGCAGGCCAAATCTAGCCCCTGGCCTGTTTTTGTACAGGTTTTTTATATTTGTAAAAAACTATTTAAAAAATAAATATGCAACAGAGACCATATGTGGACTGCAAAGCCTAAAATATCTGCTATCTGGCCCTTTACAGAAAATGTTTGTTGAGCCCTGATTTAATCAGTCATTATCCTTTACTGATGGAACTTCCGGATACTAAGGAATAGAGAGCTATTCGACCTCCCTTCACAGGATTCTTACTGGAAGTAATACATTTCAGTCTGGGTTTTCTGGCTGAATTTTCTGTCTTATTCCACGCTGCCTTCAAAAACTTCCCCAGCCACTGCTCCCAGCAACATGCAGCTCTTTCTACTTCTCTATTTTTTTTATACTTGTCAGCTGTGAACTCAAAAGTTATTCAGCCAAGCTTCTTAAAACTGTGCTCTGGGTGAGGCTATAAACGCTCTGTGCCTCAACATTTTCCCACCTCGGGTTTATCTTTATTTTTTAAGCTAAGTTAAACCCTGACATCTAGATGTTACCTACCAGGTAACTTCAGCAGATACAGTTCATACACATAAACCTAGATTCATTTTTAACTTAGGCTTGCAATTTTTCTCTTTTGCCTACCTATAGGTTTTTAAATATGTTCTTTTTTTTTCCTTTCCCCTCTTAAATAGCTTAGTCCACACTGACCTAATAAAATCTTCTGCTCTTCAGAAAAAATCACTTTCTATCACTCTCAGCTTTTGAGGCTTCTCAACTTCAGAATTTCAGTGGATTGGATTATCATTTAGTTTTGCTGCAATATTTGCTAAAGAACAAAATTAATGTTAGGGTAATAGTATTGTTAAATGGATTGTCTCTCATATCTATTTCTCTCCAATATAAAAATCAGCTTTCTCAGGTTATTTGCTTTAAAATACAGATCAAAAGTTCTGTGAGAAGTCAGAGGTTTCCCTACCAGTGTTGGTAAAAAACAGCTGTGCACAGCGGCACACTGGGAGGCTTAAGGAGATAGGGCTGTTGACCAGGCGAGGAGGTAAAAAGCAGTTTAGGAGAGCGAATGAGCCTTTGGGGCAGGTATTTCTGCCTTGGATCCCTTGTACCCTAAACTCCCTGATATCACCTGATTCTCTCTCTGCCCATGTAGTTTGGGTGTGGCTGATCCTATCAGGGCAGAAAAGTTAAGGTGGCAGGTCTGAGACTGCTGTCCTTAGAAAGGTTTGCGTGCAAGGTTGGCCCTTGGCTGGCACCTGGGAACTTATAGATTTCAGGAAGGTTCCCACCGTGCCCTCACTGAGAATAGGGGGAACCTGTGCCCAAACTGTACAAACAATGTGGCTTACATTAAAGTACCTGCTTTCCTTCTAGGAGTCTAGAATTTTGGTAGATGCTCTGGAGAAGCCTATGTGACCAAGCTCCCAGTTAAAGCCTTGGACGCTGAGTCTTGGTAGACGTGTCATACCTACTGCCACAGTTTGATGCTGGGGAAGTAAGCAGGTCCTCTGTAACTCCATGGGGAGAGAACTCTCAAAGCCTCTACCTGATCTCCTCTGGACTTCCACCCCGTGACGCCTTTTCCCTTTTCTGATTTTAGTTTGTGTTAACTTAATAAATTATAATCTTGAGTATGACTAAATGCTGAGTCCTCTGAGTCCTCCCAGCAAACCACCCAAACTGGGGGAAGTCTTGGGGCTCCCCAACACTTCATCCTTAGCTACATACAATGGTCAATCAGTACATCCAACATCTCTGGCTACAGTGATGGGCTCAGGGGTTGGCTTTTAACCCAGCACAGCCAGTGAAACCAGGTGAGAACTTCACTGGGCTTCTGAGATAACCCAGTGCTGTCCTTCTGCAGGTTGACTTGGGATGGGACTGTGACGCTGTACCTGGTGGCTGCCTTCTTGTAACCACAACAGGAATAACCTGGAGCTTCCAGGAGTACCACGTGGAGCTGGCGGATAGAGCAGGCAGAGATGGCAAAGAATTGCGCCTAGATAACACTGAATTGCTGGGTCAAGCCCCTTCAAAGCCAGCCCTACCCTTCAGTTATGTGCATAAATTCTGTTATGCCTATTTGAACTGGTTTTATTACTTCCAACTGAAAGAATACCAACTGATGCAACCATCAACCATGTTAAGAGGCTGACAGTAAGATGACCATCACAGATTTCTCAGTGGAGAAGCCACATGTTCAGAAGGCCCCTCTGATGGGTGGTGAGGGTAGGCAGTAAAAGACTGGAAAGCTATTAAAATGAGCTGTCACATATAAGGGCACACTTGGGAAGTGGTATCAGAGAATAAAATCCATAAATATTCAGGAAGTAGAAAAGACAAAAGCTGGTGATGGATTAAATATGGGGTATGAGGAAGAGAGAAGTAAAAAATGACTGGTTTCTTCATTTAGGCAAAAGGTGATGCTTTTAACTAAGACAAAAACAGAAAAAGACACAGATTTAGGGGTAAAGAAGAAGATCACATTTACTTTGGACATTTGTCTGCAGTAACTATGACAGCAGTCTAGTAATGATTTGAAACTGTGGATGGAACTGTGGAATTATGGAAAGATCAAAGCTAAAGATACAGATTGGGCGTTATGAGCACTTAGGTAATGGCTGAAGATATGAGTAGATTGAATGATCCAGGAAGAAAATGTCTCCTGAAAAGAGGAGGCTGAAACCTTGATCAAAAATCATGAAAAAATAGGTAGACAGAGAAAATTACAAGAGACAAGAGAGATTAACTCACAAGCTCCTTAAGAAGTTAATATATTTCTCATTAGAAGATAGAAAGTAACAAATTAAGAAGGATGGTGAATTCAATATTAACTATTATAGAAAGGTTAAGGAGTAGGAGGACCAATAACAAAGCTGCTGCTAAATCTAGATACCAGTGTCTCTCTGACCTTTGAAGATTAACAGAGAGGTTAGTACGATAATTAAAACATCGCTTTCTTGCCCTGCCAATGTGCTCAGTGGTTAGACTGTTGACCCACTCACTGAAAGGTTGCAGGTTTGATTCCCAGTCAAGGGCATGTACCTGCTTTGCAGGTTTGATCCTTAGCCCTGGGTTGGGGTGCGTGCGGGAGGCAACCAATCAGTATGTCTCTCTCACATTGATCTCTCTCTCTCTCTCCTCCCCACCACCTTTCTCCCTCCCTTCCACTCTCTTAAAAATCAATGGAAAAATATCCTTATGTGAGGATTAGCAACAACAAAATAAATCACTTTCTTAACATGTCTTAAACACCTAAGGTCTAGATTCAACACATTCATTAATGTGTGGTGGCATCTGACTAATTTTAATATGATTTTTCTATTTAGAAGGACATTAAGCTTTTCCAAGCTCAACGGGGATAATAACTATTATAAAAGACCACCATTAAAATACTGCCATTGTTTTTTTTAAATTTAGTTGGCATAACAATGGATCACTGTGAATTAAAGTTAATTTTAAGACACCATACAAAGTTCAAAAGACCAAAGCATAATTGCCAAATATGTAACTTTTCTTCTATGCCTTCTATATATTGTGCTCATTCATTAAATCAACAATAATACATTGAGGTCCTGTAGTATGTTCTAGCACTGTGCTAAACACTAAAATTCTAAATTTCTGAGACCTTCTCTCTTGATTCCTGAACTCTGATTCCCTCAATCTTATTCCCTGAAGCAAAGTACTGTGCTGAGGGCTCCCAGAAGCCCTATTCAGGACTGAAAACATCCCCTCAGCTGCAGGGAAGATAATCAACTGACTATAAGCACACTCCAGGAACTGCTCTGCTGCTTTGCCCAAGGTCATGGCCCCTCCACAGGGCAGGTTCTAACCAGTAACTTGTTAGCTCAGGACAAGTCTGAAGGCCATCCCAGCTTCTGAGCTCCTTAAAGTATCTGCTGAAGGCATGTGGTACAAGCACCATAGTGTAACTTCTCCCTCTGCCTAGCCCTGCCTCCTTTGTTTACCCCCACCACCTTCTCTATGCGCTGATCCAAAGCACACTTCTAAATAAACTTCCTGCCCCTAAATCTTCGTCTCAGTCCTCTCCCTGGAGAACTCACCCACCCACACATACCCTGCTCAGCTGTGCTCCATGACTGAAACGTACCCTCTCCCTGGCCTGGGCACCCATGCACTTTCTCATTACCTCTGCAGCCACACCATCAGAGAGCATTTTCTCAGCATTCATCATCTGAGCTAAAGGTTGGGGAAATAATGATATGACAGTACTTGCTAGTGAACATCTTACAATTTAAGTTTAACAATTAAGCAAGAAAGCTATATATTTGGTAGACTTACAAGCATTAGATGACAGTAAAGACTTTACAGCTAAAGGGGGAGAGGAAGAAAGAAAACTATTTGAGAACACAAAAGACCTTTCTCTTGCCTTAAAGCAGAATACTATCTACTATAGCAAAGTATGAAAAATGAGTACATGTATGAAAATTCATATTAAAACCAGGGTTTCAATTAATTACAGAAGAGAAAGTAACAAAAAGTGCAAAAGGCATCAATGTGGCCTTTACTCATTTAATTTTCTTTTCAACGTATAAAGCTATTAACAATTCTAAGGATACTAGACTTTAATGAAAAATTTTTATTATGAAGATAAGATCTAGGAAGGATAATTATGTGCTATTTTACAGTCCCTTGTAAAAATAATGATAACATGAAAAATTAGTAGAAAATGAAAATCTGAAAAGTTATCTGAAATCTGAAAATGTTAAGCAATTTCTTCTGCATCTTAGTTTTGATCACTTTTGCTGAATCGGTTTTGTGTATTAGGGTGAAGAGAGTTTTCTTCTACTTTTGTTCACAGTGGAGCATGTCCTTCAGAGCTTGGCATAGTCTTTAAAAATCGTCTGAAGCTTCTGGCTCAGCATGATGTTCCCTCTGGCCTTCAGTTTGCCACTGAAGAATGCCTGGAAAGAAGAGGGAAAAGAGTACCAAACTTTACCACGTTACATTTTATTTGTATTTTTAAAAGATCACTGTTAAAAAAAAAAAAAAAGGTCATTGTTGAGGCTGAATACAATTGAGTTAACTCTTGGCAACAAAGGCAACTTTTATCTAGCAATGATAGTTTAATGATTATAGTTTTAGACAGCTAAGAAAAAAATAGACTCCTGTGTATTTTAGAAAACCACAGACTAATTTATTTGAACTGACAGATCTGGGAGTTCTGCTTCAAACTATGCTTCTAGCTTTAATCTATGCTCTTAAACATGAATTTGAGAATATGTAAATAAAAAAGGCTTTACTGTGTTCCTAACAATTAAAATATTAAATTCAGAACTTTTAAAAGCAGATTAAAAATATACATTACGTCTTCATGAACTAGAAAGCCACATAACGATAAAAGAAGGTAGATAACAAAGTAGTGAGTAGATCCTGGGCTCTAGCATTAGAATGCCTGGGTTAAAATCTAGGCTCTGCCACTTACTAGAAAGCTGAGCTTGGAGAGATTCCATAACCTCTCTGAGCTCCAGCCTCCTCATCTATATGGGCAGGACAGCAGTACCTAAATCATGCAGCCTTGTTGTGTGAGTTAAATGAAATAGTGTGCAAAGTGCCTAGCTGAGAGTTTGACATGTGGTAAGAGCACAGCAAGCCCATTATTATCAAGCGAAAGGCTGTCGTGTTCAAACACTAAGAGCTCCTGTCACCTCTGTATCTGACCTGACAGAGGAAGTTGTGCAAGTGCTTAAGTTTCTCCTCAATGTCAAGTTCCTTATGAGTAAAATAAAAATAATAAATCAGTTTTTATCGCTTATTGAGAAAATAACACAGAATGGGAAATAAAAAGAAGTCCTTAGATTTTTAACTACATTATAAAATACACTTAACATTATGTACACTTAACATTATAAAGCAGCCCTACAAATATAATCTTACTTCAGAAGCACATCCATCAGCTTAAAGTGGGCATAACAGCAATTCTCAGCCCCGGGTGACAGATAAGAAACTGAGGCTCAGACAGCTTAGATAACCTGCTCGAGGCCACAAGCCAACAAGAAGGAAGGCCGACTCTTGAACTCAGGTGTTCTTTGCTCAACAATGTCTCCTGCTTATTAATGTCAGAAGCAAACCCTCATCAGCTGGAGGAAAAGCTAAAACTACTTAAACTTTTTATCCCAGAAAAAATCAGGGAGAACTCGTTCAATCAGGATTAAGTGCTGGATATTCAAACTGGAGACTGGAACTTCTAAACTAAGACTGCTTCACTGTACAGTTACAGGAACGACAGTCTGCGTGCCTGCAGAGGAGGAGTCAGTACTGAGGCCTGTTTACAGGTACTAACATCTGAGAGGACTTACAGCCCAAAATAAGAACACCTAGTTTTTTGAAATAAAAACACCAATATATGGTGGTTCTTACTGAGTGGAAAAAATGTGTACATAAATCTTAGTTCTTATTTATTTTCTTATAATAGATTCCTAGAAGAATTACTAAATCATGATATTTCTTACATAAGGTTCTTAACCACACCTCCATATTGCCATAGTTTCCAAAATATACACTGAGGGACCCCAGAGCATCTCAGCAAACCCACAGGGACACTAAGGAGTATTTAAAAATTGGTCAAATATAAAAAAAACTACAACATGAAAAACTACTCTTGTTTGGACTTAACTTCTTTTTTTTTTAATATATTTTATTGATTTTTCACAGAGAGGAAGAGAGAGGGATAGAGAGTTAGAAACATCGATGAGAGAGAAACATCGATCAGTTGCCTCCTGCACACCTCCTACTGGGGATGTGCCCGCAACCAAGGTACATGCCCTAGACCAGAGTCGAACCTGGGACCCTTGAGTCCGCAGGCCGACGCTCTATCCACTGAGCCAAACCGGTTTCGGCTGGACTTAACTTCTTAATAAACTGAATTATTAGGCATTTCTTTTGGCCTAGGACTGCCATGCAAGAAGCACTAAGACAATGAGTCGCCATAAAGGAAGAACCTCTGAGAAAGACAACACCAAATTAAAACTCTTTCCAGCTACATGGGAATTCTCTTACCCCAACCTTAACAATACTATTTTCTTAATTTTTGAAAATCCAAAGCAAAATGACATACTTTAATTTGTTTTAGATGCTTGGAAAAATCAATAGTTTCTCTTATGTATATTAGTCATTTCTATTTCTTTCATTAATTACTGGTTCACATCTTTTGCCCATTTTTTTCTATTGAGGTCTTACAGCTTTCCAGAATTTTTTATAGGTTATAGATACCACCATACTGTGTATCATCATCTTTATTTTTTCCTAGGTTAAAGGGAATACCTTATGAAGTCTGACATGCAGAAGCTTTTAATTTCTACACAGTCTAAACTACTGCTATTGAATTTTGTTCCTTATTTCTATCTCTGCCTTCACCTACTCAAGTATTAACTGATGACTACAGTATACTAGGCAATATTCTAGGCTTCAACATAGACATATCTCCCTGTTCTTATGGAGCGCATATTATAGTAGGGGAACCAAAAAATAAAATGTAAGCACAGACTTTAAGACTGGGAGCAGTAAGACCAGTTAGGAAGCTCTTTAGTAAGCCAGGTGAGATGATGGATGCTTGGATCCTGGTGATATCCCTTGTGGTGAAGAGAAGATGAATTTAAGGTATATTTTTGAGAGAAAGATCAGGCAGGATTAAGTACAGAAAGGATACAGAGGTATAGAAGGAAGCCAAGACAATTCTTATATTACTGAGCATATAAATTTGGTTAGAGATGATGCTGCCATTTCCTGAAAAGGGAAAGACTATGGAGAAAATTAAATCATTGAGTTCTACACTGGACACAGACATAGTAAGTTTGAGATGCCAGTAGATTTCCTATTCAAGAGGTCAAGTAGGGAGCTGATTCTATCACTATGGAACTCCGAGAAGACAACTGAGTGAGACATTTAAATCTGTGAGCTGTCACCCTAGCTGGTTTGGCTCAATGGATAGAGCATTGGCCTGTGGACTGAAGGGTCCCAGGTTCAATTCTGGTCAAGGGCACATGCCTGTGTGTGGGCTCAATCCCCAGTAGGCAGCCAATCAATGATTCTCTCTTACCATTGATGTTTCTATCTTTCTCTCTCCCTTCCTCTCTGAAATCAATAAAAATAAATAAATAAATCTGTGAGTTGTCAACTTATAAACGGCTTTAAATACTATAGGATGCATAGACTATTTAAGGAGAGTGTTCTTTAGAAAAGAGCTGTGAAATGAACCCTGAAAAACACCAAAATTTAATGGATGGGGTAGAAGGTATCAAAGAAGGTCAGGAATAGCTAAAGATGAAGGAAGCAAAACAGGAGAATATGGTGTCATGAAAGTCAAGGGATGAAATAAATTATTTCAAGCAATTGATGATCAAATGAGTTGAATGTTCCTGGAAAGTTGAGTAAGACATATAGAAATATTCATTGGAATTAGTAAAACAGTGGTCATCAGTGACCTTCACAACAATAGTATCAGATGCAGAAGTCAGATAAGAAAGGGCAGAAGAACAAAGTCAAGACAGAATGTTTAAACCTGTGCTGTACAATAAAGTAGCCACTAGCACATGTGGCTACTGAGCACCTGACATATCGTTAGTCCTGGCTGAGATGTACTATGAGGATAAAATACACACGGGATTTTAAAGAGTTAGTATTTTTAAAAAGGATATAAAATATTTCATCATTATTTTTAATATTGATTCCATGTTGAAATACTTGAATGTACTGAGTTAAATAAAATACATTAGTCCTTGAACAGCATGGGTTTTAACTGTGCAGGTGGACTTATATGCAGGTTTTTTTCAATAAATTTACAGTCAGGCCTCCGCTACCATGGATGTGAAACCTGGGTATAGAGGGCCAACTGTACATTTATAATGATGATAAATAGCATTGAGGTTGGAGAGAAGGCAATAGAACCAAATGAGTTTAGAAAACCCCTGATATTAATTAGCATTTTTCTAAAGATTATCATTAAGAATAAGAAATACCTAGGTTTTCATCAAGTTTTTGCTTCTGCTTTTATTTTTTACACAATTCCATTCAGTATGGTATTGACTTAGATATATGGAATAACATAAAGCACTACCATTTCCTAAGCAGCTGCCCAGTATCATTCACTGAATAATCCATTTTCCCCCAAAGGTCTGTTATTCCTAGCAATTATATAAATGTTTCCTTAATCCTACATTTAATCTTTATATACAGACATCTCAAGTATAATATATCTAAAAAAGAACTCTTAATTACCTATTCTCTCCCCCAAAGGCAATTTCCACTCAGCAGATGCTGTCATTCCACAGCTCAGTGGCTTCCATTCACACATAAGACCTGAACTCCTTACCAAGCTCTATAGAGTCCTGTGTGATCCAGCCTTGGCCTATTCTCCCATCTCACATCCTCCCACTCTCCCCACTGCTCATTTACTATCACTGGCCTCCTCACAGTTACATACACTTATTACGTAATCCTACTCCTGCCTCAAGCCTCTGCACTGGCTGTTTCCTTAACCTTACAGCTCAGCCCTCACTTTGTTCAGGCTGTTTTGGACAACCTTATCTAAAACTAGTAGCCCATTTGCAGGAAGAATCCTGCAAGCGGCCGCTGAGGCCGCGTGTGCTGCCGCTGCTGCTGCTGCCGTTGCGGCCTCCGAGCCTGCATCCGCTCGCCACTGCTGCCCGCCCCGCTTCGCTCCGCCCCGCCCGGACTTTCCCTCTGGCAGCCACCTTGCTTTCCGCTTTTCCTCCCTCTTCCTTCTAAGTTGTCTTCAGTCTTCACTCCTCCCTCCCTCAGAGTATGCAAATTAACCGCCATCTTTGTTGGGTAATTTGCATACTCGCCCTGATTGGCTGGCGGGTGTGGCTTTGGCTGGTGGGCGTGGCTTGGGCATAGCGAAGGTGCAGTCAATTTGCATATTACTATTTTATTAGGTAGGATAGTTCCTCTATCCTGTCACACTGTAATCCAGGGTTGGCAAACTAGAGCCTGTGGGCCAATACTACTCTGCTGTCTGTTGTGTAAGTAAAGTTACACTGGAATACAGCCACATCCATTTGTTCACATATGATCTATGGCTATGTTAATGCTACAACAGCAGAACTGAGTGGGTAAAACAGAGACCATGTGGCCTGCAAAGCCTAAAATATTTACAATGGGACCCTATACAGAAAGTTTGCCAACCATCACCCTAATCCATTACCCAGACTTATTTTTCTTCATACCTGAAATTATATTTCTTTTCCACTCACCTCTAGAACTAAGCTCCGCACAGTTGGGGCACTATCTTATCTTAGCCACCCCTAGAACTTGAATATGAATAGGTACTAAATAAATTCCTGGGAAGGAATAATCTGAGAACTCATTCAGTACCAAGTACTTACTAAGCTCTTCACATATACTATTGGATTTAGTTATCATCACAATGCTTTGGGATTATAATCATTCATTTTACCAATAAGGAAATTGAAGTTTAGAGAGTAAGTGGCAGGGCTAAGATTTAAACTCAGATATATCTGATGACAAAGAACATATACTTTACTGTACTACCTGACAATTCTTTTCAAATTATTTTACAATTCTTTTTAAATTAGTCTTTCTATCCAGAAAAAACGAACATTTTCCATTTATTCAAATTACTCTGTTCCTTGTAAGGTTCTATAGTTTTCTTCAAATAAGCACTGCACTTTCTTATTAGGGTGGTCATTCGTGTTTTTTAGTTTAGGTTGTAATTATAAACTAATTTTTTAAAATTTTATCTTTAGCTGGTTTTGCTGCTATGTGAAAACTATTTTAAATAGTTATTGTGCATTTAACCACTTCTTTGAACTCCTCTATTCTAAGAACCAACTAGTTGACTCTCTTGAGATTTCTAGCTACATAATCATGATTTGAAAATAACAATTTTTTTTATTCTACTCCATTCGAACTGCTACATCAGTTACTTTAATTTTGTGTGTTTGTAGATTGGGCCAAAAGTTTCAAAACAATACTAACTCATCATAGTCAGAAATGGCACTCTTGTCTTAATCATGGTTTTCCACTATAATGTCTGACTCTAACTGTTTCACCTTCAATAAGACACTAGTGCCCGGCCAGTGTGGCTCAGTGGTTGAGCATTGGCCCATGAACCAGGAGGTCATAGTTCAATTCCCAGCCAGGGCACATGCCTGGGTTGCAGGCTTGGTTCCCAGTAGAGGGTGTGCAGGAGGCAGCCAATCAATGATTCAATCTCACAGATGTTTCTATCTCTCTATCTTTTTCCCTTCCTTTCTTTAAAATCAATAAAAATATATATTAAAAAAATAAGACACTAGCTGTTATACTCTATCCTTCTATTTCCAATTTTCAATGATGATTAAGACAAATTCTTAATCATATATCAGGAATAAATGTCTAATTTTATGAAATATCTAATATCATAGGGTTTTTCACCTTTGAATTAATGACCTAATATAATACAAAGTGTAGATGTGGGTTTTATATTATTGATATGCTAAAGAATTCCACCAAAAGTTCAGTTTTAAAATGTGTCAGTTGAAACTCTACCAGAAAAATTCATGATCTGTCAACTCAGATATTGGTATCAACTGTGTCTTCTTCAGAGTTCTATGACTCTGCCTTATAAATCAGAATTTGGAAGTCAGCTAAAAACTGCAATTGTCAAACAGAAAGCAATAATAAAGAGAAAAATGAACATTTTACGAATATTACCTTTTGAGGGTCAAGCTTGCCCAGGACTACACCAATGAAATCATCATCTGAAAGTGTGATTGTTACGTCAGCAGAGCCTTTTGCAGGGCCTTGATATACTTTTCCAGTACCATTTTTTAGGTCAACAGCTACGGAAAATAGTAAAAAAACAATGTGGGTCATATTTTCTTCACAATATAGAGTAAAATAAACCAACTAAAATACAGATATTTTTACAGTTTCCAAGTTAATGTGCTGCCTATTTATTCTAAATTAGATATCACTTGCCATTTGGAAAAAAATGTTTTTAATCCTTTATTTTTTGAGGTGGCCTTTTTATAAAGAATTCTCCAAAAAGTGAAAACAGTATTTTTCCTCAGTGAAGAAGTTTACACAACAGAAACATTTTAATGTGGAATAATATAAGGAAATTAAGTTGGTGAAGTTTATATGGTTACAGCCTTTAGGTTCAAATACTCAACAAAGGAGGAAGCTGAATTTTAAAAGAGTTGAATGTTGGGGAAAGGAATACATACTATAATCTCCTTTCAAATACCTGAATTCATCAAGATAGTCAACATAAATGTTTTAAAAATATTCTAATTAGTTTTGTTTTGATTTTATAAAATATTTATTGCCTTAATTATTGTGAGTAAACATTAAAATTTACTCCTTTTCCATTAAATGTTTTTGACAGAAGAATTAAGTGCCCCAGGCTGGGTAACTAGAAAAACTATTAGACCTTTACCTTCATTGCTCCCTGTATCACATGTATAGAGCTTCATGCCATAGTTCCACTTGAAAAAGTTTTAATTATCATATATATGAGTGATACCAGTGAGCCAGCAACCCGATTCTACTCCAGCTTCAGCCTGCTGAAGGTGATTTATCTTGCTACAGTGAAGGAGCTGCAGTCACATCACTCTCCCTAAGGTGTATAGGGCACTCCCAATTTAGGGTCAAGGAAAAGCTACACATACGTAAGAAAAACCCACAGTGCTTAACTACATTCTGTTTAACCAAGCCTTGCTCCAAAGAGAAAATCAAATCACTCTAACTTTCCACAAAAGAGAACGTTACCAACTAAACTAAAAATATAATTTGATAGTAATGGTTATCTTGGGGAGGGGAAAGGGCTACGGGAAGGGAACCTCTCTGCTTTGTATACTTCATTCACTCACTTCATTGCTTCTACTGTGGGTGTCAGACAATAGGCAAGGTACTACAAGTGAGGCATGAAAAGCATAGACTGTTCTTATTGAAACTTACATGTTATGAATGTATTTTCATGTATATTTGTACTATAGTGAAAAGGAAAGAAAGGGAGGAAAAGAGGGAAGAAGACAGGGAGAATGGGGAATGAAGAAGGGAGAAAGGAAGGACTCTAAAGGGAAGCAAACCCCTAGCATTCAAAAACAACATTCATGGTTTAATTATTCACTAGTATTTCTAAGGCCCACTGTACATACTAGTCTTGCTCAGGAATAAAACTGTACCACACTCATCTCACTACTAAAGAGTGGTAGCAAGCCTCTTAGCTAATGAAGGTTCTTAGCTGTCTGCCTGCCCTCTCACTCACCTGGTTTTACGTGCTACTTCATAGCCATGACCTTTGTAAAGCAATAAAACTGTCTTCGGTGGAAATCTAGAAACTAATATTGATAAAATAAAAGAGCGCTAAGATGGGGAAAGTTCTTAGCAAGATACACAAAGTTGAGGTAAAGGGGTGAAACTTTCAGTTCTGCAGTGGCTCAGGTCACAGTCTACAACTTGCCTCTTGGGGAGAATCATCACCTGCCACCATCACTTTGAGTTTACAGACACCTGTAAGGTAACAGCTAATCTTAAATTAAAATGAAGAAACAGATTGTATATATTTTATCTTAGTTGTACAATTTATTTTAAAAGCTTTATAAAATGATTTTAGCTTTGTATTTATATAGTCATTATGGCTCTAAAGGAGTCCATAAAAAGTTCAGTTATACATTACAGCATTTAACGGGGGAGGGAAAGGTGTTAGATGAGCACACGGCATTTGGAAACTTGGAGATCTTCGAAGGTCTTAGGATATGGACCTTACAAATCACAAAGGGATACCCTGGGAGAAAGAAGTTGTTTTGTGGATACCTTCTCCCCTTAAGATTATAAATTCTTTGCTGAAACAAGAGCATCTAGTCTTTATACCCACTTATGATTCCTTGAATAGAAAGTACTTAGTAACTATCTGTTAAATGGCTGATTAAAAAGCACCTGGAAGAAGCATCTCTATAAAAATAATGACAACAAACAAAAACTTAAGATAAAAGTAAATATTTTTTTTGAATCACACTAAGAAGGACACAACACTTTTTTGCTATTCCTGCCAAAAGTTAATAAATTCTAATAATCATGAAGAAACATCAAATAAATATAAACTGAGGAACATTCTACAACATAAGTGGCCTCTACTCTTCAAATATGTCAATGTCCTAGAAAATAAAAACAGACTGAGGAATTCATCCAGGTTAATGGAGACTATTGTCTCCTAGAAAATAAAAACAGACTGAGGAATTCGTCCACGTTAACGGAGACTAGAGACCTGACAACTAAATGCAATATATGATCCAACATTGGACCCGAGCAGTTCTTACTTTTCCTTTCTTCATTTCTATTTTGTTATTGTTATTACTATTGTTATTCCTTTGCTATAAAGGACATTACTGAGGAAATTTGTGAAATATGAATAAGGTCTGTAGATTAAATAATACTGTATTAATGTTAATTTCCTGATATTGATAATTATTCTATGCATACATATAAGAAAGCATTCTTAGGGGATGCTACCACATTATTTGGGATAAAGAGACATTGTGTCTGCAAGTTACTTTCAAATGCTTCAAAAAAACAATAATATGTACAATAAATAAGAAAATGGAATAAAATGTTAATTTGAAGAAACTGGGTGAAGGACAGATATACATTCTCTATATTATTCCTGCAATTTTTCTGTAAGCCTGAAATTATTTCAAAATAAAAAAAAACTATGAAAAGATATTATTAAAATGAATAACACACACAGAAAAATGAAAATCCATAATAGTTTTAAGTAATCTGTGTGTAAATGCACGTGGCAAACAGTAAGGGGTTGTGATGGTAAGAGAAGAAGCAGCAACTGTTGCTAAGGGAAAGAATAACCTCAAGCAGACGCCTCTCAAACAAGTAGGTCCCCATCCTAGACTGGACAGCATCTTCTTTCCAAAGATCATCTTTCAAATCTTGTCTATAAATACATGAGATGCTCATTTGGATCCCAACCCTAAATATGGAACCAACACCCTTAAGATTTCATTTATATCCACGCTGAGAAACCCTACAGGGGTTTCTGTTTCAACCACTACAACATGAGCAGCAACCCAAGAGCTAACGGTATCCTCAAGCATGAATGTATTCTGATCTTAAATGAATGGCAGGTGCCCAAACTGTACATATTCTACCACATTCTGGCAAATTTCAAAGATCCAAAACAGATGACTTCTAACATGCAAAATAAAACACCTCTAACATCCATTCATTGTTACACAGTGCATAATGGATGCCTGGATTTAGGCCAAATAGGTAGACTTAGCACTACACCATTAGTTACAGTACACATTTTAAAAAAGCCAACTCACTTTATTACTCAGCTAACATTATTTCAGCAATAATGCATAGTATTTCTATAATCTTGCTATATAAATGCAAAATCCAATTATGTTCCTATAATGGAAAAGATTACAAATATGTAAAAGGAAACCAAATTTTCTTTAGGAGAAAAACAACCAAATTGCTCAATGCCAACCAGTTTAAACCTATCATCCTAAGGAACACAAATATATTTTTTACTCCGTAACAGTGTATCATTATTACATGAAAATAAATCTGTCTTTGTCAAAAGTTTCAGTTTTACAACTACTTTACAGCTATTAGATATAATCAAACAATAAACAAATCTTATTTGGGAACACAGGGCAACATTCATGTCTAGAGTTATAACAAATTTTATATTTAAAAATTGTTCGTCAGAGAAACCAAGATGGCGACATAGGTAAACACCTAAACTGCTGCCTCGCACAACAATTTCAAAACTACAACTAAAAGACAAAATGGACATAATCCAGAACCACAGGAAGGTTGGCTGAGTGGAAATTCTACAACTAGATGTAAAGAGAAAAGCACACTGAGACTCACAGGAGCTGCAGGAGGCAGAGGTACTGAGGCGCAAGCTCGGAGAGGGCTGGCAACTGAGTACGCGGCTGGCTTTCTCAAGCGGGAGGGAGAAAAAAGCTCCTGACTGTGCAGAATTCCAGTTCCGGGAAAGAATCTGGGGACCCAGGCTCATTCGGGGAGAAACTGGACTGTCTGGCAGCAGGCAGAACTCGAGGGCGGCTTTCTCTCAGAGGTGCTTACAGTGATTACCACGGGACACTGAGACACAGGGGCCTATTAGGGCAGGGCTGACAGGAAACCAATGCTGTCTGCTCTGACCTGAGACTCCGCCCCATCCAAGCTGAGCACAGAGGCTTTTGCAAGTATTGTCTCATAAGGGTGTCTCCAGCACAGAAGTTCTCCCAGCGAAGACACAGCTGATCCTCACAGCCAATTGGCCTGGAGGTCAATTCCTCCCAGTGATACCAACAACAATCAAGGCTTAACTACAATAAGACTGTGCACATAGCCCACAAAGGGGTGCACCAAGAGTGTCCACCTCAGGTAATTGGGGAGGCTGAGCCACTGGGCCCTATAGGACACCTTGCACACAAAGCCACTCTATCAACACAGGGAAGCAGCCAAAATGCAGAGACAAAGAAACAGGTCACACATGAAAGAAATGGAGGAAAGTAAATTACTGGATATAGAGTTCAAAACCACGGTTATAAGGTTTTCAAAGAATATTCTAGAAACTGCCGATAAATTTAGTGAGACCCTCGAGGATATGAAAAAGGACCAACTAGAAATTAAGCATACACTGACTGAAATAAAGAATAATATACAGAGATCCAACAGCAGACTAGAGGATCGCAAGAATCAAGTCAAAGATTTGAAATACAAAGAAGCAAAAAACACCCAACCAAAGAGCAAAAAGAAAAAAGAATCCAAAAATATGAAGATGGTGTAAGGAGCCTCTGGGACAACTTCAAGCGTACCAACATCTGAATTATGGGGGTGCCAGAAGAAGAGAGAGAGCAAGATACTGAAAACCTATTTGAAGAAATAATGACTGAAAACTTCCCCTACCTGGTGAAAGAAATAGACTTACAAGTCCAGGAAGCGCAGAGAACCCCAAACAAAAAGAATCCAAAGAGGACCACACCAAGACACATCATAATTAAAATGCCAAGAGCAAAAGACAAAGAGAGAATCTTAAAAGCAGCAAGAGAAAAACAGTTAGTTACCTACAAGGGAGCACCCATATGACTGTCAGCTGATTTCTCAACAGAAACTATGCAGGCCAGACACGAGTGGCAAGAAATATTCAAAGTGATGAATAGCAAGAACCTACAACCAAGATTACTCTACCCAGCAAAGCTATCATTCAGAATTGAAGGTCAGATAAAGAGCTTCACAGATAAGAAAAAGCTAAAGGAGTTCATCACCACCAAATCAGTATTATATGAAATGCTGAAAGTATTCTTTAAGAAGAGGAAGAAGAATAAAAAGGTAAAAATAAAAATTATGAACAACAAATACATATCTATCAACAAGTGAATCTAAAAAGCAAGTGAATAAAAAAACCTGATGAACAGAATAAACTGGTGAATATAAAAGAATCATGGGCATAGAAAGGGAGTGGACTGACAATTCTCAGGGGGAAAGGGGTGTAGGGGATGCGGGAAGCGACTGGACAAAAATAGTACACCTATGGATAAGGGCAGTGGGTGGGGGGTAAGAGCAGAGGGTGGGATGGGAACCGGGTGGAGGGGAGCTATGGAGGAAAAGGAGGAACAATTGTAATAATCTGAACAATAAAGATTAAATTAAAAATAAATAAATAAAAATTGTTGGTCAAATTCTAAGATGCTCACTTTATTTAGAGAAAAATGGAAATACTAGAACCATCCTATCTAATAAAAGAGTAATCTAATAAAAGAGTAATATGCAAATTGACAGTCACTCCAACACACAAGATGGCCACCCCCATATGGTCAAAGATGGCCGCCCCCATGTGGACACAAGATGGCCGCCACATGATGGCTGGCACAGGAGGGCAGTTGGGGGTGACCAGGCCTGAAGGGGAGGACAGTTGGGGGGGACCCAGGCCTGCAGGGGAGGGCAGCTGGGGGGGACCAGGCCTGCAAGGGAGGGCAGTTAGGGGTGACCGGGCTGGCAGAGGAGGGCAGTTGGGGGGGACCAGGCCTGCAAGGGAGGGCAGTTGGGGGGGACCAGGCCTGCAGGGGAGGGCAGTTGGGGGGGACCAGGCCTGCCGGGGTAGGCAGCTGGGGGGGACCAGGCCTGCAGGGGAGGGGAGTTGGGGGTGATCAGGCCTGCAGTGGAGGGCAGTTAGGGGTGACCGGGCTGACAGAGGATGGCAGTTTGGGGTGACTGGGCCTGCAGGGGAGGGCAGTTGGGGCGACCAGGCCAGCAGGGGAAGGCAGTTGGGAGCAACCAGGCTGGCAGGGGAGGGCAGTTAGGAGTTACTGGGCCAGCAGGAGAGGGCAGTTGTGGGCAACTAGGCCTGCATGGGGAGGATAGTTAGGGGCGACCAGGATGGCAGGGGAGGGCAGTTAGGTGTAACCAGGCCGGCAGGGGAGGGCAGTTAAGGGCAATCGGGCTGGCAGGGGAGCAGTTAGGCGTCAATCAGGCTGGCAGGGGAGTGATTAGGGGGTGATCAGGCCAGCAGGCAGAAGCAGTTAGGGGCAATCAGGCAGGCAGGCAGGCGAGTGGCTGGGAGCCAGCAGTCCTGGATTGTGAGAGGGATGTCCAACTGCCTGTTTAATAGGCAGTTGGACATCCCTCTAGGGGTCCTAGATTCAAGAGGGTGCAGGCTGGGCTGAGGGACACATTCTCCACCCCCCCCCTGCCCCCATGCACGAATTTCATGCACCAGGCCTCTAGTTATTGTATAAACCATGAACAGCAAATAACCTTGTAGGATCAACAAAGACTTCCTTCTATTCCCTCCTGTGTGCCACAAAGCAGAGTAGCAAAGCTAATGCTCTGAGTTCCAACTAATAGTTCCATGAACATGGTTTCCAGTTCTGTCTCTGGTTGTGAACAGTTCCCACAACCTAGGCCAGATCTTGGGCTGCTACAGTTTGGGTACCACAGCTTTCCATCTTTTCTCATAAACTGCTCTCTCATGTTTCACCTCCTAGTAACACAATCAAAATCCTCAGTCATGCAGCTCAGCACTTCTGCATTAGCTGTCTCTTTCTCATTCCTTTTGTTTTTCTAGCATTATTAGTAGCCCAATCAGTCAATTCTATCTTAGCAATAGATCCACACAGGCCCTTTCCTCTCCATTATTGCCATCGCCTTAATAGAGGTCTTCCTTCCTTTTTATCTGCAGTGTTTCCTTAACTCCAGTATTTTAAACTTTCCTGGTTTCTGTATAGCAAAAAACACATCTGTCTTTTCACATTTGTAATCCACAACCTAGCAGAGAACTTGGCCCATAGTAAATACTCAAATATTTGTTGAATGAACCAATCCTCCCATCTGTGAAAGCCAACAGCACCTTTCCCATGTCTCTGATCACTTCTGCTCTACCAGAATAATTTGTATATATGAATAGGTCCCAATTCCCTATTTAAACTCCTTTGGGCCAGATGTGTTTAAGAATTCAGAATTTTTCAGATTTTAGGAAGAAAATATGGTTCTTAAAACATGTATTACATATTATGTAAGACTTCCAACACTATAAACAAATATGTGGTTTCTATATTTGACTAACCAGATGAGATAAGGACAATCAGCTGCATTGTTAAGTTCTAGTCAGGTGTTGCCACCAATGAGTTATGAGAAAAAAACTCTCCATTTTTAGAGCTTTCAGTTTCTCGAATTGCAGATAAAAAAGTAACTGTGTTCTAATTTTCAGGAGCAGACTATTCTATAGGCCATATAAAGCCTCTGATTCTTTCATCTTCTTTATGCCTTCCTGTCATCTTTCATTTCCTCTGAATTTTTACTGTTGCTTAGGGACCCAAAGTGTTTACAAGGACAACTTTAGGCTGGCTTCAATTAATAGTAATAAAATCATAAAATATACTACTTACTTATAAAATGTTTCAATTATTTCTGAATATTTCCCTCATACTAAACAGAAAATACATATTACTCTCCATACAATAAACTTACTGTTTTAAAAGAAGAAAAGGCACCAATTTCAGCACTTTTTTAAAAAGGCAGGCATCTGATTCCATCCAAAGCTATGCATTTTACATGGCTTTTAGCACTTATTCAACACTTATGGAGTCAGGCTACAATGGGTTATAGATCATATTTGAAGTTAGAAATAAACTGATCCAGAGCTCTTTCTCAGTGTTCAACCCAAGGTCAGGTGGGAGGAGATATAGAATTAGAAATGATCATAACACAGTAAGATAACTGTGGTGAACAACAGGCTCTGTTCAAAGAGAATTCAGAGAATGTTTCTCCACCTGATATCTATTTTTTAAAAATATATATGTATATTTTTATTGATTCAGAGAGGAAGGGAGAGGGAGAGAGAGATTAAAAACATCAATGATGAGAGAGAATCACTGATTGGTTGCCTTCTGCACACCCCACACTGGGGATCGAGCCTGCAAGCCAGACACATGTGCCCTGACTGGGAATTAAACCCTGATCTCCTGGTTCATAGGTTGATGCTCAACCCCTGAGCCACATTGTCTGGGCTGGTATCTATTTTTACCTTTCCAACCTAATCCAAGGATCTCTAGAAAAATAAAATCAAAGGACAGCCTTTATTTAAAAGTGTAAAACACCTGAAGGTATATAGGCTATCTAAAAAAGGTGTTCAGACATGTACAAGCAGTGAATTACATTTTGGAGTAATAAAAAAAAAGAGACAAAAATCACTGTATTCCTGATCCTACCTAATAATAGACAAATATGCAAATTGACCGTACCTTCACTATGCCCGCGATTGGCCAGGAGGTACGGGGGGGCGGGACTCGGGGTGGCCGATTGGGCCAGCGAAACACTGAGCTCGCGTTGCCAGCGGCGGCTCGAGCTCAGCGTCTGCGCCATGGCTGTGCTGCGGCACAGAAGGGGCCTCTGGGGCAGCGAGCTCACGTCCCGCCGCAGACCATCAAAAGCGGGGGAGCTGGGTGCCTGTCCGCTCAGGCACCAGGCCTTTCAGAAGCCTTCGCCATGCCAGAGGCTTCCGAAAGGCCTGGTGCACCAGCGGACAGGCACCCAGCTCCCCCGTGATCGAAAGCGAAAGCGTGTAGGGGACCCTACACGTGCATGATTCAATCATGCACTGGGCCTCTAGTATTATAATAAGTATTAACAGTGAAATAAGTAAGACAGGCTTCTATCTTGATCTTATCTACTTAAAGAAACACTATCTATGGACCATAATGTTTTTAAGACTTCTAAAATAATACTCCATAATCAAACATTGTCTCCAGAGTTAGAAATAAGAAGCTGCAAATGAGTATTGCAAGATACAGCTTCCTTCCCCAAAATACCTCACTGAGGCCATCTGGTTTCTCATGTAGATCAGGGCCTGCATTTCTCCATGACACATACTCTTGGCCCGCAGAAAAAAAAAGGAAGGGCTCTCCAACCTTTCTCAGGTCATCTCAGTGACACAGAGGCCACTGGCTTTCACCCGGCTCCTAGATGACCAGAACGGGCCTCAGGGAGGCCTAACTCCAAAGACACAGCTTATGACTTTTCCTCCTCCACAGCCAAAACCACCCCTAACCCAGTACTGACACAGAACCTTACTAACTCCATATTCAGACTAATTGGGTTTGCAAAGATTCGCCCCCCACATGCATTCAGCCTGGAGATTTGTTGTTGGAGTTGTTTGGATGCTGGGTGAGGGAGTTAACAGGGAAAATGGGCATGATGCAGGATCTTTGGGTTGGAATGTGCCTTTCAGGCCACTGAGCCCAAACCCTTGTTCCTTGACTTGCTCAAGGTCAGTCACTCATGCAGCTCCAGTGACACTTGAGGCCAGCCAAGGTACACTGTAGCCCTGTTCTCTATAACTAGGTTCCAGTCTGCCAACATGTGAAGGCTGGGACAACTAGCAGCAATTTAACATATAAAAATATTTGATAATAAAGTATTTAGTAAAACATTTTAAAAACTGCTTTTTAGGGGGGGGGGGGGAAAGTACCTTAGGTGTTCCCTAAATCAAATCATTCAATCATTTATTTCATGTCATTAGGTGTCAAGATGCAAAACAGAGGTGCCAAATGGAATCACCTTCTAAGAAACCATAAGCCAAAAGACCTAGATAGTTTCTTCTGCTGCCAGCTATTGCTACTTAATTCGGTGACATAAAGACTTTGAGAAAAACAATAAAAAGAACTAAAAATACTTGCACAGCTGAGAATCTAATGAAATAGCAGGAAGGAGATAATCAAAGAAAATGGTGTATCCTTTCAGAGAAAGCTTTAAGATCCAATTTCACTGTTAACTTGAAGAAGAGATGATAAGACCAACATAAGCCACAAGGCATCAATAATAAGTACTTATTAACAAGATTCCAATATTCCCATTTTTTCCAGTGGAAATATAAGGAAAAATCCCTTAGGTTAATTCAAGGTAATTTTTCTATGTAAGCACATTTTCCAATATTGCCTACAAGGAAATTGTCACCAAGATAAGGGGGAAATCTTAGTTGGTAATTGAAACTGTCTGCCAAGAGTGAATCACTTATATACTTTATAAATCCCTTCAGAGTTCTGCCAACAGTGAGACAGACAGTTCCAGCACCTTTTCTCACTCATAGATCTCATTTCTCTTCTTCACCAATATCTTCAAAAGTCCTGTGCTTTACATTACCCAATTTCCAATATACTGTCATCCATTGGGATAAAATTGAATTCCATCATGGATACATAGAAAAAGGGAAGGACAGAAAGACGAAAGAAAGGAAAGTGATGACACCTACATTTACAGTGTTAATCTATGGCGTTATTTAGAAAAATATTAGATACTCTGAAATTTGGGGGACCAAGAACATATTACATTTTTGGCTTCCTTTATACCCTTTCTGGATTAACGGCCTCTAAGTACAAATGTCTTCCAGAAGAACAATCATCAAAATGTTAACTGTGGATAGTAAAAGTACACATCATTTTCTTCTTTAAACCTTTCTATATCAAATATTATACAATGAACATACTCTGCCTAAAAGAAACAGCAACTGTTACATTAAAAAGAAACGTGTTGCCGAAACCGGTTTGGCTCAGTGGCTTGAGCGTCGGCCTGCAGACTGAAAGGTCCCAGGTTCGATTCCGGTCAAGGGCATGTACCTTGGTTGCGGGCACATCCCCGGTAGGGGGTGTGGAGGCAGCTGGTCGATGTTTCTCTCTCATCGATGTTTCTAGCTCTCTATCCCTCTCCCTTTCTCTCTGTAAGAAATCAATAAAATATATATAAAAAAAGAAACGTGTTTATAATGAACCAAAATTAATTGAATAAAAGTTCAAAATGATTTTTAGGAATATGTAATAGATTATTTCAAAAGTTTCAGTTGATTTAGAGATGCACTTTAATTTTTTGGTCTAAATGAGCATTTATAGTGATCTTCAGTTGTAATGAGAAATAATCTGATTTTCAAGGCACTTAAATAGGCACCCTTAAATAAAAATCTGATAATTAGGTAATAATCCAAATTACTAATGCTTTGGGATGAAGAAAACAACTTTAAAATTGTCAAAATATAATGACAAAAATATCTCATTTGACCTGACAAACTTGCTTTATATGTTTAAGAGAAATTTGAAGATTAGTTAGAGAAGCATACTGCTAAGATGACTGTTTAAAAGTAATAATTCATGTGTTACAATAGAATATTTGAAACATATATTTTCGTTTTAATTTATTCCCTACATCTCCAAATAACACATGTCTTTGGATAACATGAAGCCTATTGTTCCCATTAAAAATAACTGACCTAAGAAGGTAGGATTTACCTACTTTCAAAGAGACAGGCTTTAACTATAACAAGGATTTTTATCTCTATTTACTAAGCATTACTTTAAAATATTTTAAAGTCAGGGATATAACTTACTCCACTTAGCTGCAACACTTCCATCTTTAGTGATATGCCACTCAAATATAGCATTTACTTTCTTCACCACCTCGTGCCCAACATCCTTAAGACGACGACCTATTTCCTCAAATACCAAAGCACTCTGAAGCTCCCCACCCTAGGCAAAAGAAAATTTAATTTTAAAAGTTACGTAAAAATGAGTCAAGGAGAAAAAGCATTACAAAATATATGTGCATAAAGGTGATTTTTCTAAAATCTACACCTAAATAAGGCAAACTAGTATGTTTTTTCTTTTTACTCCAGACTTCTTTCACACTTTTCTTAAATTCATTCATTTCAACCAGAAATTCAGCCCTCTTAATAAGAGGTTTTTACTTTTATCAGAATTCAGAAATAATAGTTTAAAAGTAAATTAGGAAATAGACAACCTATATCCTAACTAACTTCAACAGGAAAATACAGGACAAATCAATCAACTTCTGTGGTCTTATTTCTTTATTTGTAAAATGCAATTAAATTATATGAAAACTGAATTTCTAGCTCTAAAACTTCATAAATTTTTTATCTTAGAGACTTCTTGAGAGCTATTAATCGTCAGTTATTTAAGATCATAAGGTAAAGATATGAAAACCTCGACATTGCAAAATTAGTATTTTGGAGACAGAGAATATGAACATTTTTATTAAGTCTCAGCATGCTAACAGAGAATAACAAAAATGTTTTTCCCTGGCTGGTGTGGCTCGGTTGCTTAGAGTGTCATTCTGTACACAGAAAGACTGAAGGTTTGGTTCCAGGCACGAGCCTAGGTTGCAGGTTCAATCCGCAGTCAGGGCACGTATGGTAGGTAACCATTCAATGTTTCTCTCTCACATAAAAAATGTTTTAATAAATAATACTATTGTTTTTATATTTGTATACAAAGCTTTATACAAACATTTAAATCAAGAAAAGTTTTAAGATATTTAATTTTTTCACTTATTTTTCTCCAAAATATTGTTTACTTGACATTTCTCATTAAACAATTGATTTAGGTACTCTAAAACTAGAAAATTAATTATTTTATCTTGAAAGATACCCCAGTATTGCCTCCAAAGAATTTTTTTAAATGTATATGTTGTCAAAATATTCTTTTTATTCTAAGCAGTTTTGAATCGATGTCTTTTAACTCAAGAATTAAGAATCTTTCACAGCTCTTAATTTTCAAAAGTAGGCTGAACATTCTTAAAGTAATTCTAACAGAAATTCATTCAGAAATTAGGAGGTGGATTGAATACCAGTTTTTATAACCTACCTCAGAAGGTGTCTTGGCTAAAACATCAGATGTTGGCACAAGATCCACATATGCATTTGAAATGACGATGTTTCCAGTTTCTTGGGTCTTATAAGGGGTACAAAAAGGAAAAATAAACCAATTTACTCTGATAATTCCAATGCAAACACTTCATGTGAAATAGTATAAAGTTATTTAAAGAAAATTTACTTTTTCCCCCTCATATAAAAAAGAAAATAATCCAAATTAAATAAAAAGTTCATAAATTAAATGTCAAGATGAATAAATATGAAGCCTTACTGATTTAATACTACTGTTATTAACCTAACCGTAAAATCAACTGGAACCCCTTTAAAAATATGTTTGAGTAGGTCCCATCTCCAAAAATTCCAATTTAAATAATCTGAGGTGCAGCCTGGGCACTGGTATTTGGTGGACTTTAAAAAATACACAACTATGTGTCTAATGGGAACCAAAATGAGAATTACTGAATTGTTGAAAGGTAGAAGGCATGGCCCAATATCCACATGAGGTAGTGGTAATCAAAGTTTATTTCTGCTAATACTCATCTTTTTAAAGTATTAATTCTAGTTCTTATTTCAAATAGGCAGTGTACATAGCATAAACTAAATGCTTAAATAGCCCTTTATCAAAATAAAAGTTCATTCATTACAGAAACTCAAATTCTAATTCTTAATAATTTATCTAAAATTATTTCAATGGCTATTCTTTCAAAAAATTATGCTACTGCTACAAATGTACAGGAACGTATCTAAAAATTAAGGAAGCATTTATCAAAACTGATTTTTAACTATCAAGATCATTATCCTTTGACTACTTCATATCATAGTTCAGAAAAAAAGAAATTTCAAATTTGTTCATTTTATTTCAAATTATATCAGTAAAAGGTATGGAAAAAGACAATTTATAAACAAAATACACTTTAATAAATTACTTTCTTGTAACCAAGCCAAGCATATCATTTGGAACATTAGTTTAAGATGTTTCTTAAAATATAATAGGAAGGAAAGAAAAAAGGGAGAGAGGGAGGGAATGAGGGAGGAAGGGAGGGAGAGATGATTCTTATATATAACTAGAGGCCCGATGCATGAAATTTGTGCACGTGGGAGGGGGTGGAGGGGGGGTGTCACTCAGCCCAGCCTGCACCCTCTCCAATTTGGGACCCCTTGAGGGATGTCCGACTGCCCATTTAGGCACGATCCTGGTAGGATAGGGCCTAAATGGGAAGTCGGACATCCCTCTCACAATCCAGGACTGCTGGCTCCCAACTGCTTGCCTACCTGCCTTCCTGATTGCCCCTAACCACTTCTGCATGCCAGCCTGATCACCCCCTAACCACTCCCCTGCCAGTCTGATTGATGTCTAATTGCTCCCCTACCAGCCTGTTTGCCCCTAACTGCTCTCCCCTGCAGGCCTGGGTCCCCCCCAACTGCCCTTCCCTGCAGGCCCGGTCACCCCCACCTTCCCTCCTCTGCTGGCCTGGTCACCCCTAACTGCCCTCCCCTTCAGGTTTGATCGCCCCCAACTGCCCTCCCTTGCAGGCCTGGTCCCTCCCAACTGCCCTCCCCTGCTGGCCTTCTTGTGGTGGCCATCTTGTGTCCACATGGGGGCAGGATCTTTGACCACATGGGGGCAGCCATCTTGTGTGTTGGAGTGATGGTCAATCTGCATATTACTCTTTTATTAGATAGGATAGAGGCCTGGTGCACGGGTGGGGGCCGGCTGGTTTGCCCTGAAGGGTGTGCCGGATCAGGGTGGGGGTTCCCTTGCGGCGTGGGGCAGCCTGGGCGAGGGGCCTGTGTTGGTTTGCACGCTTGCCATGCCCCCTGGTGACCCAAGCGGAGGCCCTGGTATCTGGGATTTATTTATCTTCTACAATTGAAACTTTGTAGCCTGGAGCGGAGCCAAGCCTTCTGCTTGCTTGTGGCTGCCGTCATTTTTGTTGGGATTTATTTATCTTCTATCATTGAAACTTTGTAGCATTGAGTGGAGACCTGAGCCAGCAAGGACAGGCGGAAAGCTTGGCTTCCTCCATTGCCAGGGAAACCCAAGCCTCCATCCTGCTCTTTGTGGCCGCAGCCATCTTGGTTGGGTTTATTTGCATATTTGCTCCTGATTGGCTGGTGGGCATGGCTTGTGGGTGTAGCGGAGGTACAGTCAATTTGCATATTATGCTTTTATTAGATAGGACTAGTAGAAAAAGAGCACATCTAATCACTGCATATTAGAGATAATGGTATAGCCTGCTTATAGGAACTCAATAACTGGAAGTTGTTATTATTATTAGTGGAAGTGTTTAAACTACTCAACACAAACCATCTATGCACTATAGGTACATGATCAGGCCAAACAGTATCAGCCAGTCAACTGTGTTAACAAAAATGACCTTTAAAAAACTTACAAGTAAATGGATGGCTGTATGTCCTTTTAGTATTTTATTGGGGCACTGCTTAACAGCCTCACTCCAATATTACTTAACTCTATAGGGAAATACATTTTGTATGTCTTGTTATTTATAATTAATCTCAAACTTGTGACATAAAATGTTAATTTGTTGATTTTTGTGTGATTAAGATACACGTGTTTTCTGTCCAGTAGAAACCAAAACCATAAAGGATATGGTTTTACTAGAGGCCTGGTGCACGACATCCATGCATTTGGAAGAGGGGATTTCCTCAGCCCAGTCTGCACCCTTTAGCAGTCCAGGAGCCCTTGGGGGATGTCCAACTGATGGCTTAGGCCCTCTCCCCGCGGGGAGCAGGCCTAAGGCATCAGTTGTACATCCTTAGCACTGCAGCCCGGCTTGTAGCTGAGCAGTGCTCTCCCTGTGGGAGCACACTGACCACCAGGGGGCAGCTCCTGCATTGAGCATCTGCCCCTGATGGTCAGTGCACATCATAACAACCAGTTGTTCCACCATTCTGTCAATTTGCATATTACAATTTTATTATATACTAATGGCCCAGTGCATGAAATTCACGCACGGAGGGGAGGGTGTCCCTCAGCCCAGCCTGCACCCTCTCCAATCTGGGACCCCTCAGGGGATGTCCGACTGCCCGTCAGACATCCCTCTCACAATCCGGGACCGCTGGCTCCTAACCACTCACCTGCCTGATCGCCCCTAACCACTCTGCATGCTGGCCTAATCTCCCCCAACTGCCCCACCGCCAGCCTGCTCGCTCCTAACTGCCCCCCCTGCAGGCCTTATGGCCCTCAACTGCCCCCCACTGCCGGCCTGCTCGCTCCCAACTGTCCCCCCACCGGCCTGATCACCCCCAACTGCCTTCCCCTCCGGGCCTGATTGCCCCTAACTGCCTCTGCCTCGGCTCCACCATGGCTTTGTCCGGAAGGGTGTCCAGAAGATATCCCAGAAGGTCTCCTGGTCTAATTAGCATATTACCCTTTTAATAGTATAGACTAGAGACCCGATGCATGAAATTCGTGCAAGAGTAGGCCTTCCTTCTCCCGGCTGCTGGCACCGGCTTCCCTCCAGCACCCAGGACCTGGGCTTCCATCCAGCCGCTGACAGGTACCAAGGACCTGGGCTTCCCACCGGCCACTGGCAGGCACCTGGGACCCGGGCTTCCCTCACAGCCCCGGCTTCTCCCGGAAGGATGTCTCGAAGGATGTCCAGGCTAATTAGCATATTACACTTTTATTATTATAGAGGATTATTCTTTAGTACATTCACTAGTTTTGTCTCTATATCAGTAAAATTATTTTAGAATGCATTTCCTATTGGACAAAACACTTTTGTTCTAATTCTGTTTTGAACCAGTTTTATCATCTTACTTGTTAGTTCCCTCATTAAGTAATTAAATACATTTATGTCATGTTTTCATTTAAATCTCTCTGAGAGCCATGTCTTTAATTTTTTGAAGATTATATTTTGACAACAACCTAACTGCTTGAGCCAAAAAGATAGGGTTGGTTATGTTTTCATAACAGCTCTGTCACTGCTACACATACAGGAACCAGTTATCTATCTACACTAATAAAAGAGAAACATGCAAATTGACCATCACTTCATGACGCCCACCAGCCAATCAGGAGTGAGTATGCAAATTAACCTGACAAAGATGGTGGCAGCCCTGCCCCCCAGCCGCTCAGGGCCTCTGGGCAGCACGCATGCAGGCGCTGAGAGGCCGGACGGGGCAGGATGCCTGCTATGAGGGGGAGGGTGAAGAGCGGAGGGAGCTATAGGAGCGGCGCTCCAGCTAGAGCAAAGACTGAAGGCTCCAGCCGGAGTGAAGACTGAAGGCAGCAGCCAGAGCAAAGGCCTGGATCCCAGATGCCAGAGGAAAACCAGTGCTGGCAGCCAGGGGAAGGAAGGCCTATTGCATGAATCTTCGTGCAACAGGCCTCTAGTATATATATAAAAGCCCAGTGACCGGAAGGGTGGAACAACCAGAACAGGTGGCTATGACACGCACTGTAGCAGCCAACCAGCCTGATCTGGGCCCCGATTGGCCCCCAAAACCCTGACTGGGGGGCGGGGCCAGCAAGCCAACTGCCCGCAGCCCCTCCCCCGCATCAGCCCAGCCCGATGGGCCCCCATTGGGGCTAGCTGGCCAGACCCCACCCATGCACAAATTCATGCACCGGGCCTCTTGTTGAAAATAAAACAAAATAAAAAACAAGGTACATAGGCATTTTATTTCTAAATAAAAGTTACCACTGATTATACAAAGATTATACAGGTTTTTGTGGGGGTTTTTTTGTTTTATAGAACAAAATTATAGGACATAGTGAAGTGGGTAAGAAAACAATATTCATACCTTGGTTTGGAAATGGATTCTATTTCCTTCCTTCCACATCTCAGTTTTTAGAGTTTGTCCTGGATATACTGGTTTTACAAAACGAGCCTTCAAAAAAATGAGTTTTGGGGTTGAAAATGTTTCAAAATGCAACTTTTCTACTTGTGAAAAAAAAATTGTGAGGGAAGTCAAAGAGCATACAAGGAAGAAAAGACAGGTTTAAATATAGTTAAATTTATAAAGCAATAAAAATAATATGATAAAATAAATAGAGAAAGAATATAGTTAATATGAGCCAATTCTTTGTGTTTCAAAGTACAGAGTCAATAAATAGTGTTTAATCCTGGCAAACCAAGAAACAGAAACATAATTATATTAAGTAGTACTACCACCAAAACAGTTAAAATAAAATCAAAATCATGAGAATAACCAGTGCTATCAAAGGCAAGGTATCAAAAAAATGCATTTTCACTGCTACATGGAACACAAACTGATAAAAGCTTTGGGAGCTATTTGATACTGTACTACACTTTTTTAAGATTGTATCTTTTTACTTACGCTTATGCAAAGATATTGTTCAGAGATAGTTTTCTTTGTAATTTATAATGGATGAAAACTTGAAATCACTTAAAAGTAAAAAACTAAATGCTACCATCATGTTGATGTAGGTGTATGTTTTTAGAGTTCAAATGTAGCCATTTAACATTTTCAATTAAATTAATGTCAAATTACAAAACAGTGAAAAAAATTTTAAGGTGAATCTCAAGTTTTTGTTAAAGCATATATTTTATAAAACAATCTAATTAATATGTTAAAATTATAACTGTATATGATACCCTTACATGAAAAATGTGTAATAGAGGTAGTTTTAGCTACAAAAAGAAAACGTGTTAATTGCCAAGTCAATGTAATAAAAATGTTTATTACTTCAGTATAGTACTTACTTTTTAAAAAGTCCCTAAAGCTTGTTTTTTTCTCTAAATGTTCAAATTATGCAATAATATGTGTGTACCTTAATTGCCTTAAATCTTGACACGTCACTGTCTGCAAACTGCTGCAAAACATGCCTGGCAGAAAATCCAAATGTACATAATCCATGTAATATGGGCTTGTTGAAACCTAAAAAGAGAGTTTAGCTAGATATGGACACATTTCATGTTTAAAAACCAAGAATAATTTAAGATTTCAAAAATATAATCTTCAAACTACATTAAAATGAATTATACCTTCTATTTTAAGCAATACGGAAAATATTCTATAAATAATACCTCCTGGATGAAAATTATGAAATAAAGAAGAAAATAAGAAAGGAATGTTAGAGGTATGGGAACACAAAGCATTGCTTTGTTTAGCTTGGTTATAACCACAAAATCATCCAGGATGATTTCAATATCCATGTATATGGATAATCTTCCCTTGACCTTTCCGTTTCTTGCTCTCTCCTCCAATGACCTTGACCTACATGATAACTCAGACACTGACCCACATGATCCTATCCTAGACCTTGCACTAGCAGGAGCTTCCTTCCACCATAATCTCAATTTCAAGTACACCATTTTCGGAACGTTACTTCCTACCTTTCAACATCCTTTGCATAAATGTATTATGAAAGGGCTATTTTTTAAATGTTACTTAAACTACAAGTCATAAGTAGCAATGTCTTTAAGTCTTATTTAGATAACTGAGCTAATATTTTTTCATTGGCATGTAATCTAGCAACTCACCTGCTAAACTAGCAAAGTTAGGATCAATATGTAATGGATTCCAGTCACCACTGAGGCGGTACAGAGCAGCCTGTGCAGAGAAGAATTATAAATGTAACTAGTATCCAGTGCTTTCTTAGAATACATTAAAAGAAAAACAGGAAACAGGGCTGGTTATTGTATCTGAAATGCATTATAATATACCCAATTGCAGCTTTGATTAAAAAATAACTATTTCTAGCCCAAGCTGGTTTGGCTCAGTGGATAGAGCATTGGCCTATTAACTGAAGGGCCCCAGGTTCGATTCCGGTCAAGGACACATGCCCAGGTTGCGGGCTGGATCCCCAGCAGGGGGAGTACAGGAGGCAGCTAATCAATGATTCTCTCTCATCATTGATGTTTCTATCACTCTCACCCTCTCCCTTCCTCTCTGAAATCAATAAAAATATATTTTAAAAAAACAAATAACTATTTCTAACCAAAAAAAAAAAATTAACTGTAAAACAAATTTTTATAACACCTGACATTGAAATCAGTTGAGAAGGATTGTCAAATAATAAGAAGGGGTGTCAAGAACTATATCTATAACACTGGTTACTACTACTTAAGAAGAAATTCACAAAAAGAAATCCATCAACCTACTCCCATTAAAATACAATAGAGATAATGTAAATGTTTACAGCCTTTTCTAACCAAGCAAAATGTATGCAAACTTTCTAAATAGAGTGTTTTAAATCATATACAAAATGGTCAGGAATCTCTGTCAAATGATGAGAGGTCATTATTTATACAAAAAATATTTGTTAACTTAATATTTGTCGTGCAGCAAAATAGACAACGCTGCTAAAAGCTAACAAAAAGTTCTATTCGTCTGAAAAAGTAAAAGAAGAAAAATTCCTCTACTGTGTGTAGAAATTCAAGCTTTGGAAACTATTTAGTTTTTCTTATCTATAGCAGGTACATTTTATTATTTCAGTAACCCACAAATAATAAGAGTATTGGTGTTTTTTTTGCACTGTGAAACCTTAAAACCTTTTCTGTTTAGTGCCCTAAAAAAATTGATTTCACTATGAAGCTTTCATTGAACACACACACACACACACACACACACACACATACACACACACACGTGCATTCTTAAGAAATTGATAAGAAACAGACATTGCAAAAACATTTAAAGGCAAAAACTAATCTGAACAAAAAAATATTGTTCTCTCCATCATCCGATTATATAGTGCAGGAAAAAAAATACACAATATGTACCAACCTTAATTGTTTCTGGCTCATGAAATTACTAGTATATTTATATTTGCCAGAAAACATAAATCCTGCAGAAGTTCTCATATCCAGTATATCAAAATTAGCATAAAAAAGTAGTGAACTTTATAAATAATTTGCTGTCATTACATGCTCGCTCACAGCACAACTTCAGAGCTTTGCCTATTCTATTCTATCTCTGCGTGGTTGTCTCCTGGCCACTTCAGAGAAGAATCTTCAGGTTTCCCAAAAACAAAGTTGTTTTTCTCCTCTTTGTGGCTACTCTTTGTTTCTTAAATAAGTCTTTACATGCTCATAGAATTTGTTACCTGATAGGGCATTTTATATCCTCCATCAGAGAACAAATTATTTATGTCAAACAAAAGAGATTAAATCATCTACCCTTTCTAAGATGCTTTATTTTGCCTGTCTGCTAAAGTTAGCATAATATAATCTGATTCCCACCAATGCAGCTCAGCTTTCCTTCCCAAAAGAGAAAGGGATGACTAAAATTTGCCTTTTTATTCTTTCTATCCTGCCCTCTAAAGCTCTTATGAATTTCTTCACTAGCAAGCATGGCAGTCTCCCTAAGGCAAGCGTTCCATCACCAGCAAAGCACGATGCTCTTTGAAGAGACTATTGAAAAGCCATTTTGTATTATCTTTTGATATCTAGTGAAGAAAAAATTGTTAAGTAAAAATTTAGAAAGAATGAATTCCAATGACACAAGTAATATATATATATATATATATATATTATTATGTTGAAGGACACAAGCACTCCTTTTAGACTTAGAAAATTATAAGGTGTCAAGAGTTATAAATTAAAAAGTGTCAGCAGTCAGGTGGATTTATCACTTTTAAAATATACAATCTGCCCTAACCGGTTTGGCTCAGTGGATAGAGCATCGGCCTGCGGATTGAAGGGTCCCAGGTCCGATTCCGGTCAAGGGCATGTACCTTGGTTGCGGGCACATCCCCAGTAGGGGGTGTGCAAGAGGCAGCTGATCTATGTTTCTCTCTCATTGATGTTTCTAACCCTCTATCCCTCTCTCTTCCACTCTGTAAAAAACGCAATAAAAATTTAAATAATAATAATAAAAAAATAAAATATACAATCTTACCTGATTAAGTGAGGTGGTGTCTGTAAGTACAGCATCAGGATGTCTATTAGGTATGGCTACAGCTTCCTGAAATAAAAAAATATTGTATGTTAAATACCAACAAAGTAACTTTTATTCTCTTTACCCAAACTGGTATTTGATAACCATGTTTTAATATAATAAAATCTGCAAGTTGGATAACAAGTTTTTTTAAATACTTTATGTTCAGGAGATAATGTTGAAAATTTCATAACTGCTAGCTTCCTCTACATTATGATTTCCCTATTTAATGAAAGGAGTTATATAACCAGATCCAGTCTCTAGATCACGGAGAAGAAAAAGGTAAAGATTGTTTTCCAAATGCAAAAGATGAGGACAGATATAAAAATTAAACAATTCACATCTAAATTGATTTAATCTTTAAATGCACTTTACTAAGAGTATAGATCTCTCTGCATTTATAGCCTATTTGGAGTTGGTTGAACTTCTTGAATGTGTAGATTGTTTTTCATCAAAGGCATTATTCCTTCAATTATATTTTTCTACTTCTTTCTCGCCTCTCACTCTGCTCCTCCCGTTACTTGAAGGTATCCCATGTTTCTCTGAGGCTTTTCATTCTTTTTTTTTTTCCTTCACCTTTTTTCTATTCTTCAGACACATACTCATAGATAGGTGGAATAGATATATCTTCAACCTTTTTTATTCTTTCTTTTGCCAGTTCAAATCTACTGTTGAGTTCCTCTAATAAATTCTTCATTGCAATTATTGTACTTTCAGCTGCTAAACTTCTATTTGGTTCTTTTTTATATATTTTCTATTTATTGACTTTTCTCTACTTGATGAGTCATGTCATCATATATTACTTCTATAAGCAGGGTTTACTTTCCTTCTTTAAATAAGTAATAGCTGCTCTGAAGTCTCTATCTGTTATTAGATCCTCTCATAGATGATTTCTGTTGCCAGTTTTATTTTGTTTTGTTTTTCTTATCCATGGGTCACACTCTCCTGTTCCATTCATGTCCTATTTTTCTGCTGATAACTGGACATTTTTAGATAACATATTGTAGTAACTTTGGATACTAATCACCCTTCCCTTCACGGCTTGTTGTTATTAACATGTTAATTTATTTAATGATTTGACTAAACTATTTTAATTAAGTCTATTTCTCCCACAGTGTGCAGCCCTGATGTTGCTTCTCAGAGGGTATAGCTTGCCCTGTGGTTTTATTAGGGCTCTCTATGTTAAACTGTCTGCCTCTTTTGGAATCACACTCAGCTGATGGGCTCCACTAGCTGCCAGATGACTGCTCTATTATTTTCAACAATGCTTTGGGGCATAAATTGCTCCAAGGTCTGATTCAATTAGGGGTAGTTAGTCTTTGGGGCTAGTCTTAGAGATGTGTTATGAACCCATGAGGACTCCACTTAACTGTCTCATTCTGTGGTTCTCTCTAGTACTCTTCCACTTGGGCAGAGGGATCTGGGTTTGGCTGCACCTGCCTGAAGTGAAGCTTCTACCACACTGAACCAGGGAGAGAAAGGAAGGAGAGAATCATGGCTCAAATGCCAGATTCTCACTGTTCTTGCCAAGATATAGATTTTGAATAGATATTTCTTCACTTGCTAATTCCCTTAAAACAATTCCCAGAAACTTTAAACTTTCTTTTTCTCATAATTTTTACCAGTTATGATTGTTTCACTGGGGAAAGGGTCAAAGGAACTCGTACACCATCATTCCGGAAGCAATGTTGCTTTAATAATACTTTATTTACTCCAGAAAAATATTTATTACACTATAACTTTATTACCTCACATAAATTAGAAGTAAAGGCCAGGTTAAATTAGTGTGAAATACAAGTTCTAAAATATTTTTAGAATAAATATGTTTTTACATAGAATTTGAGAACTAAAGAATAACTGGAATTGTCTTACATAACAGAAGTGCTAAAGCCATTTAATGAATGAAGATTTTCATTTCCACAAGAGTCACTTGTATGTGTTAAGCTTTTATAAAGACTTTTGGGTGCTACAAAGTTTGTATAAGAAAGTAAAAGCATACCCATAATTATCTCAGGTACATTATACTTATCTCAGCCAGACTGCTATATGTAACGTATATTATATATTAAACTATACAAACATAAACAGCATTTCAAATCCAAGGAACATATTCTGATTCAAAGAAGTGTGGATTACTGAGCCTTTACTGCATGAAATTACACATGTGGTAAAATAGTAAATTTAAGATACAGATCAGGATCCTTAGCTACATATATACTTTACTTATAAAGCCATAGCCTACCTTGACTTTATCTGAAGTCCGTTTTCCACCAATGCCTCCAGAGCCAATAAGGAATAGGGAGAACTGATTATAACATATAAGTTCCTTCCCAGAATAAGAATAGACTGAAAAGTAAATGAAAAATATGTTTTAAGTTGTCAAAAGACATAACTAATTAACCAATATATGATCAACAATTCCTTTAAAAGTTAAAAAAATAAAATCCAATTACTGAAAGGTTTTATGATTTAAATATGTCTAAGTCTGGTTATGAGCCATTCATTTTAATTCACCAGTTCCTGGAAGGCAGACAGAAGAGGATGTTCACCAACCCTTACTTGACTATGAAATTGCAGGTTCTCTCCCCTCTTTTTAAACCTCCCCAACTTTCATATTTTAATTCTCTCCAAATCAAACATTTCAAGCAATCCCACTATAAAGCACAGGTAACCTCACACGCAAACTTTCAAACATTCCGCTAAAGCACTCAAAAAGAGCCTGGAATATAAAAGAAGAAATAAATGAGAATGCAAGTATAAGCTTCAGGAGGGAGGAATCATGGCTATTTTGCTCATCATCATATTCCCAGCAATTAGAATAGTACCTGGGACCAAAACAGGCACCTGATAATGTTTATTAAATTAATTAACGAATCAATGAATAATGACAAGTTAGCAAGTTAGTAAACAGGTAAGCAAGTAATAAATGAATGTAAGACAGCTGTTCCTTTTTCTACTGACTGATTTCCTATTGAGAGTTTAAGTATTATCTGTGTTTCCAGCTCTAGAAAACTAGGAACATGATTTTGAACTGCATTAGAGAAAAAATCCAATTATAACAAAAAATAAAAAAGGTCATAGTAATTTGTATTTAAAATAAAAATTTTGTATTTATTAAATAAGAAACTGGATATTCTATTTCATTTATACTTTATCTACAAATTCTAATAAATTATTACATATTAGAGGTCCAGTGCATAAAATCGTGCATTGGGGGGGGGGTTGTCCCTCAACCCAGCCTGCACCCTCTCCAACCTGGGACCCCTCAGGGGATGTCTGATTGCCAGCCTAAACCGGCAGTCAGACATCCCTCTCACAACCCGGGACCGCTGGCTCCTAACCACTCGCCTGCCTGCCTGCCTGATTGCCCCTAACCGCTTCTGCCTGCCAGCCTAATAGCCCTCTAACCACTCCCCTGCTGGCCTGATTGACACCTAACTGCTCCCCTGCTAGCCTGATCACCCCAACTGCCCTCCCTTGCTGGCCTGATCACCCACAACTGCCCTCCCCTGCCAGCCTGATTGCCCACAACTGCCCTCCCCTGCCACAACCCGCCTCCTCCACTGGAACCCGCCTCCTCTGTGCGAGGCAGTGGAGATGCTGGGACGGGCCTCGGCACCGCATGGAGCCATGGGACCCCCCCAGGCCTCACCACGCAGAGTGGCCACTGGGCCCCACCTCTGCTGTGCGCATGGCCACCTGTGGTGGCCATCTTGTGGCGGCCATCTTGTGACAACATCATATAGGAGGGCCACCTAGGCTTTTATTAGTATAAATTACCAAGCTATAGTAAAATAAATGGAGTTGATCAAGAGACAATAGTAAAAATTAAAGCTAATTTTTGTGGTATGTTATATTTGGTAGGATGGCGAGAAGACTAAAAGATAACGGGGAGAATTACAGCCAAATACTGGCCAACATCTGGGATGACAATAAAGTATGAAAATCTAAAAAAGAGAAGTAGAGGAAGACAAGAAAGAGAGGGAAGGGGAAAGGAAGAGATAACCAACATATGATGAAATACTGAGTTATCAAAAACAATGTAGTAGAATATTTAAGAGCATCAAAATGTTCTCAATATATTATTAAGTAAAAACAAGGCAAGTCCAAAACAGCAAATACAGTATAAACTCCTATGTGTTTAGAACAAAAATGATAATGCCTATATTCCAAATATCAGATATTATTAAACTTTCCACTGTCTTTTATTTCTAAAATTATTTTATAATAAATATTTATTTCTTTTGTTCTTAAACTTTAAAAATTTTAAGCAGTGTTATCTGTAGCTTCTGTTTAATTACTAGTATTTCAACATTTATTAAACTACTATAATCTTTTTTTCCACTGCAAATAAAATGTGGCTATAATGTTTAAATCACATTATGAGTTCAATAGGCCTGAAGGTGCAAGTTTAGGAACCTAACTACCATTTAGAAGAGTAATTCAGGGGTCAAATATGTTCCAAGTTCCAAAGGGCTAACACAGAAAACAATTTCTACAATACTGCCTAATTACCAACAGAGGGCTGTCTATGTGTTCCTTCCTGTCCAAAACTAACTCAGCAAGTATAATTCTCCTTATGTTCTCCAAACCAGCCACAATTCTTCTGTGCTTTGTTTGTATCGTCTCAAATCCCCTGAAGTGGCCCACTCTCCCTACCCTTATCCTAATCTACTCCTTCTTACCCTCCTTCCTTATTTTCTAAAACAGCTTATAAATATTTAGAGTGCTTATCTTGCTTTCCCACAAACTGGAAAATACAAACTTACTAATCACTTCTATGGTGAAGTACATATAAAACCCATCAATCTAACAATATTATTATAAGAACTAGAGGCCTGGTGCACGAAATTCGTGCATGGAGTGTGGGGGGGGGAGAGACACCTTAGCACTGCCTGCACCCTCTGCAATTCGGCACCCCTACACCTTTTTCTTATCTAGCTAACCTCTTCACATTTAAAAAAATTAACTGAAATATCACCTACTCTATGAAATCCTCTTTGAACAAATGTCTTTTCAATCTGTATTAAGTATTTTCATAGTATACCATTCTTTTTCTTTAACAGCTACTTAGAGTGGATGCAATGTGGTTTTCATTCTTGCATCTGAATTTTTTCTTCTCGCTTATCCAATTTACATTTGCCCTTCAAGGGCTTATATTTGGTTCAGTTTCTAGTTGGCTCCCTGCTTTATTTTTAAGCAATAAATTTGGGTTGTGATAGTAAACCTCACTTGTAATCAAGCTTGTAGGTCTCTCTATCTGAATATTTCTATAATACCTATCACTTTAGCATACCAGAGATTGTCTTCATTTATAGAAAATAACAATAAATGTCACCTGATTATTTGATCTTCTAGTAATATTTTTTAAATATATTTTATTGATTTTTTACAGAGAGGAAGGGAGAGGGATAGAGATTTAGAAACATCGATCAGCTGCCTCCTGCACACCTCCCACTGGGGATGTGCCCACAACCAAGGTACATGCCCTTGACCGAAATCAAACCTGGGACCCTTCAGTCCGCAGACTGACGCTCTATCCACTGAGCCAAACTGGTTTTGGCAATCTTCTAGTAATATTTTATAGCAAGATGTATTATTCTAGTAATTAACTATTACAAAACTGAGGCGTATAGAAATAAATTACATTGAACAATAAAGAATGACTCAAATATCAAAGCATTGTACACTTAGGGCCTTCCTTGTCCTGTGCCTCAGATATCATAGCATAGTTCACAGTTCACATGGAACTCAGCTTCCTTTAAAATAGAAAGGGATGCCATACTCATGAAGCAGCTACTTCCACATATATTTTTTTTAATTTAATTCATAGCACATACTCTTTGTACTAATTATTGGAAAATCATCCTAGCAATTGCCTCTGTTCCTCTCTGAATTGTTGCCTTACATTCTGATGTTATTACTTTGCTTTTATCATCCACTCACTCTAATAAGATAGTGAATTTATTCAAGGGCAGAGATCATGACTTGAGCTTGTGTTTCTCTGTCATGGTGCCTAGATAAATACTCAAATGCCATCCAGTCCAAATGACTTGTGATGAGAGAGGCCCACTGTTGCTGGAGATCTCTGATTTTTATTTAAGGGCCTCACTTGTTCTGTGCCTTTACAGAGGGGTAAGTAGGGGCTGAGAGAATTTGAGGAAACCCAGACAGAATTCTCTTCCTAAAAGGTTTTGCTAAGCTGGCCCCCCCTGGGACCACCGGGCATTTGTCCAATTAAAACCCAAACACACAGCAATAACAAAGGCACTGGTTCGTGGGGATCAAACCTGCAGGAATTCACCCCCGCATTCAGGACCAGGCCGCTGGGTAGACCTGGGCTGGTGCTCCTAACTCTGGGGACAGGGAGAATTCCCTTGGCTGCACCCCGTGATCTTGCGTCAGCTCTGCCTGGTCTGCTCTGCTCCCCCGTGATGTCGATCATGGGTCTTATCTCTGACTGCTCTGCTCACCCCGTGATCTCGATCGTGGGTCTCTTCTCTGCCTGCTCTGCTCGCCCCGTGATGGCGATCGTGGGTCTCATCTCTGCCTGCTCTGTTCACCCCTAATAGGGATTGCGGGTATCGGCTCGGCCTGGCTTGCTCTGCTCGCCCCTGATCGCAATCGTCTTGGCTTGGCCTGGCCTCTTTGCCCTGTGATGGCGGGGCAGGGCAGCTTAGGGCGCTGCCCCCTGCCACCTGCCCAGGTCCCCTTGAATCCAATGGAGGCTTAAGGCGCTGCTCCTACTGCATATACAAATTAACCTCCATCTTTGTTGGGTTAATTTGCATACTCACTCTGACTGGCTGTGGGATAGCAAAGGTACGGTCAATTTACATGTTTCTCTATTATTAGTGTAGATTGGAAATTAGTTACCATCGATAACAATTACTAAACCGGATCCTTTATCTAGGACATCGGCAACAATTGCTTCACTCCTTAATGTTCCTAAAATGAAAAGTAAAATAAATAAATAAATAAATAGACTGTTTTAAAGATCATAAGTAAATAAACAGACTGTGTTAAAAATAGTAAGTTATTATATTAAGACATGAGAGAATTTAACATAATTTCCACTATAAGTTCAGCAAAACTAAAAAGTATGATTTAAATAATTTTCATTATAATGCTAAATAATTCGACATTAGAGGCAGTCAGAACACCTGAGTCACTAAACTTGAATTAGTAATTCTGATAAATTAGGTTTTAAGAAATAATACTTTTCAATCATTCAACAAACATTTGTTAAGGATATGACCAGTGCCATTTACACCATTCCTTCTCAAATCTACTCTACTGGCTTCCATGAGACACTGTTTCTCTCTAATCACTCTGTACTTTTACATACTCTTCCTTCCATCATTTAACTGGTGATGCCTTGATGGATCATCATTGTCTGGGGGTGAACTCATGTTTTTCTCAAACCTGCTTTTCTCTTTTGTTCCCTACGTAAATGAATGGTACTACCCACCGAGCTGCTCAAGCCAGAAACTTGAGCATCACTCGACTCACAGAGTCTAAGTAGTGTCTACACTTGAGTATGCAGAGAATGGTAGAAGATGGATTCTACCAAGGTGTTATACTTCATCCTTAAGTCTGGGGTTTCAATAGGAAAGTGACAAACACATTTGCATTTCAGAAATAACTTTATGGCTGCAATGAGGTGAATAAACCTCAAGGGAACAAGAATGGAGACAGAGAGAATACTTAAGAGAGCAAGAGAAGATGGTAGACTAAACAAAGAAGAAGTGGAGGTGGACAGAAACAGGATTCAGATGTACCAAAGGGAGAGAACCAACGAACTTGGTAAATGTCTGGATGTGAAAGACGGCAAAAGAGACGCCAAGGATGATATCCAGATTTCTCACTTTTCTAAATCTCTCTGATCCACCCACTTGTTTCCATCCTTCTACCACCTTAGTGCAAGCTACCATCATTTCATCTGAAGTACCACTACAGACTTTTAACTAGGTGCCTGCACATCCACTCTGACCAACTTTAGAACATGCTCCATATGTCTGAGGTGATTTTTTCCCAAAGTCAAATCTGACAACGTAATAAAGTGCTTTTCCCAACACCACCACTATCTCTTCCCACCAGTCCCATAAATATAAAATTTGCGATAAATACAAAATTCCCTAACATGATCTATATGATACTATTCCCTGCCACCACTACCAGGCTCTCCAGCCACCCTGGCCTTCCTTTGCTCCTCCTTATCTATGCTTCTCGTATTTCAAGAGCCTTTACACAGGCCCTTGGATGTCTGGAATGCTCTTTCTTTCCTTCTTTGCCTCACTTCATACCTACCTGAAATCTTTCTTTAAAATCTCTCTTCATATCAGTTCTTTAGAGAACACTTTCATTACCAAATCAATAATGTCCAATCCTTCTATTTTAAGTTCTAATGGTATCATGTATGTTTTACCTATAATGTTTATCACAAGTAGTTACAGGTAATGTAATATAATGTAATAACAGGTGATTTTGATATGCAGTCAGATTACAAAATTATCTAAAACCAAATATTGCATCTTACAAGTGGCAGGTATCCAGCAGATATTTGATGAACACAGTCACCACACACTGTGCTTTATAACCAATAAAAAGGACTGTGTGAAACTTAGGCTGTAACACTAACAATGAAACAAAGCTACTCAGCCTTAAGCAATAAGAATCTCACAATTTCTTAGGAAAATAAGAAGATTGAGGAACGAGTTAAAGTAGGTTTCTAGCTACTTGCTGACCTCTACATTATATAATGTGAAATGAACAACTAAGATATTATTGAGAAAAATAGATGATTAAAGATACAAAAAATTCTGTATATTTTAACATGGTTTACTTTATGAAACTCAGCACCAATATAAATACCTGAGAAAAGAATGAAGAACCATGTTAACAGGAATCATAACTGATTGTACACAATCACCAAGTTCAGAACATATGCACAAAAATGCTCCTTTCATTTGTTAATAACACACACATCAATAGAAATAAATTATTAGCATTTTGAAGTAATTTATTAAAGGAAATTATTAAAGGACAAAGTTTAAGATAATCAAAACAGGTACTAGTTAGTAGCAACTTAGTCTCATGGCTGACAAGTGCATAAATAACTTGTGATACGCTTTATTTAGGTCTCTCTATGCCAATTTAACATACTGACACAGTTTGGAAGGTTAGTAAAAAAATAAAATTATGGTGTGGTTACTGGAGTCAGTATATCAAGAACTCACCTGTTCTGGGAAGTGGTTTATACAACTCCAAGTACTGCTCCCCATGAAGCATCTATGTTAGGATAAGTAAAGTTTTATTAGCAGACTTTCTTTTTTCCACGGGTTCTGTCTGTGGATATTACTAATCAAAAGTGACATTTCACTGTCCACATGCTCACATCACTACTTCCCCCAAATTAATTGTCTCAGTTTGGCTTCTACTTCTTAATCACATGATTTAGAAATAATCAGTCCCCCAATCTAAAAACTGTCTTTTGGAACAGAGAAGATATCTTATATTTGTGTTTTCTTGACATTCACAAATCCCTGTTGACTGATGACTATGGATTATTTGCCAATGGAGACACTAAACTAAGCTGTACTTCCAGTGCCTGGAACATAGTGGGTCTCCAACACATATCTATTGAATGAAAATGAATTGGTAACCTCTAGTAATTTCAGGTCACACATACCAAACAAATACAAACAACTCAACCAAAACACACACATAAACCTTCAAAACTATCTATCTATAATAATAAAAGCGTAATATGCTAATTATACTGGACATCCTTCCGGACAACCTTCTGGACGAAGCCGGGGCTGCGAGGGAAGCCCAGGTCCTGGGTGCCAGTGGGAAGCCGGTGCCGGCAGCTGGAAGAAGGAAGGCCTAGTCTTGCACGAATTTTGTGCATCCGGCCTTTAGTGTTCAAAATAAAAGTACTACCAATGCCAATATTTCCTTAGTATAATATCTTATAAATTATCTACAAAGAGTAGACACTGAGGACACTGTGTAACTTCATAGAGACTTAACCTCCATGTATCAAAGCAAGAATACCCAAATATATGTAGGAAAACAATAGGACAGGAAAAACAAAACATGGCCCACATATTCAAAAGACCACACTCCACTGCCATGGGACAGCTTAGTTCCCAGTCTTCCTCAGAACCCAGAAGAGGAAAAGGGTTAGGCGGTTGGCAGTGCTGGGAGGACAAATGAAGGATGCCTCCTGTATCATAAGGCCTAGAAACTCAAGGCTGGGAAGACTGGGATTCAAATGCCAAGACAGCCTAGCTGGTTTGGCTCAGTGGACAGAGCACCGGTGTGCGGACCGAAGGGTCCCAGGTTCAATTCCGGTCAAGGGCATGTATCTCAGTTGCAGGCTTCTCCTCGGCCTGGACCCTGGTCAGGACATGTGGAGGAGAGAAACCAACTGATGTGCTTCTTTCACATCAATGTTTCTCTCTGTCTTTCTCTCTCTCTTCCACTCTCTCTAAAAATCAATGGAAAAATAGCTCTGGGAAGGAATACCAAAAAAATAAAGTTAAAAATAAAATGCCAAGACAGCTATCATTCCGGGCCATAGGTTCTGAACACCATTTCTGATTTCCAATTCCTTTCAACTCTGAGGGACAATTCTGAAACAACTGTTTTGTTTGCTCTTACATTAAGCAAACAGAAGAACTGTTTGTAGCAATTACCACGGGAGAGTGACTAAAACAACAAACTGCTTGGCACAAATTTCTCAACTCCCTCCCAACTTCATGAAATACTCTTAATAAAATACGAGTATTCTCCTAAGTTCAACACAGCAATGGGATAATGGAACCTCCAGTAAATGGGTTCTCCAATCAAGGAGTTGCAGAAATGGTCTCATAGCTCTATGATTCAACAATTATCACTAGGCTCATTCTAAACCTTACTCCAAGAAATAAAATAAACCCCACCTCAAAAGCTTTCTCACAGTTGTTCACTCCTTCCTTCTTGAAACAATTTATTCACTTTGTTTTCCAAATACCATATTCTCTTGATATTCCTCATAACTCATACCTTACCAGCCATTCCTTTGCAGTCTCTCTCACTAATTTCTCATCTTTTCAACCACTAAACACTGCAGGGTCCCTAAACTCAAGATCTTCTCTAAATATACTCACACATGAGGTAATTTCATGTCTTCAAATATCACTTAAATGCTACAAACCCCAATTATACCTTACCCCCAAACTCTAGATTCATATGTTCAACTGTCCACTTTTTAACTCCACCTGTTTGTATGATAGGCATCTCAAATCTGTTGGAAAACAACTAATTATCTCCACCTTAAAGTAACTACATATATCTATTTTATTAGAAACAGTAATGTCATATATTATTAATATACATATTAAATATTCATATATATAAAAGGCTAATATGCAAAGTGTCCCTGCAGGAGTTTGACAGGGAGACCAGGAGTTCAACAGGGAGATCAGTTCTATCGCTCGCTATGACGTGCGCTGACCACCAGAGGGCAGCGTGGAATAAAGGAGGCCCTGGCTGGCAGCTGGCAGCCAGGGAAGGGAAGTCCCAGCCAAAAGCCGAAAGGAAGGTCCCCATTGGCCCTGATTGCCAGTCAGGTCTAGGTACCCTACCCATGCATGAATTTCGTGCACCAGCCTCTAGTGTTGTATATAATTAATTATAAATAATATATTGTTATGTATGCAGGGTGGGGCAAAAGCAGGTGTACAGTTGTAAATGAAATAGTTTATTCTGATATTGTTATTTACTAATTATTGTATTATTTTTCATATGAACAACTGTACACCTACTTTTGCACCACCCTGTATATATCATCCCAGTTGTCCAGACTATAAACCTTTATCCTTGTCTTCTTTTTTCCCCCCTTTTATCCAGCCTTTTGCTTGAATTATTATAGTAGGCTCCTAACTGGTTTCCATGCTTCCATGCTTGGCTCCCATATAACTTACTCTTCACACAGTAGCAAAAATGAGCCTGTGAGTGAACACAGCCAGCTTATATCACCCCTCAGTTCGAAGTGCTACTGATGTCCCTACTCATTACTCAGAGTATAAACTGAAATCCTTACAATGACTACAAGGCTCTCTTCTCCCACCACTGCCCCTTCTCATTCTACAGTGATACTGGCCCCCTTGCTCACTCTAAAACTATACTGACCCTTTTGCTGTTCCAAAAACAAGCCAAGTATGCACCTGCCTCAAGGCCTTTTACATTTGTTTTTTCTGGTTCAAATACTCTTCCACAGGATAATTAATTGCCTGGCTTGCTCCTTCCCCAATATCATCAGGTAATGATGATCATATCCACTTTACAGATAAGAAAACAAGCTTAGAGAAGTAATTTACCCTTGGTCAGACAGCAAGTAAATAGTACAGAGAGAATTAATAACATTATGTCAAGGTTATGGGACTGAACATGATTGCTTCTTCTTTTTGTGTTGCCTTTTCAACTAACCCTTTTCTCTGTTATTCTTAAAAAGGAATATCAAAGGATATGCTAACTTTTTATTCCTGAATCAACCATTATAAACTGTTTTACTAATAAGATGTGATACTTATCAACCATATTTAAAGAAACAGAAAAAAAGCAACATAAAGGTTTCTTATTATGCATACCTTTGCTAAGTCAATTGAAAGCCCAGGAATCTCTAATAATTCTCCACCCATTATAGATTTCTGAGCTATAACAACTCCAAAGGTAGGCAAACAGGAGAAGTCAGAATGTCCTTCATAAATAAACTTCAGATCCTTTGGTTGCTTGACCGATGCTCCCACTCCAAGAGCATACATAATAGTTTCCAGTTCCGTGTAAGCAGCCGAAAATGAAGCAAGTTTGTGGCCAACAGCTTCACCCTAGGGGGCAATAGTAGGAAATGATTTTTGTACTCATTGTTAAAACTCCAATTTTTCAGAACTACTCATTGCTTATGGTACATACCTACTTTTGTTTTTGAAAAGATGTGATTAAAATATTATTTTAGTGAATTTAATGGAGTATTATATGATTTCATTATATTTGATTTTTTAAAATAGAAACCAATTAGATAACGTGTGGAAATGACTGCATTTATAGGTAATTACTTTTTTTATTGCTTGCTAACAGGTAGTATGTCTCATTTTAAACTTTCCTGGGTCTTTGAAGCTGGAAAGCCCTGTTAACTCAGCAACTATTAGCTACCCAAAAATAAAAATTTAAATTAAAAAAACCACATATTTATTGTAAGTAGGAATAGTGAATTGCCCTATAATATTTATTATATAAAAATTCACCATAAACAGATGAGCAAAACACTGCTTAATGCTTGTAAATCAGAATGCCTTACAATGGCTTTACATAAAATGAGATTTTACCTGAAGTTCCTTCCTAGGAATGTACCTTATCTAAATGGATGTTGTATTTTTCTATTTAGTGATGATATGCCTATCTAATATGTAAAGCATATATGAGATTATAAAAGAATGATGCCCAACTTTCAATCACTCATTCTAAAGCAGGAGTCGCCAAACAATGCTAAGAGCTAAAAATGGTTTTTACATTTTTAAGTAGTTAAAAAAAAGAAAATCAAGAAGAAGTGTGTCAGAAATAGTATCTGGTCCAGGAAGTCTAAAATATTTATTATCTTGCCCTTTACCAAAGAAGTTTGCCAACTCCTATCCTGAAGTAAAATCACACTCATTCTCAGGGTTAAAATTAGATGGTTAATTTTATCACTATGTCTGTCCTGAGTCACAAAATACCAAAATCACATGTGTCAAACTATTTACTTCTTACTATTTATGCACAAGTTTTTTTTTTTTAAAGGATAAGTACAAGAGATTATAAATCTGCCAACTTCACAGGCTATAATCACAATTCTATTAGAATTTCTGACATACATTCTATCAATGCTTTCCCTTATAAGAAATGACTCAGAAGAGGCACTATATAAATTAGCCTTTTCTAATAAGTTAGAAAAATAGTGACTAACGTAGGATTATCAATGCTTCTGGGGGGAAAAAAAGACACCTAATTATACTGAAGAAGAGAAAGTATGGGTTACATTTACTATTTTAGCCTTGTGTTCAAATTTTATAAATATTTAGTAAATATTTTATGAAAAGTTTTGTGGTCACTTATCTTTCCTATTAAACAACAGATTAATAGCTTGGAAAATAATGTTTTGTATGAAACAAAAGAAAAAAGGGCAGGAAAAGGTCTCCCAAGAAGGCACAGCTTTCTCCCTACTTACAGATCCTGATGTGGCTTTTGATGATGCCGCATGGCTGGTATGATTTGCTGAAACTCCTCCATCTGAATCTATTTTACTTAGAACTTCGATCATATTGCCAGTTGATTCTAAAAAATAACAACAACAATAATAATGCCTTTGTTAAAGATGTGACTAAAGAAAGCTACAATGTGCTACATCAGCAACTTTCAAACTTTTTCATCTCATGGCACACAAAATCTCATTACTAAAATTCCGCGGCACACCAGAAATATATTTTTTGTCAATCTAACAAAAAATGGGTATAATTTTGATTCATTCACATCGAATGGCTATTGTTGTGCTGGTGGTTGTTATTTTTTTTGAAAGTCTAAGGGAAAAGAGGTCAATGTTTTAAAAATCCTTGAGGAACACCAGTGTGCCTGCTGTGGCACACTGGTTGAAAACCACTGTGCTAGATAATTTTTCTATAGCATTCAGCAAGCCTGCTGCAGACTCTAGATTGGCACTCATGAACTGAATGTGTAATGTCAGGCTATTATGCGAAAAAGTTGTGAAAGACTTTGAAATAGACTACAGGTAACTGGGTGGTTTCAACTGAAAACAAGACACTGTCCAACATGCTCTTCACAGGTTATGAGAGAAACCATCATTCTGATCAGTGACTCCAGACAGGTTTTGGAAACTGCTGTTCTAGGGTCTAAAGGTTAATGAAGAATCATGGAGCAACCACATATGCCATATAATTCCAAAGGCTCTGGGACCTTTCTAACAAACCTTAGAGTTATGGGCCTCCTTCTAAACTCAGAGAAAAACAAAAACCAAACTACACAACGTGAGAGGACCGGGGACATCTGCCCCTCCTGGTGATACTAATGGAGAGGATTTTTCCTACTAGTTCTATCCTTTCCTCCCTAGTCAGACTGCTGCCTAGAGGGGGGCTATTTAACTGAAAGTCACCTTAATGCAGGCTGGAAGTACCACACTCAGAGTAAGACAACCTGAGTTAACTTTTGGCTCAAACACTGAGAAAGCTTGGAATATATATTTAGTTTTTCTGGGATTTAGTTCTTCATCTATAAAATGAGAAGTGGTATAGGTAGGTGCTCTAGATCAGCGGTCGCCAAACATTCAGACCTCATGGGCCATCAGTGGTCCACAGACCACCGGTTGGCAATCACTGTTCTAGACAGTCTCAATTCTATTGAAAATGTGAAATATTTTCTTCTACTTGTACTTCAAATACAAGACATAGTTATATATATATATCTAATATGCAAAGTGCCCTCAGGAGTTCAACCAGGAGACCGGGAAGTTTGATTGCTTGCTATGACGTGTGCTGACCACTATGGGGTGGTGCAGAATGAAGGAAGGCCCCAGCCAGCAGCCAGAAGGCCCCGATTGGCCCTGATCACTGGCCAGGCCTAGGAACCCTACCAATGCACGAATTTCATGCACCAGGCCTCTAGTCTATAATAACATAATTCACTTAGCCTTTTCTTTATATTAGTCCAATACTTTTAAGTCAATAAAGTGGAACTTTGACATCAGAGAAATATATACTTCTTCCTTTTTAATATACTTCTTCCTTTTTCCTTCATTCATTTTCACTGATAGGCAACTGCTATTGATAGACTAAATTTATCTCAAATATCAAAATACAGAATATATCAAATGCTACCATTAATGACATAACAATTATGCGATCATCTGATTGAGGGAAAGCACAATAAAATTTCAGTGTATTTACCTGCAGGCAGCAAAATGTTATTAAGGGGGAAAAAATCAAACTAGTCATTTTTCTGATATATTATTCTATCAAACATTAAATATAAAATTACTAAGAGGGGAAAAAAGCGTTCTTTGTAAAATAACCCTAATTCATGATCTTTCCCAAAATGGTCCTTTAAATTTTATATATTATATGCACATGTGAGTTATAGTAGAAAAAATGTGACTTTTATTGGTTATCTACTTCTGTGGCATATCATAGATGATTCAATAATTCAAGGTAACAAGTATTACTAAACCCTTTCTATGACTTCTGTGCTATGCTAACACCAACTACTAAAGAATTACATACAAGATATAGTCTCTGCTTTTAAAGAAACTTACTATGCAATTAAGAAACCACACTAATTATGAAACAAGAGCAGTGAGAAGCAGTAACAATTAGATGCTCTAGTTGTATAGGTGCACTAGTTAATAATGCAGATTTTTTTCAATAGATGGAGTTACACATATGTTGATTTGATATGATTTGATATGTATGCTGTTTTGTTGTATTGATAGCAAGTTCAAAACTTCATATGTCAAATTTGCTGAAGGTGCCGAAACCGGTTTGGCTCAGTGGATAGAGCGTCGGTCTGCAGACTGAAAGGTCCCAGGTTCGATTCCGGTCAAGGGCATGTACATTGGTTGCGGGCACATCCCCGGTGGGGGGTGTGCAGGAGGCAGCTGGTCGATGTTTCTCTCTCATCGATGTTTCTAACTCTCTATCCCTCTCTCTTCCTCTCTGTAAAAAATCAATAAAATATATTTTAAAAAATTTGCTGAAGGTGTTAACATCATAGATATTTTTACACTTAAAAATGTCGAATTTCGTGTAAAAAAAATAGTATTTGCAGGAACTTTTAATTCATTACTTTATTTTGAAGAAAAGTGCTGCTGAACGTTATTGTATACTTTGGGAAGCTTTTATGGTGAACATGCTCCATCTCAAGATACTTGTGAATGCTGGTTTAAATGCTTTAAAAGTGATGATTTCAATGTGAAAGACAAAGAACGTCCCAGTCAACCGAAAAAGTTTGAAGACCAACAATTACAAGCATTATTGGATGAAGATGTGTGTCAAACTCAAAATCAACTTGCAGAAAGATTAACGTTGCTCAGCAAACAATTTCCGATCATTTACAAGCAATGGAAATGATTTTAAAGGAAGGAAAATGGGTGCCACATCAACTGAACGAAAGACAAACAGAAAACCGCAAAGTCATCAGTAAAATGTTGCTTCAATGGCATGAAAGAAAGTCTTTTTTCATCAAATTATTACTAGTGATGAAAAGTGGGTTGATCCAGGTCAACCATTAACATTGACTGCAAGGCCAAATCGCTTCAGAAAGAAGACAATGCTCTGAGTTTGGTGGTATCAGAAAGGTGTGGTGTATTATGAGCTTCTAAAACCAGGTGAAACCATTAATACCGATCGCTACCAACAACAAATAATCAATTTGAATCATGCTTTGATCGTGAAATGATCAAAATGGGCCAGAAGACATGGCAAAATAATTTTGCTTCATCACACACTTTAAAACCAGTTAAAAACATGTTAAAAGATCTTGCCTGGGAAGTATTAACCCACCGCTGTATTCACCAGACCTTGTTCCTTCAGATTACCATTTGTTCCAATCGATGGCACACTCACTTTCTGAGCAGCACTTCAAAACATACGAAGAAGTGGAAAATGGGGTCTCTGAATGGTTTGCCTCAAAACAAGAAAAGTTCTATTGGGACAGTATCCACAAATTACCTGAAAGATGGGGGAAATGTGTAGCTAGCAATGGACATTATTTTGAATAAAGCACTTTTTATGTTTCTCTTGAAATTATTGTGTTTTCTTTGATTACAAAATCTGCATTATTAATTGGTACACCTTAACAATTCAGCTACAAGAGAGATCAGAGTAGACCAGAATATCTGGGGAGGTTTTGTTGAACATCTAGGGCTTTAGTTTTTCTAAAGAAGTCCTAATAAAAGGAAGAGGCATTTTAGAAAGACAGAGAAACAGTGGCAAAGACAAAGTGCTAGAACAGCAAATCTATGCACCAAACAGAACAGAGCTAACCCTAAATAAAATAGGCTTAAATAAACCTTTTTTATATAATGAAAAATCAGGTCAGGTAAGGAGCAAATGGTTAGATAATGAAGACTGTGAAACTAACCATCAGATGAGTAGATGCATTAAGCACAAATGGATAACTTACCTCATACAAATGGATAACCTTACCTCATACACCAAAAAAAGGGGGGAGACTATAAAAAAAAAACCTGAAAAACTGACAGTGAGAGTGACATACATATCTTAAATTTGAAGAGTTCTAATACATACTAGAGTAAAAAATGTACTCTAAATGATTTATGTGTCTAAGTCATCACAGTTAAAATAGAAAGCAATTCCATAAAAAGAATAAATTGCCTCTGGTTCCCCAGCCAGGACTGGACTGAGTGGGACTCTTTACCTTCAATTCTCTGGGGCTTGATGGCATTTTCAAAGTCACAGATCTTTCTCCAGTTAGCCTTCACTGCCTCAGGAGTCATTGGCTGATTCCTCTGTCTTACAATAGCTCCAAGGCTCCGCTCCCAGCGCACTGTTTATAGAAACAAAAATAAGATACTGAACACATAGTTTAAGTAAAATTCATAAGAGTCCCTTGAATTTTTTTAACTTTAAAAAAAAGGAAATTCAGCCGAAACCGGTTTGGCTCAGTGGATAGAGCGTCAGCCTGCGGACTGAAAGGTCCCGGGTTCGATTCCGGTCAAGGGCATGTACCTTGGTTGCGGGCACATCCCCAGTGGGGGGTGTGCAAGAGGCAGCTGATCGATGTTTCTCTCTCATCGATGTTTCTAACTCTCTATCTCTCTCCCTTTCTCTCTGTAAAAAATCAATAAAATATTTTTAAAAAAAGGAAATTCAGAAAAAGGATTCTAACTTCTAAAGAGTTCTCCTACATGCCTTAAAGTTGATTTTTCTAAAATAACAAATCCATTAAGATAATGTCTATTTTTTAAGAAAATATTTGAAACTGAAGGGAAAAACTTTTCTTCTTACTATACCAAACACTACTAAAAGCAGAATGAAATGCTGAATCAGAAAGAGTTAAATACATATTATCATGCCAAAAAACTCACTTCATGACCACAGATCATTCAGGGAATATTCTTCAAGATAACAGAACTGAGTTTTGTTGGATAGTACACCAAGGACTAGTAGATAAAAAAAGTCCAGACAGCCAAATACTATATCAAAATAATTCTCCCTTTTCCTCCCTTTGTTCTTCCTCCTTTTCCACAGGAAGTCAACTAGCATTCACAGATTCACAAAAATCGTTACTACTGCGTAAGTTCCATGAGAATTAACATTGTTTTCTTTTCAAAAGACAGGGATAAATAACCACTAGTAACTTATTTAAACATAATGGTCAGATTCAGATGAATATTAAACTGAAGATCTATGTGGAGGAACGACAGAAATGACTGCTTCCAGAGCTTTCCTATTAATAAAGTCTCAGATACAGCTCTTATTGCAACAATCGATCTTCCTTTTTAAAATTTATGTCATAAGACACTTAATTGAGTAATATAATTTACTTAAATAACTGGAGAGAAGAGATGGAAATACTGATAATCTACAATGCTCTCCAGTAATGGTAACCTTTTAAATAATTCAATTAATTTTTATACCAATAGCCAACTGAAAACATAAATTGGGATACAGGAATTTTTACAATTTTTTTAAATTGCCTTAGAAAAGCAATAATCCATGCTGGAGCTCACAAGGTTTAAGAGAGGGTTGAAGCCAAATGAATTTATTAGTGGGCTGAAGGGAAATAATTTCCACAGATCAGTTGCAATTTCTGTCCCACAAAACTGTCCATGTGACTGTCTCTTGATGTCTCATGCTCCAAGGAAAAAAAGAACTAAATGAGAGAACTGGAGAACTTGCCTGCTGTGGCTCTTCCCATCTTTTAAAAACCAGCTCCCCCTCCCTCCCACTCTCCTGCTGAAACAGTAAGAACAAGCACTTGGCATGTGAGAGATGTGGGAGGACATCAATATAGAGATTGTGCTGTCTGAAGGAAAAGCCAGTTCTGAATAAGAAGAGGCAAATCCTCAATAAGGACTGCCAACAAGAAGAAAATAAAACAGATTCTTGAAAATGCTACAAGTCCGCAGGACAACTTCCAGATTTTAGAATACCTGGTGGTATAACTATGTTTGAGGTTGAGTGTGTGTGCACTAGATCCAATGGTTAGGCATTTGACAAGATCTTTATCCAGCTCTAATTAGATATGCAGGTTAAAAGATATGGAAATAATGTATAGCAAAAGAGACTTACATTTTCCAATCCATCCTGCTCCAACCTACCAAGAAGAGGGAAAAAAGTTATACCATCTAATGTGCAATCACTAATAATAAAAATTTTAAAATGTAAAAAATAGGCAACTATCTTACTAAGAATATTAGAATACTAGATGACAAAGGATAAAAACAATACAGCTCTACAAATATCACTGGCCCTCGTGACTGCACTGTTCATGTTATCGCAGTAGAAATATAAAGCAGCACAATGCAGTAGAAATCATGTAGTAGAAACAAGACTCTGATGTCAGAAACCAAGGTTTAATACCAGTTCTTCTTACTGACTAGTTATGTGACCCTGGTCAAATTATTTGACTTCCCTAAAGCCAAGTTTCCACTTAGGTAAAATAAGAATAATAATACACTCTTCGTGAGGTTATCATGAAGGTTAAAAATATAAATTATAAAATTGCCTAACACATCACAGACTTGAAATACATGTCCCTCTAGAAAAACTTAGTGGATAAAAATATTAAAAGCAAAGAAAAATAAAACCAGGATCTGAGTTAATGAACTAAGTGTAGTCATTTTAATAAAACATCTTTATGTAAAGGTAAAGTAAATGACCAAATATATTAACTGCCACACATAAGATAAATTTTTTTCTAGAGGACATTCAAAGATATTGTCAAAAGAAAATGTTGGACGTAAAGAAAACCTGTTTGCCATGTCTTCAAATATCACTCAGTGTGCCAGAACTCATCACCAGAATTCCACACACGTGTGGAAAGAAGAAAACTTACCAGAAGACAGTACACATCTTAGTGGCTATAGGCTCAAAGGTGTGACTTTTGTTTTCCATCTTTCTCAAAGGTCTGACTTTTTAATTACCCTTTGCCTTTATATTAACACTAGAGGCCCGATGCACGAAGATTTGTGCAAGAATGGGCCTTCCTTCCCCTGGCTGCCGGCACCGCCTTCACTCCAGCATGGAGCCGCCTTTCTGCCTTCCCACGCTGCCCAGAGGCCCAGAGCAGCTGAATATGCAAATGAACCCACCATCTTTGTTGAGTTAATTTGCATACTCACTCCTGATTGGCTGGTGGGCATCACAAAGGTACAGTCAATTTGCATGTTACTCTTTTATTAGTGTAGATGATCATGCTTTTTATAATAGACCAATCAGTCCTGATGCTGTCAAAGTAGATAAATCAGCAGTGGTTTTGACAATAGTCAAAAGAGATACCATTTTTTATCATATTTTGGAAGTGAAGCAACAAACTACAAGCTCCTCTCAGGTGCTAGAAACAACAGCTTCAACTGAGCTAAAGGAATTGTACCTGCCATCCCAGTTATCTATTAGGACTTTGCAAATAAAGTGGCAATTTACTTTCAAGGTGTAAGCAGGATATCACACACACATATACCTTACTTTATTTTTTTTTTTACCCTTCCTCCCCATACCTTACTTTATTTTATCAATCATACATACCAAATGTTCCTCACTAAAAATGTACACAATATCATAAAAGAAAACACATAAAATTTCATCTACCCAGGATCCTAACTGTGTATATTTATGTGTGTAAAATGCATATCTAAAAAAGACTACTAGTATAAAATGTACATCTAATAAAAGACTGGAAGAGAATACATAAGAATATTAATAGTAGTTATCTCTAAACAGTAGTAATGAGTAATGTGGGTGATTTTTTTCTTCTAAATATTTTCCTGTATATTTGAAGTTGTCTACAAAAAGCACATATTATTTTTGTTCCCAGAAATTAAATAATTGTAAAAGGTAAAAAGATTTTTTTAAATTCCCTAATAAGATAAACAACAAAAAAAAAAACAGGCAGACAAAATTTTGAGCTTGATGTTATTAAATTTTCCTCCTCTGTAAATTTAGCGTGGTAAAGTTCTTTCCCCCTCTAATTGTCCACAATTCACAACCAATGATTGTGATTAAGAAAATAGAGGCACATATCTCCACTTAAACATGTATACACTGCTTTTATTTACTTATCAGCTTTTTATTCAAATGAATCAGGCTAAAATACTGTTCACTTCAAACTGAGTCGTTATTTTGCTACTAAGAAACATTTTTGAATATCATTGTATTCCTCATACAACAGGTTCATTATTACTAGAGAAGGAGGGAGGGTCATAAAATATATCAACAGTTCATGCTAGAAAGGTAAAAAGAGATCAAACTCAAATGAGAAAAAAATGCATAAAGTGGCATAAAGAGATCTAAATGGACTTTGACTATGGGTCTCAATGGATGGTGAAATTATATGTGTGTGTTTTAATTTTACAATAAACATTTAAAGCTTTGCAACAAGGAAACAGGGAAGAGTTTATTTTTAAAGTTAAGATAAATAGTAAGTTGTGTTTAATGATCCATCACACCCAGACTAAATTCCTGCTATACTGATATATTTAAACTAGAGGCCTGGTGCACGAAATTTGGGCACGGGGGTGTGAGTCCCTCAGCCCAGCCTGCACCCTCTCCAATCTGGGACCCCTCGAGGGATGTCCGACTGCCCTTTTAGGCCCGACCTACCGGGATCGGGCCTAAAAAGGCAGTTGGACATCCCTCTCACAATCCAGGACTGCTGACACCCAACTGCTCGCCTGCCTGCCTTCTTGATTGCCCCTAACCGTTTCTGCCTGCCAACCTGATCACTCCCTAACCACTCCCCTGCCAGCCTGATTGATGCCTAACTGCTCCCCTGCAGGCCTGGTCACCCCTAACTGCCCTCCCCTGCAGGCCTGGTCCCCCCCAACTGCTCTCCCCTGCAGGCCTGGGTCCCCCCCAACTGCCCTTCCCTGCAGGCCCGGTCGCCTCCAACTTCCCTCCCTTGCAGTCCTGGTCCCTCCCAACTGCCCTCCCCTGCTGGCCTGATTGCCCACAACTGTCCTCTCTTGCAGGCCCGATCCCTCCCAACTGCCCTCCCCTGCAGACCATCTTGTGGTAGCCATCTTGTGTCCACAGGGGGGCAGCCATCTTTGACCACATGGGGGCAGCCATTTTGTCTGTTGGAGTGATGGTCAATTTGCATATTACTCTTTTATTAGATAGGACAGAGGCCTGGTGCACGGGTGGGGGCCAGCTGGTTTGCCCTGAAGGGTGTCCTGGATCAGGGTGGGGGTTCTCCTGGGGTGTGGGGCAGCCTGGGCGAGGGGCCTGTGGTGGTTTGCAGGCCAGCTATGCCCCCCGGCGACCCAAGTGGAGGCCCTGGTATCTGGGATTTATTTATCTTCTATAATTGAAACTTTGTAGCCTTGAGCGGAGGCCAAGGCAGGCCAGGGCTGTGGAAGCTTGGCTTCCTCCATCGCCAGGGGCAACTCAAGGCTCCTGCTCTCTCCAGCTCCATGGCTGCTGCCATTTTTGTTGGGATTTATTTATCTTCTATCATTGAAACTTTGTAGCCTTAAGTGGAGGCCTGGGCCGGCCAGGGTGTATGGAAAGCTTGGCTTCCTCCATTGCCAGGGAAACCTAAGCCTCCTGCTCCCTCCATGGCCGCAGCCATTTTGGTTGGGTTAATTTGCATACTCGCTCCTGATTGGCTGGTGGGCGTGGCTTGTGGGTATAGCAGAGTGGTGGTTAATTTGCATATTACTCTTTTATTAGATAGGATTGGGGGGTGACTGCTATGTACTATGTACTAGGGTCTATACTAAGAGTTTAAAAGTATGATTTCTGGTTCCACAAAAAAACTAAACTTCAGGGAGGTTAATTTTTACAAAATTCCAGAAAGCTAGCAACTGCCAAAATACAAACTAAAAATCTGACCTGGCTGACTCTAAGCCCTAAGCTCATTCTTCCACTTTACCACTGAACTTCTCAAACTCAATGATACTTTCTATATTTGACTATACACCCCAAACCAGCCCATTTTCATTTAGTAAGAATATCAGAAATGAAGAACAAAGTAAAAAGAGAATTTATGAAGTTCCAGTTACTTTCTCAAAAAGTTCTTTAATTATAAAATGACCATAAGATTTTTTTTAAATCAACTGATGCTGAGTTTTAAAAATGTGAGCAACTGGAAAATACTAATTTTTAAATCATTTTTTATATCTAATTACACAATATTGCTTTGAAAGAAAGCAGGAAGGTACAGAATACCTCAAACAAGCCACCATTTTCCTCACAACTCTCATGGCACAGCCAAAGGACCAGGGGTGCCACGTAATCTGGCTTCAGTGCTTCCACAATATCTGAAATAAATACCCCCCAAAAAAAGTTTATAAACAAGGATATGTACACATTTAAGCAATCATTTTACTTTCTGAAAATTTCTTACTTTTAAAATGATAGGCAATTCAGAGACAATTCAAATAACAAGAACAAATTTAGATGTACATAACTAGACTAACACTCAAGGCTTTTCAAAGAACTTTTTCCATCCCAATGGAGATATTCTTAAAGTTCTCTCAAGCTTTGAATATTAAATACATCAGACATACCTTTTCCAAGATGGATAACACACTATTCAGGAGAAGTCAGTTAGAGCTGCCTAGGCAAACACTGGTGAGCAGAGCTATGTATGACATAAGGAACTTAGCTACCCTTCGTTCCCAAAACTATTTTTCTCTCCCAGCCATTTAACCAGAAGCTAGAAAACTAAAAAAAAAAAACAAAAACAACAACAAAAAAAAAAACAGCCTGCCTTGACAATTGTAATGTCAGTGAGATAATGATGTGAGATGAATCTTGCAACCATGTAAGATAATGATGTGAAATGAACCTTGCAACTGCATAAGATGATGATGTGAAATGAACCTTGCAACCATTACTGATGAGTAACAAAGTGTAAGAAATATTTTCCCATTGCATCCTTTCTGTGAGCAATGTAACCAAGCAGAAAGGTACCACACAAGGAGTACGAAGATCTGGATTTTACTGCTAGCCCTGCCAAGCAGGCAATTTAGGACTGTGAACACATCACTCAACTTCCCTGGACATGTCTTCTCAATAAGATGGTAAGTAAAATGCTTTCCCTGCCTATTCCATCAAGTTGTTCCAAGGCTCAAATGAGATATAATTTGTTAATATACTTTATAGTGTTTCAAGAATAAGCAACACAAACTGATGAACAAAAACAGATCCAGAGATAGAGAAACATCAATCACATTGTCAAATCTCAGAGGGAAGGTAGGGGAGAGTGAGGGTAAGGGGGAGAGATCAACCAAAGGACTTGTATCCATGCATATAGGCCTAACCAATGGACACAGACAACAGGGGAGTGAGGGCATGAGTAGGGGGGATGGGAGGGGCTAATGGGGGCATGAGGACACGTATGTAATAACTTAAACAATAAAGAAATTTTTTAAGAAGAATAAAATAATTGCATATTTTAATTGTGAAATTATGAAATACTAGAGGCCCGGTGCACGAAATTCGTGCACGGAGGGAGGTTGTCCCTCAGCCCAGCCTGTACCCTCTCCAATATGGGACCCCTCAAGGGATGTCCGACTGCCCGTTTAGGCCCGATCCGGGATCGGGCCTAAACGGGCAGTCGGACATCCCTCTCACAATCCAGGACTGCTGGCTCCCAACTGCTTGCCTGCCTGCCTTCCTGATCACCCCGTAACCACTCTGCTGCCAGCCTGTTTGCCCCCACCTTTCCCTCCTCTGCCGGCCTGGTCACCCCTAACTGCCCTCTCCTGCAGAGTTGATCACCTCCAACTGCCCTCCCTTGCAGGCCTGGTCCTTCTCAACTGCCCTCCATTGCAGGCCAGGTGCCTCCCAACTGCCCTCTCCTGCTGGCCATCTTGTGGTGGCCATCCTGTGTCCACATGGGGGCAGGATCTTTGACCACATGGGGGCAGCTATATTGTGTGTTGCAGTGATGAGCAATCTGCATATTACTCTTTTATTAGATAGGATAGAGGCCTGGTGCACGGGTGGGGGCCAGCTGGTTTGCCCTGAAGGGTGTCCTGGATCAGGTGGGGGTTCCCTTGGGGCATGGGGCGGCCTGAGCGAGGGGCCTGTGGTGGTTTGCAGGCTGGCCACGCCCCCTGGTAACCCAAGCGGAGGCCCTGGTATCTGGAATTTATTCTCCTTCTACAACTGAAACTTTGTAGCCTGGAGCGGAGCCCAGCCTGGGGCTCCCTCCAAGGCCGGCAGCCATTTCTGTTGGGGTTATAATTGAAACTTTGTTGCCTTAAGCGGGTGGGCCCGGCCAGGGTGTGCGGAAAGCTTTGCTTCCCCTGTTGCCGGCGGCAACCCTGGCCTGCTCTCTCAAGCTCCATTCTGCCGCCATTTGTTTGAATTTGTTTACCTTCTATAATTGAAACTTTGTAGCTTGAGTGGAGGCTTAGGCCTGGCAAGGGCAGGCGGAAAGCTTGGCTTCCTCTGTTACCTAGGAAACCTTTCTCTCTGTGGCTGTAGCCATCTTGGTTTGGGTTAATTTGCATACTCGCTCTGATTGGATGCTGGGCGTGGCTTGTGGGTGTGTCAGAGGTATGGTCAATTTGCATATTTGTCTATTATTAGGTAGGATAATTTTATATTAATATGCTAAAGTAACAAAGATGACATTTACAGTCCCTATAAATTAAAGAGCAGATCCAAAAACTTTTCATTTCATAGCCTCTAAAAGTTCTCAAGTACATAAAAAATCCAGTTGTACACTGTTCTCCACTCTCTGTTATAAGCACGAGGAGAAAACCAAAGGGAGAATCCAACTTTCTTAAATGACATGACAAAACAAATTCTTAACCTTTTGCACTCAGATGTCGAGTGTGACTCGACACGGTTAGCATTAGAATAAAGGAATCGAGAAAAAAGCAAGTGAGTGCAAAGGGTTAACCTATACAGATGTTTGAGTTGACTAACTTTATAGTATTGAATGCAACAATTAATACATCTATGAAATCCAACTCACCATCTATTATCTTAGGTGATAAAAAAGGAGAAAAGAACATGTCACATAGGAAGAATACTCTGACTTTCATTTTATTTCACATATTGTCACTAATAATGTAAGTAAATATTCTTGCTTTCCAGTACTTAAAATACATTCCAAACTCCAACATTAGCTAGCATCTTAAGCCCAATTTTATGAACAAAAAACAGGATGAAGGAGGTAAGTGAAATTCCTGAGAATATCACAATGAGATACAATTTTATACTCACTAGATTGACACATACAAACAATGCCAAGTTTTGGGAAGGACCAGGCATAGAAAAGGGTTAACTCAGCAGGCCAGGTTGCTTAAACTTTGCACAATCCTAAGAAAGGTCTGTCTTCAGGACTGGAGCTTGGCCAGCTCCTGAGGGGTGAGCTCTGAGCTTTGGAACATGCGGCCTAGTAGGAGTGTTTCTGTATGCCTGAGTCCCTGGGCCATGCTGAACCAGTTTGGTCAGATGGTTTGTGCTAAGGATGTGACTTACAGAGGAGTCTTTTTGCTCTGAGGGGTTGGAGTCTGAGTGGCTGAGGTAAATCACACAGGAGCTGCTTGCTTACATGACTGACTTCCAATAAAAAACCTAGACACCAAGGCTCAGGAGGGCTTCCCTGGCTGGCAACATTTTACAGCATCCATCCTGGTTTCTCATGAATTTCACCCTGTATGCCTTTCCCCCTAGTTCCGTGGTTGGCAAACTGTGGCTCACGAGCCACATGCGGCTCTTTGGCCCCTTGAGTGTGGCTCTTCCACAAAATACCACGGCCTGGGTGAGTCTATTTTGAAGAAGTGGCGTTAGAAGAAGTTTTAAAAATTTGGCTCTCAAAAGAAATTTCAATCATTGTACTGTTGATATTTGGCTCTGTTGACTAATGAGTTTGCCGACCACTGCCCTAGTTGATCTTAACTTATATATTTCACTATAAAAAATCACAACCATGAGCATAACAGCTCTGCTGAGTTCAGTGAATTCTTCTAGAGAATTATGGAGCCTAGGGTGATACTGGAAAACCCCAACCCAACCATAGGTCAGTGAGAACTCTGTAACCACTGATGAATGTTACATTGGCTTAACCCATTTGAAAATTACTTAGCATTATGTAAAGTTTAGCATTAGTATATTCCATAATTCAGCCATTTTACTTCTAAGTACACAACCTAGAAATATCCTTGCTGTGTAACTCTGGATACATGAACAAGAATGGAAACTGGAAACAAACCCAGATGTCTACTAATAAGAATTAGATAAGTTCACATAATGGACTATTACAGAACTATTATAAAAATGAGTGAACTACAGCTATAAATAATATAAATTAATCTTAGAAATATAACATTGTGCAAAAAAACCAGAGCAATCCCCACAAAACACAGTATATTACAATTTTATGAATATCAAAACAAGCAAATAAAATAAAGAGTTTTTAGCCATGTACTTATTATTTTTTAAATTTAATTAATATTTAAATGGTTTAGTATTTTTTAAGGAAAAATGGTACAGAAATGAAAGCCAATCATTTTCTTTCAGTGATTACAACTTGGGGAAGCAAGAGGGTTGGGATGAAAGAATAACAAAGATAGATTTAAGTTATTGGTAATGCCCCGATTTGGAGGTTGCATGACAGCTAGTCTTCAAAATGGCCCCAGTGATTCCCCATCTTCTCTTATTCACCCCTTTTTGTAGTCCCTTCCCACAATGTACCAGGATTGCTCTCTATGACCACTAGAATTTGGACACTTCAGAAATGAAAAGATACTGCAACTTCTGTCTGCTGCCTGTTTCTCTTTTTTAAATTATTAGCTCTGGGGGAAGTCAGCTGCAGTCCTATGGAAAAAAAACAGATTATGAGAAGCGGAGGTCTCCACACACAGCAAGGAGGGAATGGAGGCCTCCTGCTAACTGTCATGTGCATGTATGAGCTTGGAAGTGGATCCTCTGACCCAGACATGATTTCAAATGACCAGAGTCCCAGAAACTATCTTCATTAAATCTCATTACAGAAAACATCTTCATTAAACCCCAAAACTTCCCAGTCAAGCCACTGAAAACTCCTGATCCCAGAAACTGTGTGAGATAATAACTGTTTGTTGTTTTAGTCCACTAAAGTTTAGAATAATTTATCACAGAACAGTAAATAACTAATATAACTTGGGAAGTTGGTTCATGGCTATTCATTCTAGGATTATGTTTTATTTCATGTAAGAAACATATAAGTTACATACATTTCTTTCCATTTATCAAATATATTTTAAATAGAAAAAAGAAACTGCAAATGTCTCCACACATTACTCATAACATCTTGTTTTTTAACAAATAATTCTTATAATAGCCTGTAAGTGGATATTTCAGAGGAAGAGAAGAAATATCTGTGCAAAATTAATTTTCAGCTTTTTCTAAACTATTAAAAAAAGGTAATAAAAACAAAAATAGGGTTGCAAGATAATGACACAGAAAGATCCTAAATCACTTCCTCCCACTAATACACCAAATATACCCTACATACAGAGAAATTTCTCCTGAAGAGAAACTTGAGGCTGACTGAGCAGCTTCTGCAAAACAAATGACATAGGGACCAAGAGAGAGAAGGGTGGGCGATATGGAGATATGGTAATGAGGGGACCCATCTCCAACACAGTGGCCTGCATTTGGAATATCACTGAGGGGCCCGCATGCAGACCACCTGCCCTGGGGCACAGTGAGAAAACAGCAGTCTAAAGGGCACCTAGCCTATATGTGAGGAAATCCATTTACAAACCCTAGAGTGCCTGCCACATGGGTGGAGAACTGCTGGAACTCTCTCCAGGATCAGAGGTAGCAAAAAGCATCATTTTTATGTTACCCCCTCCACCTTAATAGCAGAGGTTGGAGCACAGTGCAGGCACTCTAGCTGGCCTGCCACAGCCATTCCATTTCCCTGAGTCCCTGGCTCACACCAGCACCAACCATCCCCCAAAGGTGGCTCCAGTGAAGAGTGTCCCAGGACCCGCCCCCCCACAACCTGCATGCAATCCAACTGCCCTGCCAGGGTAGATCTGGTGAGTATACCCTAGGTTACCCCCAGCCCATGCCTCCTCCATATCTAGCTGTCCCACCAGACAGCACCAGAAGTACACAACCCAGCTCCAGCCATTCTGCCAAGACAACCAAAACACAGTGCCCCCCAGGACCTCCAGGCCCACACCAACTGCAGCTCCAGCCATCCCACCAAGGCAGCCCCAGCATGGCAGTACCCTAGGACACCCCAACCCACACCTGCTCCAGCTCCAGCCATTCCACCAAAATGGCCTTGACAGAGTGCATCCTGGGACTCCCCAGAACTACGCCCATTCCAGTTCTAGCCAGCCTGCCAAAACCACCTGGCACACACAATCAATACATTCCTATGCAAGACTGCTCCTTCAAGACTGGAAGAAGTAGCGGTGTTGCCTAATTCATAGAAACAAATACAGAAAGTCAAACAAAATGGGGAGATATAGAAATACACTCTAAAACAAAAGAACAAAATAAAACTGAAACACTAATTAAACAAACATACGTAATTTACCTAATAAAAAGTTCAAAGTAATAGTCATAAAGATACTCACTGTACTCAGGAGAAGAATGAAAGAACACAGGGAAAACTTCAACAAAGGAAAAAAACACACACAAGAAAAAAGCAATCAGAGATGAAGAATGTAACTGAAATAAAAAATAAACTAGAGGGAATTAACAGCAGATTGGTTGATACGAAGAACAGATCAGCAATCTGAAAGACATAACAGCGGAAATCATTCCATCAGAGCAGCAAAAAGAAGAAAAAAAGTTAATAAAGATAGTTTAAGGGACCTCCAGAACAACATCAAGCATACTAACACTCACATTATAGGAATCCCAGAAGTGGGCAAGAGAAAGAAAGGGGTAGAAAACTCATTTGAAGAGTCCTTGAAAACTTCCCTAATCTGGAGAAGAAAACAGACATCCAGGTTCAGGAGCACAGAGAGTCCTAAGCAACATGAACCTAATGAAATCTATTCCAAGACATCCTATCTAATAAAAGAGTAATATGCAAATTAACCATCACTCCGCTACACCCACCACCCACACCCACCAGCCAATCAGAGCGAGTATGCAAATTAACCCCAACCAAGAGAGCAGGAGGGAGGCTTGGGTTTCCCTGGCAATGGAGGAAGTCAAGCTTTTCACACACCCTGGCCGGCTGAGGCCTTCACTCAAGGGTACAAAGTTTCAATTATAGAAGGTAAATAAATTCCAACAGAAATGGCGGCAGCCACTGAGCTGGAAGAGCAGGAGGCTAGGGTTGCCCCAGGCGATGGAGGAAGCCAAGCTTCTGCAGCCCTGGCCGGCTCAGGCCTTCACTCCAGGCTACAAAGTTTCAATTATAGAAGATACATAAATTCCAACAGAAATGGCTGCCGCCACGGAGCGAGCAGGAGGCTTGGCTCCGCTCCAGGCTACAAAGTTTCAATTGTAGAAGATAAATAAATTCCAGATACCAGGGCCTCCACTTGGGTCTCCAGGGGGCGTGGCTGGCCTGCAAACCACCACAGGCCCCTCGCCCAGGCCGCCTCACGCTCCAGGGGAACCCCCACCCTGATCCGGGACACCCTTCAGGGCAAACCAGCTGGCCCCCACCCATGCACCAGGCCTCTATCCTATCTAATCCTATCTAATAAAAGAATAATATGCAGATTGACCATCACTCCAACACACAAGATGGCTGCCCCCATATGGTCAAAGATCCTGCCCCCATGTGGACACAAGATGGCCACCACAAGATGGCCAGCAGGGGAGGGCAGTTGGGAGGGACCAGGCCTGCAAGGGAGGGTAGTTGGGGGTGATAAACCCTGCAAGGGAGGGCAGTTAGGGGTGACCAGGCCAGCAGAGGAGGGAAGTTGGGGGCAAACAGGCTGGCAGGGGAGCAGTTAGGCATCAATCAGGCTGGCAGGTGAGTGGTTAGGTGGTGATCAGGCTGGCAGGCAGAAGCAGTTAGGGGCAATCAGGAAGGCAGGCAGGTGAGCAGTTGGGAGTCAGCAGTCCTGGATTGTGAGAGGGATGTCCGACTGCCCGGTGGGATCGGGCCTAAACGGGCAGTCGGACATCCCTCGAGGGGTCCCAGATTGGAGAGGGTGCAGTCTGGGCTGAGGGACACCCCCTCCCCGTGCACAAATTTTGTGCACTGGGCCTCTAGTTTATAATAAAGATGGTAAAAGTTAAAAGAGAGAGAGAGAGAATTTTAGAGGTAGCAAGAGAAAACTGACTTGTCACATTCAAGGGAAACCCCCTAAGACTACCAGATCATTTTTCAGTAGAAACTCTACAGGCCAGAAGGGATATATTTAAAATGATGACAAGGAAAAACTTACATGCCAGAATATGCTATGGGGCAAGGTTACCAATCAGAATTGAAGGAGAGTTTCCCAGAGAAGCTAAAACTACAGAAGTTCATCACCACTAAACCAATAAGGAAGCACTGTCCTTAAACGACATATCAGATGGCCTTAATAGATATTACAGAACCTTTTATCCAAATACTGCAGAATACAGTCTTTTCAAATGCAAATGGAACATTCTCCAGGATACGTCACATTTGGCCACAAAACAAGTCTTAATAGATTAAAGAATATTGAAATCATATCAAGTGCCTTTTCTGACAACAGCATGAAACTAGAACTCAATTACAAGAAAAATCTAGAAAAAATACAAACACATGGAGACTAAACAACATGCTACTAAACAACCAATGGTTCAACAGTCTATTAATTATTTTTTAATTATTATTATAAAACAGTAAGAATGCTATTACCACATTCTTTAAAAAATATATTTATGTATATGTACCTATGCAGAGAAAAAGAATGAAAGTGTATCTCAGTGTGGTAGAATTATGGCTCATTTTTTAATCTTTCCCTTGTGCTTTTCTAAAATTTTTATAATGAACACATATTATACATAATGCTATTTTAAACTGTAGGAAAATAATTTTTTAACTATTCAGAAAATTAAATACTTTTGCAAAGCTCACTTCACACAGATTTGTGGGTAACAGTACTGAAAAATCAAAGCTACTTACCTTCAGGCAAGACAGTCTTGGTCAACCGTGATCCAGCAACAGGGGCAATGGTATTACAATGAATGTTGTTTTTCTGGCCTTCAATTGCAAGAGTATTTGCAAGGCCCAGAAGACCCAGCTTTGCAGCACTATAATTTGCCTGGCCAAAGTTGCCATATATTCCTGAAGCCGATGAAGTCATAATTATCCTAAAAGGAAAATCAGTCCCCCAATATCATATTTGCTATGATTTGATAATGCTGCAACTGTACGTCTTTTGTTCTTTTCAGTACTATTACACCTGTCAAAAACAACTCTGTATATTGCCATTATATTCTTACAGTCATGATTCATATATCTAAAATAATATTAATAATAAAATTAATCTCGGCTCTGAACAGGTTGGTTAGAGCACCATACTAATATGCTAAGGTTGCCCCAGTCAGGGCACATATAAGAAACAACCAATGAATGCATAAATAAGTCAACAGCAAAACAATGTTTCTTTCTCTCTCTCTCTCTCTCTCTCTCTCTCTCTCTCTCTCTCTTCCTCTTACTCTCTCTCTTCTTCCTTCCTTCCCTCTCACTCTCTAAAATCAATAAATAAAAATTAAAAATAAATGATAATAATAATAAACAAGTAATCTCTCAAACTTCAACTATAAGATTTAACTGTTTTAAAAAGGATTCCTGTTTAGAACCAAATAAATTCAAGTATAAGAATGTTCATTCATTATCTATTGAAAACAACAATAAATATTTATAAATATAAAATAAACTGACAATACATATGTTAAATTTTTAGTAAGAAATATTAGATAAAGCAGTTCTAGTTCTTCAATCCTCACCATTTTGACCCTCTCCCTTTCTGGATAACATTAAATACCTCATATAAAACAATGCCATCTTATCATCTCATCCAATCTGACATATTTACTAGCTCTACCACATTCTGAGAACTCACAGAGATGCAACTATGAGAGTTCTATACAGTTCCTAAACAGTTTATAAAGACTATCTCATGTGTCACAAATACCAACTAACAGGAAACAGCCACTCAGCTCTCCTGAATTAGTCACTGGATACACAAAATGACATTTTGGTTAGAGAATAAAGTACAGCTAAGTCCTCCATGTTTACACGGCTAAAATATCAGCACAGGAGAAAAATCATTAATAATGAAAAGTAGGAGGTGAAAAAAATACATAAAGCTGTCCAGCTCAGCTAATCTATAACTAAATGACCAATTTAATGAGAGGTTATGTGCCAAAACTATACCTAAAAAGCCCACACATATATGATGTTTTCCTCAATATCAAAGCAGTTATCATTCCCTCTACACAAGAACCCACACACATTTCTAATCCCCCTGGAAAGCCATATGCAACTCTACCTTCCAAATTTCTGTTTCTTCATGTGATCCCATGCTGCCCGGGTCACTTGGAATGAGCCCCGCAAATGAACTTTATGGATGGTATCTAAAACAAGAAATTATTTTTATTATATGTTTTGTCAAAAATTCCAATAGACATGTCAACATAAGCAATGATTTACTTATAAACAGACGTTCATTATAAACCTAGGATTCAAAATCAACTAAGTAAATATTTTTGCCTTTGTTCCAATTAGGAAAAACCAATCATACCTGTTTTGCCTATCATTTATGATAAAATTATTGAAACCCTGTACATAACTAAATACAATGACATCTTTTTTTCCCAGGGGTAAGCGAGAACACAGTCCTCCACTACCACAAATTATGCAGTCGAATTTCCCACATTTAGGGAAATCGCAGGGGTCAGCATATCCAGAGTGCAATGGATAAGCCTCCCCGGGGGAAAAGCACCTTTGTGATCACGGTATTTCCCATGACAGGTAAGTATGGTATAATGGCATCTTCAATTTATGCCTACTTTATATTAAAAAAATCACTAATTTTACATATATAGTTGGGACTCGACACCAACATTAGTTAAAGCATAATCACAAACCACACAGTTCATCATCAAGAAATGTTTACAAAATGCTCAGTATATCCCTATTTTTCCCAGGGTTTATAAATGAGTTAGAGAGAATTGGGAGTTTGGGGGGTAGAAAATGAGAGAAGCAGGGAGGGTGGAGGAAGTAAGAAAGAATGCTAATCTAATGAATAGACAACCTGGAGAATGATTCAGATAGACAAAAACCTGTAGATTTAATTTTTTAACTCAATTTATTTAGATTTAATTTGATATCTTAATTATTAAGTTTTTAACCATTCTTATTTATTTTTGTTTCAATCTGGGGTCTCATCAAATGTTTTCATGTATATGTTAGAAGAATAATGTAAGAGTGAAAAAAGAAACTTAAAGGGGGTAGGGAGGTACTAGTTAGGGGTGGTGAGCTGAGGATGAAACCAGAGGAGGAAACATCCCAGTCCAACTAGAGCTGAAAAGGAAGTGCCAACATAAACCCCCTTTGCCAACAGATCTTATCTTAGCTCACTTTTTACTCCAATTCCTACAAGGGAAGAGGAAACCAAAAGACCTTCTTAAGTCTAAGTCACAAAGATATTTTGCTTCTTCCAACAGAACTTGTGGCCATATTCCTCAGGAGCACACACTATAAACGATGAGAGAATTCACCTCGGTTATCATGCCTGCCACTGTCCCAGCCACCATTGCTTGTTTTAGTTCTGATGGCCAATGAAAGCAAGGGCAAAGAAGAGCGAACAGAAAAAACACTTTTTCATAACTGTGATCTGTTCATTATCTAAACTCAATCTTTCCAATGTGGCATTCCTAATGGAAAATTGTCCTACTTATTAGAAGCTTCAAAATTACATCTAGGTTTTCCCACCCATTACTAAGATTTCCATCATTTTCAGTGCCCCAGGCTCCCTTCCATATTCTGCTCTTGCTCTTGAAATAAGGATCACACAGCCAGAGAAGCATGCTGCAGGTTGTTAGAAAGAGTTAATACTGCTAGGAAATGCTGACAATCTCCCAAGGGAAAAACAAATCGAAAGGCACAAAATCCTTTGGAATAACTTGACGACTGATTTAAATTTTTTAAATTTTCTCAAATGTTTAAAAAAAATAAGTTATTTCCAAGTGTTCATCATTTTCAGTTATAAAGCTTTTGCATTACTTACATTAGCAGAAGTAGATAAAAGCAAGTTTTTTTCTTAAATATAGAAATTTATCAAATATTAAAAGACTAAATAGACAGGTATATTCCAGAGACATACATTAAAAACAACTTACCCCAGTCTTCATCACTTATTCTACTAAAGGAACGGTCCCTCAGAATTCTAAAAAATTGATATTATATTGGTTAGAGGGGGGAGGGAGTATATAGTTAAAAATAAAAAAACTTTGTATGTACATTACTTTACTAAAAATGAAAAAAAAGAAATACTCACCCAGCATTGTTAACCACAATATCTGCAATATAAAAAGATACAGGTCACAACTATATAAGCAAGCATATTAATTGGTAAAGAGTGCTATCAGAACAAAATTTTATACCTAAAGCAAAAAAAAAAAAAAAATCTATTCACAAAACCACAGCAAGTATCACATTATATCAGGGCTTTGCTCTCAAACTTACATATCTAAATTTTTCCACCTCTACATTCTGCTAAAATTCTATCATCTTGTTTACAGTATATAATTAGCTACTGCACAACTCTTAGGTTCTTAGGATTCAGGGGTAACCACATGCCATTCCTCATTTAACCTCAAAATTCACTTAGTCAAAAACTTAAAAGATTTTTTCCTTGCCACTCAAAAATCAAAACCCCAGAAAGAAAACCAATACTTTAAACAATAAAGAATTTTTTTTAAAAAAGAAACTGATGTCTTAACACATAATTGTATTCCTCTTATGAAAAGAAATTATATATTTTAAGGTGAACCACCATCATGTAACTATTTTCACCTATGACTTCTCACCTTTGTGGTATCGATCCCTCTGTCACTATATGTGAACACATCTCTTATGAGCTCAACCAAATATGACTAGAAAAACAAATATGCTTGACAGTAAAAACGAAGGAATACGTTCAAATTAAAAAAAAAAAAGAATGTTTTCCAGACTGTAAACATACTGGGCTAGTTTGCAATAACGTTTCTCTCTAGAATTTTAAACTCAGAAAAGTTATGGTCTGTTCAGTTGTTGGATGTAGCGGTGCATACTCTCATATACAATAACTGGCCTAGGCTTTCGAACACAAAGCTTTGTTGCAGTCCCAACCTGTCCATTTCTCTGGTGGGTTCGAAAAAAGTATTCCTTGTCTCAAATTAAAAAAAAAAAAAAAGTTGAATTACTTAACATGTATCATAGATTGAGAGCTCTAACTGCGGTTGCCTGCATTTCTAGATAAATGAATCCAGTATAAAGACCATTGTAAACAAAAAAAAATATTCATGAAGCCATCACTGCAGCTACACCAGCAGTCATGAAAACTTTGTGCTTTTTGTGAAATATCTTCTTATCTAGTATTGAAATGCAGCTTTTATGGGGTGCAGGATTGCTGTGAGAAAGACATGGCTACAGATACTAATGTGACTTGAGAAAAAGCAAACTCATTATATGACAACTTAAAGCAAAAGGATGATGAAGGACCTAAATAAAGATCAAGAATTTAGTGGCAAAGGGTGGTCTGAAAAGTTTAGAAAGAGGTTTGGCTTAAAAATGTCAAGATAATATGGAAAGCAGCTTCTGCCGACCAACAGGCAGCAGACAAGTTTCCAGACACAAGTAAGAAAATCGCTGAAAAGAAAGGATATCTGCCTGAACAGGTTTTTAATGCAAATGAAAGTGCTATATTCTGGAAAAAGTAAATGCCACAAATGACATTTATTAGTAAGGAAAAGAGCACCACGATTTGAGGCAGGAAGGGATAGCTAACTCTACTATTTTGTTCAAATGCAGTCAGGCATCAGGACTGCCCTTAACCTATAAAACTGCTAAACCCCATGCATTGTTAGTACCATAAAAGCAAAGAAACATCACCTATTCTTCCAAAAGTATCCAGTGCTGTCTTCACAACCTTCTCTCCTGCTTCCACTGAATCTGAGGAAAGGGAAATTAGTACAAAACTTCAGTAGTATTTCTCAAAATGATTTCTAAATTCTTTTTGTTAATTTTTATTTATTTTAGAGAGAGAAAAGAAAGGGGGAGAGGGGAAAGGAGAGAGGAAAGAGGAAGAAGGAAGGGAGAAAAGAAGGTGCATATTTAAATTGAAAAAGAATGTTCAACACTATATAACTACATATGGAAAATAAACCTGTTTTTGTAATACTAAACACAAGAAATAAAGCTTGGCAAAAATAGTAGTTTCATTGTTTTCTGCTAATCAGCTGAGGGGAAGGGCTCACATCCCCAAGTTGTGTGTCAAATGGTCAGCTGTCAACTCAGCGTCACCACTGCCTCTTTCTACATCCTCTGCAATCACAGGGGCGGACCCAGGAAATAGAGTCCCTTCCCTAGGTCACATATAGTCCTGAGTTAGATATGTCAAAAAGAGATAATCATCTAAAGCATGGAAAAGTAGAAGCCTGCAAATCATGTGAGGAGATGTAAAACCAACAGCACATCTACCTCCTGCTGCAGGCTGAGATGGTCATGGACAGTTTCCCTGACATGCACTTCCTCAACCCTTCCAAAGGCTATGTAAGCCTCTATTTCTCTGTATTGAAACCCCCACACCTGGAAAGCCTAGAGGGGCTTCTGTTTTTCTGACTGAACCCTGATTGACACAGGTTGCATATCAAAACTAGGGCAGGAGTGGGGGAGGGTCTGAAATTTTTATCTTTATAAAAAATAGGTTTTTAAAACACCAAAATTTAAAAAAAAAAAAAAGTGAAGACAGTTTTCTAGATCCTTAATGTGGAAAGAAGATACTAAAATGTCTGTTCCATTATTCCTTTAAACACTCAAAATAAATCATATTTCCTTTCCTCTAAAATTTCCAAATGAAGTCACTGGTAATTAAATTTAATCCTTGGTTCATAAAAGCAATTTAATTTGCAGAAAAATTAGTAAGTGCTAGCTTTTTAAAGTAAATCTATTCAAGAAGGTTCCTTACAAATACTATTAGACTCAATACATCAAATGTAAAGGTTGTATTTGCTGTTTTTCTTGTGGCTTCATTTTAATGCCTAACTTTGACACAAGTATTTATAAAGATAAGAAGTTACATATAGCAAGATTACTTGTGAATAATAAAATATAGAGGTTGAGTACAGAAAGGGGGCATTTCACTTCTTACATGATATTACTGTTTTTAAATTTTTAAACAATTTCAAAAGAAAAATTTAATGATATCTATAGAAATACATGAGACCTTTTAGCTAAACAGGTCTTTTAAGAATAAGAACATATTCATATACACATCTACAATAATTTATTGATTATATCATGTGCTCATTAATAAAAAAAATAACTAAGCAATAGAATAAAAGGTAGACATGAAATAATCTACATCAAAAGGGTTAAAAATTCTCACATATGATAGAAAACATGTAGCCAAATAACTTTGTCTAACTTAGATAAAATCGAATTTCATAATTACACTGGAATGAAGAGATGTTTGCTCAATGATTATCAATGTGTGCAATAGCATTAGCTGAAGGAAACATTGTTAAAATAGCCTAATTCTCTCAAATATCATACCATAGTTGGCCACTGCCTTTCCGCCTTTCCTTCTTATTTCTTCAACAACCTTATCAGCAGCTAAGGATCCTTTACCAGTTCCCTTGAAGTCCACTCCTAAATCATTCACTGCAATGCAAAAATAAACAAACATGCAATCATTTCTAGACCTTCAAAGTATTGAAGTATCAGTATTAAATTATCAGTATATTTCTTTAGTCATCTGCCCAATTACGTCCTTTCTCACCGCCATCTTACTGAACATACTATGAGGTATGTATATTCAAAACATGACTCTCTTTTTGTTTGTAAATACAGACATGAAAAAACAATAAAAATATTTAAACAGGTTTGTCATAAAATTTTAATTGTACAATGCTTTTGTTTTTTAAAAAAGAAAAAGAACATGATTTAATCCACTTTTAGCAAAAAAGAAAGAATAGAAAAAAACTAAAGATCACTTTTAGATTAAACACACGATGACATTTGTTTATTTCTGGGATTTTCCATTTAATAGTTTCGGACGGTGTTTGACAGCATGTAACTGAAACTGTGGGAAGTAAAACCATGAAAAAAGGGGAACCAATGTACACTTAAAATTTTGTTAAGCAGGTATACCTCACATCAAGTGTTCTTACCATAGTTTAAAAAGAAAGGTTAAAAATACATTGTGAAATATCTTCTCTATGTGAAGAAAGCCTTTGTTTACAGGAATGGTGATAAAGAATAAACATGATATTCAACTATTGGAGAGGCAACTTAATAAGTTTTCATATACATACTATGCCATAATCTACAATGAAGCAAATGAAACTATTTAAAAAATCAAAATTACATACAGAACTAATTTATACTATGTTCAGTCACTAATTTATACCATGACTCCATCTTCATATCTTTAACTGACCACACTTACCATATAACATCTGCCTATATCCAATTATATAGATATAAATGTTAATTGAGCATTTATTATTTGCAAGGAAATCTACAGAAGAACAAGAGATGAATAAGAATGGTACATCTTAAAGCGTTTATAATCTATGAATACTATAATGCACAATAAATTTTAGCATAAAGTAAGTAAAGGCCAACATAACTAAATAATAAGGCCAGATAAAGTTAATTTACACAATAATTTAAGATAAACTTTATGAAATAACATGCAAAAACTAACGAAAAGATACACATATCAATGCCAAATATTTTTTAAAAAAGTATTTAAGAAAAATACTTGGGACAAAAAAATTAATGTGCATTGCAAAATGACCTGTAAGATTTCTTAGGAATATAATAAAAAATATTGACCAGTTAACTGCCACAATATTTTGAATTTAATTTTAAAAAGTCTGCCCTTGCCGAAACCGGTTTGGCTCAGTGGATAGAGCGTCGGCCTGCGGACTCAAGGGTCCCAGGTTCGATTCCGGTCAAGGGCATGTACCTTGGTTGCGGGCACATCCCCGGTGGGGGGGTGTATAGGAGGCAGCAGATCGATGTTTCTCTCTCATCGATGTTTCTAGCTCTCTATCCCTCTCTCTTCCTCTCTGTAAAAAATCAATAAAATATATTTTAAAATAAATAAATAAATAAAAAAGTCCGCCGCTTGCATCTATAGACGCTTATGGCGTACAAATGGTTAAATAATAAATGGCATGATGGCATACACTAAATTTTAAAGTATTTTAATATTAGTTGATGATTACCATATCTGGAAAAAAAGAAAATATTTTTTCTTCTGAAGAATGGCTTTGTTTTGTTTGTTTTTTGTAGATTGGAATGAGAGTGGCAAGTAGGATTGGGTAGTAAAGATAATACAGAGAAAAATCAAATGCCTATCCACACTTAAAATTAGATAAATCAATGTGTTTTTAATTAACTTTTTTTTAAGGGAATGTTTTTCAAAATGTGGACTCAGACATATTTTTCCTAACAATATAGACTTATCATTCTTACTGCATGTAAAAAATAATAAAACCACGAACACAAAATAATAAAAAAGAGGCTTACATTATCCCTCAAGAGACTTTTTTAAAAAGCAGTAGTAAGATTTAACACTAAATTCCTATTAATTGTTCATTCCATGCAAATGACAGAAAACAACCAGCAAAAAATATCAATATTTTAAGACATGAAGCTAACAGTCTTTTAAGAGCCTTTTTAACTAAGCAAGGGAAAGTTCAAATGCAAATTGGCAAATGCAATATTTAAATAAAGAATTGTTCAATTGTGCAATGAAACACCACCCCCAAGTGGAAACTGGTCAAAGTGCAACCACACAGGTAAGCACTGAGACCAATAATGTGCAGTGAAACAGTATCAGAACAGATTTATTCAAGATAAGTCTCTATATTTGAGAGCATTAAATTAGCACTGACCTCTTTCAGTCATCCCACTATCACCAGAGCTAAATTACAAGGATTACAACCCTAACTAGAAAAGCTGGTTATATGCTGAAGAGTTTGGATAGAAACAATATTAAGATTTCTTTTGTGCAACTGTACACAAGAGAAATCTATCTATACTGTGTGACACTGTTACCACTTAAATTTATGGCTAAAATTATTATAATAATAATGACTTTTTAAATACCATTACCACCTTATACTGGTATGTGTCTACTTGGCATTTTCAAAGAACCATTATGTACACTGCTGCATTTGATCTCCACACAGCTTTTTAGGAGGTTAGCATGAAGAGTTGTTCCTCCTTTCATGGTGAGGAAAGTTCAGGAAAGGTTAGGCAACTTGACCCAGGCTCCAAGGCTTCATGAAATAGCAATATCCAGACCAGAACTCTGACCTACTATAATGCCACTCTGCTCCTCTAATACTGTAAGCAAGTTTCTTTTATCCTGAAAAGAAGGTAATTATTTCCACTAAAAAAAAAAATCATATTTGTTTGGGGAAGCTATAGAGGAAATGCTAAATCAGCCACCTCACTCAAATAGCTTTAGAATAGGTAGTAAAAATGGTAAGATGATGATAGTTAAGGACAGTCTTTTCAATTGAAACGATCAAAATATCCCAAAATGTGATATATTTATAAATTTTCATTTATATTTCTTACTGTTTTGCTTGTTTAAGTCACATTTTTTGGAGTGTTTATCCTTCTTACAGATTTTTAAGTGTACTTTATAAAATATTTTAATTACATGTCATATGTGTTCCAAATCATAAATTACTTTATTAAAATGTTGAAAAAGAGAGATAATATCTGAACATTAATATTACTTTATGGCTTCACTTTACTGTTTCAATTTATTATAGGTAGCTCCTTCTTTTTGCTGTAGCTCAATGCGGAAAATTGGTCATTAGCAATTTCCAACTTCCCCACTACATTATCGAGAGGAATAATATTATAATGCTTTATATTTGAAAAGTGCTTTATAACTATCTTTACACATATTCACGTTCATATATTTATTTAATTCAAGGGTTTGTCACCAAATGAGTCATATCTATTACCAATGGCATATCTATAAACTATTTTTATTTCCAAAGTAAAATGATGCTTCCAATTCTAGAAATTGGAATAACTTTTATATGTATTGATATGTAAGACAGCCTTTGTACTAGGTAATCCAAGAAGTGTATAAAAAGATAATAAAGGCAATATTATATTATAAATGTGGGTTTTTTTGGAGAAGTTATTTACGTTGTTGTGTTTTTTTTTTTGGCCCACCCCCTCAACCCCCTTCCCCTCTGCCAACTGTTCTCTGTTCTATGAGTATGTTTTGTTTGTTCATTTATTTTCTTTGGATTTCACAGATAAGTGAAACCATATGGTATTTGTCATTTTCAGTCTGATTTCACCTAGCATTAATACCCTCTAGGTCCATCAATGTTGTCAAAAAACGATAAGATTTTGTTCTTTTTATGGCCAACTAATATTCCATTGTATACAGGGGTGAACAAAAGTAGGTTTACAATTGTGAGTATGCAAAGCAGAGGCTATTACTTTGTTTTTTAAAGAAATGCAAACTCAAAAAGTCCCTTTTTACACATCCTCTATCCTCTCCCACAGATAACTGCATTAGGCTGGTCCTTGGATGTCCTTCTAGACCAGTGGTCAGCAAACTGTGGCTCACGAGCCACATGCGGCTCTTTGGCCCCTTGAGTGTGGCTCTTCCACAAAATACCACAGCCTGGGCGTGTCTATTTTGAAGAAGTGGCGTTAGAAGTTTAAAAAAATTGGCTTTCAAAAGAAATTTCAATTGTTGTACTGTTGATATTTGGCTCTGTTGATTAATGAGTTTGCCGACCACTGTTCTAGACATTTCTGTTTGAGGACATTTTCTCACTTTTTAAAGTATGTTTTTATTAATTTTTAGAGAGAGGAAGGGAGGAGGATAAAGAGAAACATCAATGTGAGAGAGAAACATTGATGTGAGAGAGAGGCATCAAACGGCTGCCTCCCACATGCACCCTGACCAGGGACAGAGTTCACAACCTGGGCATGTGCCTTGACTGGGAATCGAACCAGCAACCTTCTGGTGCACAGGACAACACTCCAACCAACTGAGCGACACCAGCCAGGGTGATTTTTCCCCATTTTAATAAAGTTTCCTTTAGCAAACAATAGCATTAACCTTTTGCACTCGGATGTCAAGTGTGACTTGACACGGTTAGCATTAGAATAAAGGAATCGAGAAAAAAGCAAGCGAGTGCAAAGAATTAAGAATAATTTCATAGGTCCTGGTTGTGTAGCTCAGTTGGTTAGAACATCATCCAAAGATACCAAGGTCAAGGGTTCAATTCCTGGTTACGGCACATACAAGAATCAACCAATGAATTCATAAATAAGTGTATTAATAAGTTGATTTTTTTTCTTCTCTCTCTCCATGCCTTCTTCCCTCCCTCTCACTCTAAAATTAATAAAACAAATTTTTTTAAATTTTTTAATTAAAAAGAGAATAATTTAATTGATTTTAAATATATTTTTATTTATTTAAGAGGAAGGGAAAGGGAGATAAAGAAATATCAATAATGAGAATCATTGATTGGCTGCCTCCTGCACGCCCCCCCCTGGGGATCGAGCCTGCAACTTAGGCATGTCCCTGGACAAACCTAAGGGACTGGAATCAAACCTGGGACCCTTCAGTCCACAGGCCGATGCTCTATCCACTGAGCCAAACCGGCTAGGGCTAATTTCATTGATTTTACAACTGCGGGCCCAATGGGGATTTCTTCCTGTATTCTTTTTTGTCCTGTCTGCTACCAAAAGTGACTTAAATATAAAATACATGTGCAAGGACTATTAAAGAACAGAAAAATTAACAAAATGTTATTGCCGGAAGCCAATTCCAGCATGTCATAATTGCAAGAGTTTCATCAAAAGGTTAATTGAAACTTGGGGGCTCAACAAGGGCTGAGTCACATGTGTAATCACCTGTTGGACTGGCTGAAGGGCACTTCCCCCAAACCTGAATAGGATGGCTGTTTGCTGCCAGACAGCTCAGGGCATCTTAATCTACATGTTATTGCCTCCTGTTGTCCAAACACCTGAACAGCTGTAGGCTATTCCCCAATCTGACAATGCTTCTGTGAACCCTACCCTTTGAAGTGTATTATCTCCACCTTGCCTTAGGACAAATTGTGTTAATAAAAAGCAAGGGTCCTGAGACAAGGGAGACTTTTAGCTCCTTTAGCTGAAGCTCCTCTGACCCCCAATGCCTTTCAAAATTATCTTTCATCTCTGGACTCTTACTTAATCTATGCACAGCCTTTCTCCAGATTGCTGAACCCTTCTTAATGCTGGGACAAGAACTCCGGCATGTTATGTCAGGGAAATACAAGCCTACTGAAAGCATAGGCTAATGGAAGCTACTCTAGTTGAAGACAGTGTCAGGTTTACCCTGAAGCTTATTGACAGACAAGGAAAAGGGGGAAACACAGAGTTGCGAAATCTTTTTCACTTTAGGTAGAAAAATACAATCACCCTAGTTCATGAAAAATCCTTTCCAGAATGGCCATAAATATTTGAAGGACTCCAAAATGTGTCAGTAGTTTAGACAGCAGTGTCTTAAATTAGGTCCTTTTCATTGATTTTCTTTTTCTCAATAACAAGAAGGCATCAAAGTTATTCTCAAAGGGAGAAGAAACTGTAAATGAGAGACTGAGTCATCCAGATGAAAGGAGTTTTAGGGGTAAAGTAGAAAGGTTTAGGAAGTTTTAGGAATGAAAATGGTCCATGGGAAGGAATGAGACTTGAAGGCACCAGGATATATATCTTGTACAGAAGATAGAGAAATGCCACAGGCAAATAGAAATACATCCGGCCTAAGCAATGAAGACAGCCATAAACTGAGGACAGACAGGGGTATCTCTGGCCTGAACAATTAAAGTGACCATAAGTAGACCAAAAGTAGACCTGACCTGAGTAGCTGGGGGGCGGGGGGGGAGCTATAAAATAAGGCTTTCTCTGCCTACACAATTGGGAGAGCTATATGTTAAATCAAAAGTGACCCAACCAACAAGACACAGCTGACCAGAAGGTGAAAGGTCACATAAGCATGAAATAATCCTGTTATTGTAAGCCATTTAAATGTGTTTGTTAATCCAGCATAAGCCAGCAAAAGTTGACTTAAAGGATAAACAAGCTACTCTATTTCTTAAGGTCTTGCTTCTTACTGGCCTCAGAGCTAGTCATAGATTTTTCTGAAAACAAGATTCTCTGGTGTCATAATATCCTAGGTTTGCTTATTCCTCTTTAATATATTTTGCTTACTCAGGTTTTAAAAAAATGCTGAGAAGAAAAAAATTTACAGGAGACATGTCCGCACAAGTGATACAATCTAGAAGCAGGGTATCTGTGTTTTAAAAAGCTAAAGTAGAGTGTAGTGTTGGTCAGGAAAGAGCACAACCCATTTGTGCCTAGAGAGTTCACAAGTAAGTCACAGACTTAGAAGTGGAAGAAATCAACAACCAAAAGTTTCACACAGATTGACTTCTCCCCTAAACCAAACTAAATCTGGTTCTCTCAGCCAAGATTGGCAAATATTTTTCCAAGACACACATTTTCTACCTTCTTAGACTTTCACCAGCACCTGCTGCAATACCATCCCTAAGGCAATGACCAAATAAATAGACACACTGTCCCTGTTTACCTTTTAGAACTTAAAAACTCCTAATCAAAATTTAACAAAGGTCATAAATATAGAGAAACTGATCCCCCCAAAAATACACTGCTGTAAACTTTTCATAAAACAAGTTTATAACCTAAAAATGTTATCTCAGTCACAACAAAAAAGAAAATATAAATTTATTCAACCAATCTCAAAGACACACCAGCCCCTGCCCCCCCCCCAAAAAAAAGCCTCTGTCAAACAATAAGAGAACTAATGAAAAAGTACCTTCTTTGCCCAAAGCAATATTCTAGATCCTTTAGAAGATACAGAAGATAAAACGAAGTCCTTGCACTTACAGAATTGAGTGGAACAGGTGAAAATAAAAAGTTATATGGTAAAAATATCAAGAAATAAACTGCAATATAAAAAAAAGAAAAAATGGTAACAATATGTGTCATTATGCCATGACATGAAATATAGTGAGGAAAATCTGGCAAAGAGGACCTAAACTATACACCAACTAGCTAAATAGAGTGTCAAAATGTGTCCTTGCCATAAGAAGCAGATCAGATTAACAGACATTGGCTATGATCTTAAACAAGAAAACCAAAGTGTCTGTGTCCTTTCCATAAACATTGGTTACACATCCCAGTGAGGAAAAATAATATATTTAATGCCCTGCTTAGCTTTTCTTTGTTTAGAAAATCTGGTTGTTGCTTACTCTTTGGTTATGTCACTATAAACAAATGAGGGGAAATTTATCTCCACCTAAGATATAGGAAAACTGGGATTGGGAAGCCAACAATTTTATTCCAGAAAAGATACTATTAAATATTGGGCCATAACATTTGCCCTACCCACCTACACTGCACTGAGCATTTCGTCAGTTATTCCCCACAAAGACTTGGATGTAGACAAATCTGCTCCTGTGTTCACACCATGACCAAGTACATCAGGCCAGTCCAAACCATTTATATTACAAAAACCTCCCACCTTTTGAGATTCTTCAATGCAGCACCTTCCAACTTATCCCTCATAATAAATCTCAAGCTAAATACCCCTTCAATAAAAAATTTAATAACCTGTTGTAAAAAGCTTCCAGGTGAAAATTTTTGATTAAAGATATGTTTAAAAAGAACAACATACTTTGGATTCCCTAATTCTAAACTTCTCATTTTCCAAATGCATTTATTTCTTAGTCTTAGCAATGTATTTACACTTAGAGATTTATCTTGCATGAGCCTTCTATATCAAAAAATGATAGCCCAGCCCTAACCGGTTTGGCTCAGTGGATAGAGCATCGGCCTATGGACTGAAGGGTCCCGGGTTCAATTCTGGTCAAGGGCATGTACCTTGGTTGCAGGCACATCCCCAGTATGTGCAGGAGGCAGCTGATTGATGTTTCTCTCTCATTGATGTTTCTAACTCTCTATCCCTCTCCCTTCCTCTCTGTAAAAATTCAATAAAATATATTTTAAAAAATGATAGCCCACAATATACCAAATGCAATAAATTCCTTTTATACCATGAATGGAATCCCATCCTTATCAATTCTGTTAAGTTGCAAATTCTGTGAAAGTAGTTTACTTTAAAATGTAAGTTATAAAGTCAGCCTCAAGAGGGAGGGGGGGATTTTTGCTGGCAGAAGAAAAAATCAGTAATAAATTTGACCTTGACACATTAATGATAAAAAGACAAACATGGCTGGCTTGTGAAGACTGTCGTACTTTAGCTACCAGCTACTGATTAAAAAGAAAAATAAAAAGTCAACTTACCAACAACTGATGCACCTCTTTCTGCAAAAGCCAGAGCATAGGCTCGGCCCAGTCCTAATGAAAAACAAAATAATCAAAAAGTTGAGCAAATGTTAGGGTAAGTTTTGGTCCACTCAACTCAATCCCTATTTTAAAATAACCAGAGAGCAATTAATTATATTACAATGTCTTCATTAGTACTCTCAACCTGTACTTCACCCTCTTCTACTTGCAGAGGTTAAAAAGCTTAAAACTGTATTTTCTACCTATCATCTCCTACCAGTCTACCTAGCTGCTAGGATGCCAGATGGGAACTGGATGCCACCATTAAATGCATTTGCATGAAATCTGGAAAGTGGAAATGAGGCAGAAGCCACCTTACTGTGACTTCTAGCTGTTGCTGTTGGTTAAGGAGCTGACTTCTTGAAGCTTCCTAGGTATTAAGAAACCATGGATGTAGCGGCAACTTCTTAATCTAGCTCCCTAAATCTGGATGGTAGCTTCCATTGTCTACATCCCTGGTATCCAAGGAGGCTGCAGCAGTTCAAAGGGCAGCCTCTCAGGTTGTGGCTCCTAATGGCCCTGCTCTGTATTGTTCCACAAGTCATTCCAAGAGGAACTGCCTAAAATACAAACGGCTAAGTTAAATCCTTTCCTGCTCCAAATATCTAGCGATTCTTATAGACTGCACTGGACTTTAATTAGACACAATCACCAAACACACAATTAATTCTCAATTAAGTAGTAATTAAATGTTTAATTCCAACTCAAAGATATAAGGTATAAATGTACACATCCAAAAATGAATACAAAACCTGTATAAGTTTTACAGGCATAGAATATCTCGGGAAAAAAGATATAAGAGGCTGACAATGAGTGCTCGCATCCAGAGCTGGACAGAGCCGGACTGCTCAAGATTTCGTCACGCTACTCAGAACAGTGCACAATTTAAAACTCCTGAAGTTTATTTCTAGAACTTTCCACTTAACAATTTTTGGGGTCAACGGTAACTGAAGTCACAGGTTAACTGGGGACGAGTGCAGAGTGCTTGGCTGGATAAGTATGCAAACTTAACGAGAGGACTCTCAGATGCCTCGTTCAAGAAGGCCCTCTGCAGAATAAAAATCAGAGCCGAAAGCCATCGGACAGGGGAAAAGAAACGCTAAATGAGGGACTTTTCAGAGGCAAGGAACTGACAGCTCCTCCCCGGGGAGGCGGCAGCCCCCAGCCGCCTGCCCGCAACTTTAAAAGACGTGAGTGAGGCCTGGAGTCCGAAGGCAGGAGGAGTCGCCCCTGATGCGCAGAGAGGCGCTCAGTGAGGACTTTCACCTCGTCCCGCAGCCCGCAGCCCAGCCCCGCCCCCCGCCCGCGCCACCCTCGGGCCCACGGGCGGCTGCACCGGGAGGGACGGGGAAGAGGGCTGCACCCGACCGTGTGGGTAGGTGTTCGTGGCTCCCCACGCACGGCCGCCAGCCCCACCTCTCCCTCCGCAACAGACTCGGTGTCCCGACAACAGCAGTTCTACGTCCTCACACCCTATCCCACCGCGTCCAGCCCCTCGCTCCCCACGCCGCTTCTTCCCCGACCCCACACCGCCGCCCGCCGCCCGCCGCCCTCAGACTGAGACCCGACCGCAGCCGCTCCCACGCCGCGACCCCCAGGGAGTGCGTGCCCTCCAGCCTTCGCGTGCTCACCTCCCCCTGCGCCGGTGACCAGAACCACCTGCCCGTCGAATCTCAGCGTCGAGGCCATGAGTCCTGCAAGACACACACAGACACTAGCTGAACCTCTGGAGCTCGGACTGCGGGACAGGGAGGAGACCCGGCAAAGAGGGGGCGGGCGCGAGTGACCTGACAGTTTCTGGGAAGGAGACGGACGCCGTAGTTTTCCAAGTGCGCCTGCGCGGAGATCCTGGGCCCTCTGGGAAATGTAGTCCAGCGTGCCTCCAGCAGGGAGGTGGCGGGGAGCCCGCCCAAGAGGCTTAGTTGAAAGCCCATTGCTGTTGCACCAGTTAGTAATAGAAGCTACTGGAACTTTTGTGGTAAAATAGCTGGCGTGGCACCTTGAGTTTATTCTTTCACCCGTTGTTTTGTCGTACACTCAACAAACGTTTTCTGGATTTAGGAGCTAGCCTAGAGATAATAGGACGCGGCCCCTATCCTTAAGTAGCTTTCAAAATAGCCTCTAAGAAGGAATGGCACCCTTACCGATGAGTAAAGATGTCTCAGAATGTAATCTCTGAACCTCCTGCATGAAGTTCATCTGGGAACTGTCAAAAATGCATAGTCGTGGACCCCCACGCTGATCCCCCAAAATAGAATCTCGGGACCAAAAAAAAAAAAAAAGTTAACAAGTGTCCCTAAATGATTTTTGGTTTTGTATGTTGATAACAGTCCTATGATGTAATTCAGTCAACATTCATTAAGCACAAATTTACAGATGAACAGTAAGGTAATCCGGAGTTACCCAATGTCAAATATAAACCTTTAATAACAGTGTAAGACTTGTGGCAAATGTGTACAAGTTAGCTAATGGTGCCAAAATAAACGGACCCTATCCCTGTTGGGGAGAAAGGGGAAAACTTGCCAAAGGAGGTGACTATGCAAAAAAAAAAGAAGAAAAAAAAAAAAACAACAGAGGACATTACAGGCAATGAAAATACTAGCTAGATTGGGGGGAAAGGGAGAGGGTAAGGCCGCAGAAGTAAGCACAGTCTGTCAGATCACATTTAGATGTTTTAATTTAGTGCTAAGAATGACTTTAAGCAGCATTACTCCGGAGAACACATTTATATCATGGAAACATCGCTTTGCACTATTACTGAGGATTGATTGGAGGTTGACAAGGAGAACTGATAGAGATTGGAGGTTGACAAGGAGAACCCACTCGGAAAAATTATGGAGGTCAGAAGTAAGTCAGAAGAAATGTTGAAGAGGGAAAATGTTAAGATATTTTTGGAAATGGAGTGAAGTCTTTGTGATTAATTGGATGTGGATGTGAGGGAGGAACAACTGAAACAACCCCCATATTTCTAGCTTGAGAATCTAAGTTATGGTGGCAGTCATCAGAAAAGGAATAGTGGGAGAAGAACAGCTTTTAGAGGGAACATGCCTGCGACTTGGGACAAACTGCATTTGGGAAGTGAAGGGAAGCTATGGCTGCAGATGCCTAGCAGACATCTGTGGTTTTTAGAGTTCAGAGATTTTGTTGTTGTTGTTTTAATATAATTTTATTGATTTCAGAAAGGAAGGGAGAGGGAGAGATAGAAATATCAATGATGAGAGAGAATCACGGATTGGTGCCTGCATGCCCCCTGACTGGGAATCAAACCATGACCTCCTGGTTCACAGGTCGATGCTCAACCAATGAGCCACATCAGCGGGGCTCTGAGAGTTTGATTTCAGTGTTCAGGCACAGCAAGGGAAGTCTCTCTGTAACTCAAGACTAACTCTCCAAAGAGCAGTCCTTTGGCTGAAAGTTGGCCCTAAAGCAGCAACTTGCTCCCTTAACCATTTGTGCACATCTGCCTTCTGACATTTGACCCCTGAATTCCAGTGCTCATGGAAACCCCAGGAGGCTAACTCTGAGGGCACTGGGCCCAAAGATAAGAAAGCCCTTGTGATATGAAAGAGGTGACTCCTAAAGCTTTGGGCCAAGACCTCGCCCTGTCCCAGTGCCTCCTCCAACCAGTGGGGTGGGTTGCCTGGAGACGGAGCCCTGGAGATGGCGCCCTCCTCTCAGTCCCAGCTGGCACTAGCTCTGCCGCCACCGCACAGGCTGCCCTGTGAAAAGGCCAGTCTACCCTTGGTTCAGACCGGTGACGACCTTCTTTGCAGACTGGCCACGAGGAAGGCCTGGAGATCCAGTCCACGGGCATTACGAATCCAGGCTTGAATCAAGATGCAAAAGTGAGCCTTGGGCACGGCCATGTGGGAATCCGAGGTTCAAGGGTAAGCCTGTGTGACAGCTTGGTAGACTTTGGCCTCCACACCCCTAATTCCTGCAGAGAAAGCTAAAGTAGCCGGGCAGTGCAGCAGAGCCGAATTTCCACAAAGTAGATCCCAGGAGATGCCCTAGTGAACTGTGCACTAGGCCCTCCCTCCAAGCCCCACCTGGTGCAAGTGCCCAGATATCCTTGTCGGGTATCTGTTTTGATTTTGTGTTGTAATGTTTCCTCTTTAACCCAATAATCCTGTTCTTACATTTAAAAAAATTAATTAGAAAACAAAAGGGGGGGATTAGTCTTGGACTGACTTGTTTGGTGTGGGCAACAGGAAATATTTCGCTTTCGGAGAACAACAAAAAACTAGGTTTATTTACGTTACGCTTATTAATTTGTGCAGTTCTTCAGTGTCTGCAGTGTCACCCTTTATACCAGAAAACTGGCGGGCACTATGGGGAAAAAACAAAACAAGAAGAAAGTGGAGGAGGTGCTAGAAGAGGAGGAGAGGAATATGAGGTGGAAAAAGTTCTCGACCGTCGAGTGGTAAAGGGCAAAGTGGAGTACCTCCTCAAGTGGAAGGGGTTTCTCAGATGAGGACAACACGTGGGAGCCAGAAGAGAACTTGGATTGCCCCGACCTCATTGCTGAGTTTTCACACCCACAGAAAACAGCACATGAGACAGATAAGTCAGAAGGAGGCTAGCGCAAAGCTGACTCTGATTCTGAAGATAAGGGAGAGGAGAGCAAACCAGAGAAGAAGAGCCAGAAAAGCCTCGAGGCTTTGCCCGGGGTTTGGAGCCGGAACGCATCATTGGAGCTACAGACTCCAGTAGGGAGCCCATGTTCCTGATGAAATGGAAAGACTCTGATGAGGCTGACCTGGTCCCAGCCAAGGAAGCCAATGTCAAGTGCCCCCAGGTTGTCATATCCTTCTATGAGGAAAGGCTGGCGTGGCATTCCTATCCCTGAGACGATGATCACAAAAAAAGATGACAAGAATTAACTCTCTTGAGTACCAGCCCCTGTCACATCTGACTGTGGATTTCAAGTGGAGAGGGAAAGGAGTTCTACTTGTCTTTTTAAAAAATATATATTTTATTGATTTTTTACAGAGAGGAAGGGAGAGGGATAGAGAGTTAGAAACATCGATGAGAGAGAAACATCGATCAGCTGCCTCCTGCACACCCCCCACTGGGGATGTGCCCGCAACCAAGGTACATGCCCTTGACCGGAATCGAACCCGGAACCCTTCAGTCCGCAGGCCAACGTTCTATCCACCGAGCCAAACCAGTCAGGGGTCTACTTGTCTTGATACCATAGAAGTGGTTTGAGAAATGTCCATTGAAGAGCCAGTATAGTTTCTGTGCCCTACAGCAGCCCAACTGCTTTAAAGGCATTCCATGCTGTATAGTTTGCACATCCATCCATGTGGAGGGGAAGGAGGATAAGTGTTTCAAGGCAATTCATTCTGCACTTTGCTGAGAAAAGTGAAGGACCTTCTTTGAAGGACAAAACTTGCAGAATGGGTATGAGTGAGAGCAAAAAGATACTGTAGATCTTCAAAGAGCATCTCCACAACTCACAGCCTTCTTCCCAGTCGTGTTAACTGCATTTTTACAGCGTAGCATGTGTGTAGTTTTTGGCTATTACTGCTGTATTATTTGGGGGTGGGAGGGATGGGGTAGGAAGGGAGATGAGTAGGATTGTTTTTATTAAAATTTGGGACCTGGTTGGGGAAATGGTGAAACAATGAAAAGAAGAAACTACTAATGATTTGGTTTTGTGTCCAGAATATTTTCTTTTTAAAAAATGTAATTGGCAATCTAATTGAGGACTCTGAGAGACTGTTTAAAAGCTGTGAGTGCCTGAAGTTTACAGGGCAAGGTGTTCCCTGCCTGAGATTAATTCTGTTCCCAACAAAAGACTAAGCCAGTTGATAAGTTACCAAAGCTGCCAAGTGGGGCAGGGATTGGGGGGATGGAAATTAGTTGAGAAGGGAAAGTCTTTTATTGGAGCATATATATAGGCAGATCATTCTGTCTTAGAGGTGCTAACCCTTGAAATTGACAAGACCCTTTCTTTTCTAATTATGAAGCTATAGATATTAGCTTGTCCATCCAAGCTCCTGGCTGAGGTATTTGGGAGGAGGTGAAGAGGATGGTATAGGAGGTGTGAGAGTAAAGAGAGGGGTCCATGTTTTTAGGATGGAAAAACTCTTGGAGCCTCTCTGTTTTTTGAACTTTTAACCCTGAAACCATTGGTGGCAGGGTTCAATCACTGACAGCACAAGTTCATTGAATCACTTCAAGAGTTAGATTATTTCAAAAGCCCTGGTCTCAGGAGAAGATTAATCTTTCACTTTTATACTGGGTCAGTGGTTCACTTTAAGACACAAAACAAACTTTTTTTTTTTTATCCCAAGAATTAACTAATACCCAAAATGCTATCTTGACTCATAAAATCCGTCAGTTCTTGACATCATCCAGACCTACATCTAGAACTTCAATGTAAAATCCTTTTAGGCATGTGTTAGATTTCTGTGAAAACTTTGTTTAAATGTAAACTTCATACAACACTGTCAGTTTTTGTTTTAATAAAACTATAGATTTATATTAAAAAAAGAAAACAAAAGAGGTGGGGAGCAGTGTGTATCCATATTTTCAGGATCAACCCAGTTGTAACCTACAGAGAGGTGTCCCGCCACAGACCTACAAGGGGAGTGAGAATTAAGGCTTCATCAGCCATTGCTGGGAGCCAATACTCCACTTCTCAGACTCACATCGGGGCCCTGGCTAATCCCAGACCAAAGCCAACAAGTGCCTGGTAAGTGCCCAAATAAATATGCCTTAAGTATGAATGAGAGGCAGTACAGATTTAGGTCATGGAAGTACAGTGAGGAATGTAATTTAAAACACTACAGAAAGTGTTCCTATACAGTAGAAGTATAGATTATTTTTTCTAAAGTTCTCACCTTGCTCTCAAGTTCTCGTTCTTGTGGGAGGGGAGGCAGAGAAGGAAACTTAAACTTGTCAGTTAAAAATAATTCGGTCTGTTTGGGGTAAGTGCTATCTTTCAGAATTGCTACTCCTCCCTCTCCTAGCCTATATGTCACCTTAACATAGAGGAAGGGTTTGGCAAAGGTAGGTGTGGTCCATGCTGGCCTCTGCTTCTCCCCCCACCTACTGATAAAGTATGTGGCAGATAAAATGTGTGGTTTATTTTCTCAGCATCATAAAGGGGTCTCAGTGCTCCTCAACCCACCTGTACTGGGGCCCAACTCAAATCTATCTAGCCTCTGAATCATATTTATATCAGTGTGTGGGTTTAGTTATTCCAAGATTCTGCTGTGCATTATATCTTACCCTGTAAACTATTTTAGCAATTTCTATGTAAGTGTAAACATATTTCAAAATAAAAATTTATTCAAATAAAATAAAGAAAAATTATGCCAGCCAGGAGCCAAGGGAGACAGGCATAGGACCTTCAGCTTGCTCATCATATAGACCAGTGGTCGGCAAACTCATTAGTCAACAGAGCCAAATATCAACAGTACAACGATTGAAATTTCTTTTGAGAGCCAAATTTTTTAAACTTAAACTTCTTCTAACGCCACTTCTTCAAAATAGACTCGCCCAGGCCGTGGTATTTTGTGGAAGAGCCACACTCAAGGGGCCAAAGAGCCGCATGTGGCTTGCAAGCCGTAGTTTGCCAACCATGGACATAGACTAACAACAAGGCTATTGCCATTCTGCTATGGTCACCCTATGATGATTCAAGGTCACTTGCTTAGCAGTGTCTTCTGAGTCCAAATCTATCTGGTGCTTCTGTCCTTTTCACTGACCCATCTCTTCAAGCCCAGACCAGGAAGAGGACAAGGTTGTGTTGGGGCCCTAAAGAATGCAGGCCAACCATAGCCCCTATTATCTACCCTCCTAACCCTTTCTATTGCCTTCCCAGTAAGAATTCTGTTCCATCTTTCCTGCTGGTTAGAACTCCTCCTAAGTTTGTCTTCTCTGCTTTGACCTTATGGATGTTTCTTTTCTAAGGGGTCATGCTTCTAAGGGAGAAACCAAGCTTTATGGCTTAGCCCTGATGCTGGAAAAACATGAAGGGATCTTACAGTGAAACAATATTCTTCTCTTTTTTTGCTTCTCAGTCTCTGAACCCAAGGAACACAGCACCTCTATCTTAACCTCAGAGGCTGAAACGCCAGATACCTTTCTGCCTCCCTTGCATCTAGGCATAGCACATGACCTAAGTTCTATCAGTCAGATGCTTCTCCCAAGGCATTGAATTGGGGTGGAATGACCAACTATACCAAATCCACTCTGGTGATAAATGGAAGCAACAATAGCATCAGCTCTAGTGGGAGTGGGCAACATTCAATGGCAGTAGTGTCAGAGGCGCGAATCGCAGCGTCCAGTGTCCAGCTGCAAGGATAATGGTATCCTCATCAGACCGCCTGGGGCATGATTAGGCATGGTTCCTGACCGCAGCGGCTCTGAACCTCACTTCCTGAAAGTTCTGTTCGCTGTCGCTGAGCCGCAGCTGACTGGAGATTGCAGCTGCATCTAGGGCTGATTTAGCACTAGTAAACCACAGAAGCCAAGTTTAATAAAACAAACAAACAAAACAAAACCAAAAAAAGCACAGATTCCTTTGGAAATCAACACAGATCTTCAGGGCCTCATACAGCATGTCAGGATCAGGTCTTGGATGGAGATAGACATTTCTTTCCAGGGGTCACAAAAGCTCTCTAGGGGCCCTATACTGCAAAGGCAGCTTGTACTTAGCATGAACTTCAGACCCATTATTAGCACCTCTAGAATGGAACACTTTCGTCTTGGCTTTTTCTCAAGCTCAGCTTAGTAGGTAGAAAGCTAGTTAATTTTTTACTAAACTTTTCCTCCTTTATCTTGTTTCTTAGCCTTGGATAGATGACCCAGGTTGGACCTTATGCAGAAAAAAAAAAAAGTAATATATACTTTTAATTATATATGTATAATTAACAATTATATATGTGTGTGTGTGTGTGTGTGTAATTAGAGAGAGGAAGGGGGAGAGACAGAGAGAGAGAGAGAGAGACATTGATGTGAGAGAAAAACATTGATCTGTGTTGTGTTCTGACAGGGAATCTAACCAAAACCTTTTATTGTACAGGATGACACTCCAACCGAGACACCCAGCCAGGGATGGGTATATTTCTTAATACCTAACATAAAGGGATTTCCTAATAATCTGTTCTTGATTTTGAGCTTAATGATTTATTATAAGAGAACATATTTTGATTTTAATTATTTTTCAATATATTGAGATTTATAATCAATTTTAGCTAAGAATACAAGTATACTTAAAAAGAATGTGTAATTTGCCCTAACCGGTTTGGCTCAGTGGATAGAGCATTGGCCTGTGGACTGAAAGGTCCCAGGTTCGATTCCGGTCAAGGGCATGTACCTTGGTTGCGGGCACATCCCCAGTAGGAGGTGTGCAGGAGGCAACTGATCGATGTTTCTAACTCTCTATACTTCTCCCTTCCTCTCTGTAAAAAAAATCAATAAAATATATTTAAAAAAAGAAAAAAGAATGTGTAATTTGCATTTTGGGGCTCAGTGTTACATGGCCATTAAGTTAAATTTGCAGATCGTATTATTCAAGTCTTTTACTAGTATATCAGATAAGGGCTTAAGTCAGCAGTAGTTAATTTTAAAGCAGGTCAAACCCAGTTAATATTTCCTAATAATTTTTGGAAGTCATTTAATGTAAGTAAAGTGTCAGTCCGAATTTGAATTTTCTGAGGTTTTATTGTTTTTCCCTCAATAATGCTGCCAAGATAAGAAAAAAGAAATGTCCTTTGAACTTTTTCAGGTGCTATGCATAATCCAGCACAATGCAGAGAATCCTGCATTATAAGAGATATTTAGTTACTTCATTTTTCCCTTCTTAGAGGAAAAAACTTTCATAACATTTAAAATATATTTATTAATTTTTATTTGATAAGGCTTTCCATGCATTTTCAAGTATATTAGATCTGTTAAATTTAAAAGGATTTCCTTTAAGAAAAGAGAATAAATTTCTTGTATTACTCCGGGCGCCCTTGGAGCTTTCCAAGAATCATCTCTGTTAAGACCTTGAAATTTTAACATGGAAAAAAAACCATCAAACAAATATCTATATATGATTTAAATATTATAATACCTTTTATAATTATCTTAAGATATTAATTAGATTTTAAACTAGTTTTTGCATAGAAAAATTTTGGTTGGGATCACAGAATTAATCCTCCTTTTTAATTAGACCAATAATAAGCAACTTATTTTGAATTCCTAATTATTAGAGAAAACACAACATTTTACTTTCTCAAAATAAATTCTTATACTTTAGACATTTACCACAACTATATAATTTCTCCCAATTTAATTTGCACTTTGAACTTTTAAAGCTGGCAAGTCAAATATATTTAGCATTTCCTAGATGAATAACACTTTACATTTTTAAGAAAAATATAAGACATAGATTCAATTCTGTCCTCTAGGTTTTTTATGAGGCAAATTTAAACTTTACTTTTTATTTGCCAGTGGCTCTGGAAAACCAGGTTTGAAGACTAAAATCCAATTCCAATTATTTTAAGGCATTTACTTTGGATAAATTCTATAACAGAGAATTTACTGGTTTTCTTGAAGGCCTTAAAAGTTAACTTTTTAACAAGATTCATTAGCATTTTGAAAATTACTCTTTATTATGGAAATGCGAATACTGTTGCTGGAATTAGTTTGAATTTCTTTGGAGAAGACTTTTTCGCTGTTTTTCTTAGGAAAGAAAAAGAAACAGTTCTGGGTTTTTCATTTTCTATAACTCTTGCAGAGAGATTCCAGCTTAAGACCATCTAAATGTCCAAAATTGGACTATGCGCGCATTCTCTCTTACAGCTAGGTTCTCTCCCCACCAGCACAGAAATTCCAGACACATTTCTAAATTTTTAAGACTTTTTCATGGCAAAAAAGGAAATTTTAAATTAGCATACTGAGTGGGCTTCCATATTGGATAGCCATGTGTTTCCCTTCCCCTACATCCTGCTTACTTTGGGGAAGTTTCAGCAACAGATATATATATATATTTTATTTTTTATTTTATTTTATTTTATTTTATTTTTTCGCTTTCCAAAGTAATAACTAATCACCCAATTTGGCCAAGATTTGCATTTCCCTGCCACATTCCTCCACTCCCCTTCTGGAGTGGGCTCTAGGCAGTCCCGAATCAGGGACCACAGACTGAAAGCAGAGGCAGGCATTTCCTCTGGACCTTCAGCTATATAATGATTGCAAAGTTGTTTTCCTACCTTCTCCTATGCCTCTATATTTAAAACCATGGGCAGGTTTTCCAAAAAATCGAAAAGCTGTTCATACCTCACAGAACAGACCCTTGCTTGGAGCATAGCCTTAAGCATGGATACGCATATATTCTTTCCCTGCGATCCTGAATTTCCCATGTTTTACACCTAGTCTAGTACAGTACCCCTTCCTTACTTACTGCGTGCGCATGCCTTAGGGGCTCCTTTCGAATGACAATTGAAGTTCCCTCACACTCAGGTCCGCATTGAGTGCCACTTGGGCTGAACTCAGCACCGCGTTGGGCGCCACTTGTGCCGCGCCAGCACAGCCAAGGGTTCAGGGATCCTGAGCGGGGGCGATGAAGGATGGAGAAATGATAGACAAAGAGAAAAAGCTGGGTCTAGGTGGATCTTCTGTGCCTGGCTGAGGCCACAGAACAGATCCAGACTGCAAAGCTGGTGCTTTATTTATAATCAGGGACAAACAAGGTAATCTACAATGTTGTTGTAAGTTTCACTTGTTTTGGCAGCACTTGCTGCCCCTCCCACAGCCCACTAGCTACCCAGGAAAGATCTAGGGCAGTGATGGGCAACCTTTTGAGCTTGGTGTGTCAAACTTCGCCAAAAAACTGAGCATAACTCGGGTAGTGTGTCACTTTGAGGAAAAAACTAACTCCAAGACTCTAGTCGCAAATGTTTCATCCTCAGGAGCAGCAAATGTTTCATCCTCGGCATGCGGCCGCATGTCATCAGAAATGGCTATGCATGTCAGTGCTGACACGGGTGTCATAGGTTCGCCATCACTGATCTAGGGAGCAGTTACAAGATCAAGCTTAATTATGCTTAGAGGACTGTGCCCTCCAAGCTGGGACTTGTTTGTGACTTTGCCAGCAGGTCAGTCCGAGGCTTAACCCTATAACCGCTCCCTACATATATCCTTACTGCTATTTTGTCTGTTTGTCTTATCAGCTACTGAGATAAATATATATAAAATATCCCACTTGATTGTGGTCTGTAGAGAAAGGCCTAATTATTCAACACAGATTAGTACCAGGAAAAGTTCTAGAAAGTCATATAAATTACTTCTACCTCTGTCATTAAAGTGACACCACAGTTTTAATCCCTTCTCATTCCCTTTCTATCTATGCAGATTTGCATGAATTATTTAACTACTCTAATCTCCTCTTTAAAAATATCATGTTAAGTGCCTCATAAATAGTAAGTGCTTAGTACATTAATTTTCTTCATTTTATGAGGAGGAATTGATAGTTTACTCTAGAACAGAACAGTGATTATCACTGTATCCTCATAGATGGTTGGATATATTTAAGCTTAACTGTTCATAGAATTTCTAGTATGAACAATAGGTGTAAGCACTTATCATCTAGTTGTTATTATTTTTTTATATTTCTTTATTGATTTCAGAGAGGAAGACAGAAGGAGAAAGAGATAGAAACATCAATGATGAGAGAGAATCATTGATCGGCTGCCTCCTGCACACCCCCTACTGGGGATTAAGCCCACAACCCAGGCATGTGCCCTTGGCTGGAATCGAACCTGAGACCCTTCAGTCTGCAGGCTGTCGCTCTATCCACTGAGCCAAGCCAGCCAGGGCTAGTTGTTATTATTAAAGAATCTGTTTAAAATTTGTATTATGAGAGGTGCTTAACAGGTATCTAAGCTATCTATTGTTACATAACAAATTACTACCAAACTTAGACAGTTTTCAATCACAAACATTTATCACCTCAGTTTCTGTGGGGTGGAAATCTGGGCATGATTTATCTTAGTTCCTTAAGCTCAGAGTCTCTTGAGATGTGTCTTACGAGACTGTGATCAAGGTGTCCATTGTGGCTGCAGGTTCATTTGGGGAGTATCCACTCTGCGCTCACTCCTGTGGCCATTGGAGACCTCTGGTCTTAGCCAGCTGCTGGCTGCAGACATCATGGGTGCCACACGGGCCTCTCCATAAAGCTACTCACAACATGGCAAATGGGAGAGCAAAATAAAGCACCTAAGATAAAAGCCATAGTCTTTTAAAATATATATATATATATATATATATATATATATATATATATATATATTTAAGAGCAGTTTTAGGTTTATAGCAAAATTAAGCAGAAAACAGAGTTCTCATATATATTTTGCCCCCACACATGAACAACCTTCCACATCACTAACATGCCCTCATCCAGAGTGGTCATTTATTACAATTGATAAACCTACATTAACATATCATTATCACTCAAAGGCCATAGTTTACATTAGGATTCACTCTTGGTATTCTACATTCTCTGGTTTTTGACAATGGTATAATAACATCTATCCACTATTGTAGTATCTTCCTATATAATAAAAGTCTAATATGCTAAGTGTCTGGTTGTCAGTTATCCATTCAACCAATCAAAGCGTAATATGCTAAAGATATGCTAAGACCGCTCAACTGCTCACTAAGACGTGTACTGACCACTAGGGGGAAGATGCTCCGACTGGTAGGTTAGCTTGCTGCTGGGGTCTGGTGGATGGGGACTGAGCAAGATGAGCCAGACATGCCCTGGAGCCCTCCCACAGACCCTCCCCGGCTGGCCAACCTCCTGAGTCCTTCCCCAGCCCCAATCGTGCACTGCTGGGGTCCCTCAGCCTGGTTGGTGCCCTCTCACAATCTGGGACCCCTCAGGGGATGTTGGCCCGATCCCGCAGGCTAGGCTGAGGGACCCATATATTCATGTACCAGGTCTCTAGTACTAAATAACTTCACTGCCTTAAAAATCCTCTTCCTCCCATTGATACCTAGCAACCATTAGTCTTTTTACTGTCTCCATAGTTTTGTATTTTCCAGCATGTCATATAGTAGAAATCATCCAGTATGTGACCTTTTACAAATTGGCTTCTTTCACCTAATAGTACACATTTAAGTTTTCTCCATGTCTTTTCATGGCTTGACAGCTCACTTCTTTTTAGCACTAAATAATGTTCCATTGTCTGGATGTAGCAGAGTTTGTGTATCCATTTACTTACTGAAGGACATCTCAGTTGCTTCCAAGTTTTGGCAAGCCATAGTCTTTTTGTAACCTAATCTTGGAAGTAACTTCCCATTCCTCCTGCTGTATTCAGTTCATTGGAAGCAAGTCAAAAAGTCCACCTCACACACAAAGGGGAGAGATTACATAAGGGCATGAATACCCCCTTGGTATTCCCTGGGAATACCCTGGGAGAAGGCTGTCTTAGAAGTTGCCTATCACATCAGGGGAGACAAATGTTTACAGCTACCTTGACCATACCCAAGCAGCCAGCCAGTTAAAGAATGCCCTTTATAAGCCTGTGCCTGAAAAGAATCCACTCTTGTTTAACGTAACATAACTAACCAAAGTTCTAAAAACTGCTGAGCAGAAAAATGGGTGCACTTGACCCTCATGAGAACAATCTTAAGTCGATGCACAGCACTTTAAAATTTGCTGCCAACTCATTTTTCTAGAAAAACAGAATCTATTTCTAGCAGATTGTCTTGGACAGCTGCCCATCCCATTCAGGTTCTTATAAAAGGGACATCCCAGTTATGCTATGTAATTTGTTCCACTCCTCTGCAGAGAGGAGTATATAATAGAGAATAAAATACCCAATAAATAAAATAATTTCAGTGTTATTGCATATGTCATATATAGTAAAATATAACATACAGATGCTACATTTTTTACCTTTTAGAGGAAATTCCCATTATTTTCCCTCAGCTGGAATGGAAAGGTGAAAATCCAGTGCCTTCTTTCCTCCTCAGATCAAAAAATCCCCATACTAGTCCAACATTTGGTGGGGAAAGTGTGAACCCGTCTCTTGGTGAGAACAGTGGATTAATGTGCTTATATACAGCTTTTCTCAGGTGGATTCATTATTAATTCTCCGAAAGATATGTCAAATTTATGCATAGCTCCTCAATGCATCTTTGCCTTATTGGATTGTTATATCCAATCTAAATATGTTCTCGTGTTAAAAAACTTGGTGATTGTGCCTTACGCAGAAACTGAAAGTTGGTACAATAGTTAGAATACAGTGACACCCATCACCACAAGAGGGAGTAGAGAGCCACAGAAGTATTCCATTTAATGTTTTTTAAAGCTACATTCAGCTATTCTGGAGAAAACAAAACTTGTGCTGTTTCTATCTTCCCCATCCCTTTCCCCCTTTGAATAATCTAGAGTGACTCCTCCAAGGAAAACACCCCAGGACTGATTCACAAAGAAGTGGGTTCCTGTCTCATTGCTGAAGGCACCCTGCAGTGCCTGTCTCTGATTTCTGATTTGCCACCAGAGGTCGAGTACAGTTGACCCTTGAGCACCAAGATTTGAACTGCGTAGGTCCACTTATATGTGGATTTTTTTCTATAAATACTGTAAATATATTTTCCTTATGATTTTTTTTTTCAGAGAGAGAGAAACATCAACCTGTTGCTCTATTTGGTTTTTATGCATTCATTGGTTCATTCCTGTATGTGTCCTGACTGGGGGGTTGAACCTGCAACCTCGTTGTATTGGGAGGATGTTCTAACCAACTAAGATACCCAGTCAAGGCTGGTTTTCTTAGCATTTTCTTTTCTCTAGTTTACTTTAAGAATACAGTATATGCCCTAGCCAGTTTTGCTAAGTGGTTAGAGGGTCAGCCCTTGGACTGAAGGGTCTCGGGTTTGATTCAGGTCAAGGACACATAACTCATTTGTAGGCTGGATCCCTGACACTGGTCAAGGCACACGAGGAGGCAACCAATCCATGGATCTCTCTCACATCGATGTTTCTCTCTTTCTCTGTGTCTCTCCCTCTCCCTTCCGCTCTCTCTAAAAATCAACGGAAAAAAATATCCTCAGGTGAGGACTAACAACAAAAAATATAGCACATAATACATATAATATACAAAATGTATCTTTTTAAATATATTTTTATTGATTTCAGAGAGGAAGGGAGAGGGAAAGACGGATTGAAATATCAATGATGAAAAATTTGATAATAAATTACCAAATGTCTGCCACAAGAGCTTATTCTTCTACTAGGGGCCCAGTGCATGAATTCATGCGCCTTGAAAGGAACTGTGGGCCGCGAGGTGCAGTGGACACAGGGACGGGTCTCAGCCCCTCCTGCTGCGACCCCCCAGTGCTGACAGTGCCGGCCCCACTCACACCCGCTGATGGCACAGAATGATTGGGGCCGGCAGCGCCAGCAGCAGGTGCAAGTGGGGGCTGCTGCCCCAATCATTCCTAGGAGCAGGGGGAGGTGGAGAAGCCCTCAGGAACGATTGGGGCCGGCAGCCGCTGCTCGCACCTGCTGACTGTGCTGGGCGATTGGGGCTGGCACCAGGTGCCAGCAGTGGGTGTGAGCAGCGGCTCCGGCGCTGGCAGTGGGTGCGAGTGCCAGGCAGGACCATGGCGTGTGGGGGCAAAGAATTTTCAGTAACCATCAGAGGCTTGCTCAGATGACAGCGACTGGTGCCTCACCTTGGTCTGGCGCCCCTGCTCACCTGCTCCACCATCTGGCCTTGGCCGACGCCTGCCATGTTCTGTGCTCTGCTGCCTGCTGCTGACGCCCACCATGTTCTGTGTGTGTCCCCTGGTGGTCAGTGTATGTTATAGTGACCAATTGTTTGGTTGTTCCACAGTTCAGTCCATTTGCATGTTAGCCTTTTATTGTATAGGATTAGATTTTACAACCTTTCTCCAAAGAGTTCAAAGTGTTGTACTGAATGAAATGCAAATGTCTTTTCAACACTGTCAGAGGCTAGTCATGGCAGTGGGAGAAAAGATGGAAGGGAGGTGGAGAAAACAATAACCAAGATGCCTTAAAGACTGGAGATGACTTCAGATGACTGGAGAAAGAGCGATGGCTCCATCTTTGATTGTGAAAACTCAGATGGCAAAAGGAATGAGCATACAAATAAAGTCCTGCACTACAGCGATCTCGAAAGCTTGGGGAAGCTTATTGCAACTTGGGAGACACATTGTGTCCTAAACCTTGGAATCCTGCAGCAGATTTAGATCCAGAACATCTCATGCTACAATTCCCTGAACTCCTCTCCCTAATGCCCTCCTGCTGTTAACACTGGTCCCTCTTATACAATGCTCATTTATTATGGATAAATATTGGCCTCCAATGCATCACAAACTTGTACTTCTGCCATTGGATCAGCATTCGTTCCTGGCTGTATGTCTGCTCGAGTCAATATGATTTTATTCTCAGGCCCCCAAATCTCAGGAACTTCTCAGAAGCAGGTCAGCCTTGTCCCCAGGCTGAGAAGTCACTACATCAAGGTCTATCTCAGAAGTCTCAGCAAAGAAGCATGGAGTCCAGTGGCTTGTCATTATCCCTTTCTGCAGTCAGGGGTTATGAAGCTGTGGTTGTGCAGACCTGGGTCACATGCCACCTGTAGAGCTGGGGTGAAGTTAGCTCCACCTGCGCTGAGAGAACTAAAAGAGGAGATTCCCAGTGAATGTGGGACTATTAGAAATAGAGTTAAGTGAATTCTGGGCAGCCAAGAAGCAACACATGTCCACCTCAACTACTTTTCAGCCCTTCCCTCTCCATAGTTTCCTAACACAACCTCCTTTGCCTTCCACTGGGATGTCTAAATACAGTGCAAATAAAGCCCTTGGTGTCGTACACTGTGTTGGCCCTGACTATCAGCAACCACACACTGGTCATTGCTGTATGATGAGGATCATTAATATTCATTTCCTTAGTACAGTCATCTGTCGCCTAATGACAGGAATATGGTCTAAGAAATGCAGCATTAGGCGACTTTGTCATTGTGCTAAAACCATAGAGTGCACTTACACAAACTTACGTCACACCTAGTCCACACAGTAGAGCTTACTGCTCCTAGGCTACAAACCGGTATGGCATGCTGCGGTACTGAATGCTGTAGGCAACTATAACACAGTGGGAAGCATTTGTGTATCTGAGCATACCTAAACACAGAAAAGGTACAGTGAAATATGGCATAAGAGATAAAAATGCTACACCAGGAAAGGGCCCTTACCATGAATGGAGCTTGTAGGACTGGAGTGGCTCTGGGTGAGCCAGGGAGTGAGTGGGGAGTGACTGGGAAGGCCCAGGACATGACTGTGCACTACCGTAGACTTTATAGACACTGCGCACTTGGGCTACACTACATGTATTTAACTTTTTTCTTTCTTCAATAATGAATTAAACTTAGCTTACTGTGACATTTTTACTTCACACGCTTTTTAATTTAAAAAAATTTTAGACTTTTAAAATAGCAGATTAAAACACATACATTGCACAGCTACACAAAAATATTTACTTTATTTACCTATTCTATAAGCCTTTTTCTATTAATTTTTTTCTTTTACTTTTTAAAGTGTTTGTTTTTTTTTGTTGTTGTTGTTGTTGTTAAAAACTAAGACACAAACACCAACTTTAGCCTAAGCCTACACAGGATCAGCATCATCGATAGCACCGCCTTCCACCTCCACATCTTGCCCCACTGGCAGGTCTCCAGAGGCAACAATGCATGGAGCTGTCATCTCCTGTGAGGACGATGCCACTAGGTAACGCACCATGAACATTCCTCTCTGTGACATTACAACACCTACGATGTCACTAGGCAATAGGGAATTTTCTGCTCCATTATAACCTTACGGGACCATCATCAAATATGTGGTCCATTCTTTACAGAAACATTATTATGTGGCACATGACTATACTGTTTTAGTCTCTGCTCATATCTTTCATTAATTTCTGTTGCCCCAAGTATTACACACACACACACACACACACACACACACAGGGAGCCAAGCCAAGCTAATGGCAACATCTGACAACAACCACGAAGACCTGAGATAACCATCATGGTGACAGGGAAACGTCAAGGATGGTCAGGGTGGTGGAAGGCATTTATTACCATTTTCAAATTGACCTCAGAACATGGCATGCTATCAATACAAAATTCACATAAAACAAATCATTCTTTCAAGTAAACTTCTCAATCTCTCCCTTTGAGCACGGTATTTCAAAAATAAACAAAAAAGAGTGGACACTTTTTATACACATCTGGTTCCCAGAGTAATCACATGTAATCAAATAAATTATTGAGTGGTTCATTAGGAAGGAGTGATTGCACTTCCACAATGAGACATCTTCTCCAGCTTTTCAGAGCAAGAAACATATATGATGAGAATAGAACAATTTTTCCCGAAAGACAACCTTTTTCCTCAATGTGATTCAGTTCTGCCCACAGTCTGAGCTGGCCACTGGAAAATCCCACTATCAGCCTTTTGGGTGATCCTGGGGGTATTGCCTCGTGGGAACTAGGTCTCCTGGTTCTCTCAGGCCTACAATGAACAATGTGGGCTCAGGAGCTGGAGGGCAAGGACTCCCACCTTGCTAGGCTTGAGAGGACACAGGCAAAAGGGAAGCGCATGGTGACTAAAGGGCGGCTCTGGAGGCCGTCAGCCTGGCTTATCATCCCAGCCACCCCTTACCCCTGTGAGTCCTCCAACAGTCCTCTCCTTCGGGGCCTGTTTTTTTTCTTGTCTATAAAATGGTGATGAGTTCCTAGCTTCCAGAGTTGTGATAGACACAGGTGGTCCACAGAGAGAGTTAGCATAGAGCCAGGCATGTGCTACTAAACAAACATCCGTTTGAATTACGCTTTTTGATTTGTGTTGTACTGTTGTTGCTTTTTATTTTGGTTTATGTTTAAGTGCTCAGGAGGTAAAGCTCAGCATGAACTCTTACTTCCATCAGGAGAAGGGCTGTCATTGACAACTTAAAACAGCCTTGAACTGAGAAAGGCGGCCACCATTGGATAATTTCGTTCTTCCCTGGAAATAGGAAAGCACCAGGTTTAGATTTCCCTTTACCTACCACTTGGAAGGGCTAGCAAACAAATCTTAAGCAGCATACAGAATGTTTAATTACCTAATGTGTGTGTGTTTTCTTGAGTTTGTGCTTCTATTTCAAATTATTTTGACTTTTAACTCTGGCCCAAGGGTATAATATGACTCATCACACAATCCAAAAAAAGAAAAATTCAGAGCATTATTAATAGTGGTAGCTTCTATTTATTGATATCCTGTTCTGAGTGCTCTATGTGCCTTTAATGATTATTTGAGATGGGCACTCTGGATGTGCCCATTTTATAGATGAGGAAACTGAGGCTCAATGAAATGAAATCACTTTCCCAAGCTTCAACTACAAAGCTTGTTTCTTAACCTGCTTTGCAGCCTTCCAAAGTAGTTTAAATAAATGATCACAAATGCTTAAAAATAATAAACCTTAATTTGAACCAATACATTCTCATGATATTTCAGGACAGACTTTAATTCTGAATTCTAGCAGTTTTTTCTCCACTGACCAGGCCAGGTGCTCACTAGTCTGTTTCTTGGCAAAGTTTCCTGGGAATAGAGGTTCCTTGGGTTCCCTCTCCCTTCTCTAAAAGAGCAAGAATTTTTTACAGGAAATGCAAAACCAACCTAGTGATCATCTTCTAGCAATCAGAACTCTCTCCATTATAAGAACAGAAACATGTATTGGCTCTTGACACTGAAGAAGTCCAAGGCAAGGCTGACTGCAGGCGTGGCGGAAAGCACTGCCTCATATGATACACCAGGACTCATTTTCTCTCCACCTCTTGACTCCGCTTTCCAGGTTTGCTTCTTTCTCGGGCTGGCTCTCTCCTCATGGAGGCACATTGGCTGCCAGCAGCTCCAGGCGCACAGCCTCATAGTTTCACATTCAGTGGGAGGAGAGAATGGTTCTTTGCCTGTGTCTCAAGCAGCAGTCATAGGATGATCTATTTAGTTGAGCCTGATTATGTGGCTGCATTCCCTATTCATCCTGGAACCAATCACTGACTCAAAGGGGGTAAAATGCTCTGATTGGCCAGACCCAGGTCATGTGCCCAACTGGCACCAGAAGTGACAGTAGCACCTGGATAGAGAGATGGGGACAGGTGCTAGTCCTAAAGAAAAACCAGAATGTTGTTAACAATTGAAAGAGAATGCGTGTCTAGCTGCAAATGTAAAAGACAAAACATAAGTCATTATAGGCCCTAATTCCCTATGAGCCTAGGTACTCAACTATATATATTACCTCTTTTTTTTTTTTAACCAGGGGCAAAGGTAAATGCAGTCTTCCACTACCACAAATTATGCAGTCGAGTGTCCCGCATTTGGGGAAATCGCAGGGGTCAGCACAGCTGGAATGCAATGCGTGAGACTCACCCTGGGAAAACCACCTTCATGATCTTGATCTCTCTCCTGCCAGGTAAGTAGCGACTATACATGTTCTTAACTAGACTCCAGGCACATGTAATGACAATAAGACATAACATTAGAAATCAGGACAATTCCTAAAATCCAGGCCAGACAACTCCTGACAACACATGGGCAGTATGTTCTGGCAAAGTATAGATTTACTAGTAATCAGTTAATATAAAGCACCTCTTACTCAACAATTAAGTTAGGCCAAAGGCAAAACCTTCAAATCCAGAGCAACATAACAAGTGCCAATCATCCCTTTTCATCCACACTCACTTTGTCATGACCTTGGAAATTCTAGGATTTAAAACAAGGAAGTCCTAATAGAGAATAAAGGAGCCAGAGGCAAGGAGGCTTAGAAGTTTTCAGCTTATCCTTAAGTGCTAACAGAGGAGAAAGGCTCTTCTCAGATGGGGTCCATATGGTTTACATACCATATACATAGCGCTTATGTCAAATCCTCAGCCAGAGACAAGGGTGATGCAGAAGGAACCCACCAATCACTTTTCCCAGAGCTGGAATCCACTGCGAACAGGATCTCAGCCAGGCAGTGGGGAATGAGAGGGGTCATTGTTGGAGGGAGCCACAGATTGGCAAGACGGAATTTGGTTTAGATGGATGAAACTGCTAGCAGAGTTCTGGTGCCTTTGGTTGAATATGTTATTATGTTCCAAACGTAAAAGAAAGGCACCGCATGATAGCTAGTGAGTGCTTTCAAAATGAGGATGAACATTTAACTCTAAATCTGAATCTTCCTCAAATATCAACTGCTAATATAAAATGCCCTAAGGATTAAGCAAGTCTTCTAAATACACTCTCATTTACTTTTTATTGAATTTATCGGGGTGACATTGGTTAATAAAATTACATAGGTTTTAGGGGTACAATTCTATAATACATCATCTGTATATTGTATTGTGTGTTTATCACTCTGAGTCAAGACTTCTTCCATCACCATTTACCCCCCTGTACCCTTCCTTATATTTAACTGCATAACACACCGTGGAGAGTATCCTCATGAGATTCATTGCCTAAAGTTGGCAATCACTTTTAGAGCTGGTTCAAAAGAATATTTGAAGAATCGCATGAGCAAAGAAGCCAGACACAAAAGAGTAAATATTGAATGATTCCACTTAAATGAAGCTCAAAAACAGGCAAAACTGATCTCTAGCACTAGATAGAAGTCAGAACAGTAGATAAATTGGGTGAGGAACTTCTGGGTGATAGAAATACTTTTCTTAATCAGAGTGCTGGTTAACAGGTGTATTCACTTTGTGAGAAATTTCTAGAACTAAAACCTTATGATTTTCTATATGTATGTTATATGTCAATAAGTTTAGTGAGAGGAGGAAGAGGAGGGTAGGGGAAAAACAAAAGAAAGACCGAAAGGAAATTAATTGAAATTTAAAACAAACAAAAAAATAAAATAACAAGAGCCTAAAAAGATGTTTCATTAAGTAAAATCACAAGGAGCTATAATGACACACCAATTAGAACAGCTAAAACTTAACCAATGGTGATACTGACAAATGCTGGTGAGGATTTGGAAAAACTAGTTTGGTGTTCATGTAAAGTGGTATAGCCATTCTGGAACATGTTTTGTGCAGCATTTACCATATGGTTCAACAATCACATGCTAGGGCATTTATTCCAGAAAAATAAAAAATTATTTCACAAAGAATCTATACACAAATATTAATAACAACTTTATTCATAGTAGAAAAATACTGGAAATGACCCAAATATCCTTCAGTGTATAAATGGTTGAACAAACTCTAGTACATCCATATAATGGAATACTACTCAGCAATAAAAAGGGATGAATTACTGATACACACAACAACCTGGATAGACCTCAAGGATGTCATGCTTAGTGAAAAGAGTTAATTGTCAAAGTTTATATACTTTATGATTCCATTTATGTAACATTCTCAAAATGATAGCACTGAAGAGATAGAGAGAAGATGACTGGTTACTAGGGATGGGAGGGGGATGGAGTGGGAGGTGGTGTGAGCACAGAGAGGTAGGTGGCAGGAGAGAAGTCTTCTGTGGTGATGGAACAGTTCTGTATCTTGATTATGGAGGTACAATTGGATACAATGACATGAAACTATGCACACACACAGACATGCACGTTAGAAAAATGAACCCTATATAGTGAAAACTAAATAAGGTCTGTGGTCTAGTAACAACATACCAATATCAATTCTGGATTTTGATATTGTGCCACACCTGTGTAACAGGTCACCTTCAGAGAAAACTGGATGAAGGTTACGCAGGACGCAGGACGCTCTGCTATCTTTATGAGTCTCTAATTGTTTTTTAATGAAAGCTTTTTTAAATAACAGGAGAGTCTTTAACCCTCTCCAGTTTTGATTAGCCCCATACACATTTGCTTCTGCTGCCTCCCCTAGGCAGGGTTGCTACCCCAGTCTTACTGTTAAGCAAGTGCATCTACCGATAATACCCATGGTGAGGGGAAGACCAACAAGCGTCTGAGGCTCACTGGTTCATCTCTCTTGCTCCTTGGGCTCGTGTGATTTGCATAGTGGGTTTCACATCAACTTAGAATTTAAGACTCTTTTCCTAAAAGTGGAATCTTCATGTATATGTAGAAAGATTTTTTTAAATATTATGAGAACTAAATAGAAGAATTAAAGGTAAGCTACGTAGGGAGACCATCTGCATTGAAATTAGCATTGGAAAAGGATGAACAAATTGAGGCTGTTTGGAACAAATTCCAAACTCGAGTTGTGCTGACAGCAGCCAGGAAGTCAGAGACTCTTCCCAAAGTGGCTAAAGGGAGTGGGAGCCAATGTCCTATCGGGGGATTGCTTCTTTAAATGTCTGGGAGAAAGGAGTGTGGCAACGGCCACGTGAACGCAGATTAGAGCAGACATCTTTCTTGGCCTGCTGATAAATGCAAAACTGGTTCAGCACCCAGAGTAGGTTTTCACACAATCAGCCCTGTTATTATTACTGTCCTTGATTGAAATTATGTGGTTCATCAAGAGACAGATAAAACAAACTGAAACTAAAACTTCAAAAGCCCATCTTTTTGTAATCAGGAAAAATAAAAATTCCTGTCATGAGTTAAAGCAGTTATCAGGAACTGCTGTGATGTGTCCAAAAAGAACTTTGCACACCAACTCTCTAGACATAACCCAATGAAAAGGAAAAGATCCCTGTCCTGGCTAGAGCCACAGGGAAAGCCACTGGGGATGAAATACATTAAGGGTCTAAACCTCAGGCTACATTCCTGGGCCTGATTTCCAATCCTTTGCCAGCAAGAGGACATGCTGTTTAACTTTTTTCCCTTTATTTACTTACTAGAGGCCCGGTGCACGAAATTCATGCACGGGAGGGGCGGGGTGTCCCTCAGTTCAGCCTGCACCCTCTCTGATCTGGGACCCCTCGAGGGATGTCCGACTGCCCGTTTACATACCGTATACATAGCATGGGCAGTTGGACATCCCTCTCACAATCCAGGACTGCTGGCTCCCAACTGCTCGCCTGCCTGCCTTCCTGATTGCCCCTTACCGCTTCTGCCTGCCAGCCTGATCACCCCCTAACCCCTCCCCTGCCAGCCTGATTGATGCCTAACTGTTCCCCTGCCAGCCTGTTTGCCCCTAACTGCCCTCCCCTGCAGGCCTGGTCACCCCTAACTGTCCTTCCCTGCAGGCCTAGTCACCCCTAACTGCCCTCCCCTGCAGGCCTGGTCCCCCCAACTGCTCTCCCCTGCAGCCTGGGTACCCCCTAACTTCCCTTCCCTGCAGGTCCGGTCACCCCCAACTTCCCTCCTCTGCCTGCCTGGTCACCCCTAACTGCCCTCCCCTGCAGGCTTGATTGCCCCCAACTGCCCTCCCTTGCAGGCCTGAAAACTCCCAACTGCCCTCCTCTGCTGGCCATCTTGTGTCCACATGGGGGCAGGATCTTTGACCACATGGGGGCAGCCATCTTGTGTGTTGGAGTGATGGTGAATTTGCATATTACTCTTTTATTAGATAGGTTAGAGGCCTGGAGCATCGGTGGGGGCCGGCTGGTTTGCCCTGAAGGGTGTCCCATATCAGGGTGGGGGTTCCCTTGGGGCATGGGGCAGCCTGGGCGAGGGGCCTGTGGTGGTTTGCAGGCTGTCCATGCCCCCCGGTGACCCAAGCGGAGGCCCTGGTATCTGGGATTTATTTATCTTCTACCATTGAAACTTTGTAGCCTGGAGCGAAGCCAAGCCTCCTGCTTGCTCCGTGGCGGCAGCCATTTGTGTTGGAATTTATTTATCTTCTATAATTGAAACTTTGTAGCCTGGAGTGGAGGCCTCGGCCGGCCAGGGTGTGTGGAAAGCTTGGCTTCCTCCATTGCCGGGGAAACCCAAGCCTCCCTCCTGCTTGCTCAGTGGCTGCAGCCATCTTGGTTGGGGTTAATTTGCATACTCACTCCTGATTGGCTGGTGGGCATGGCTTGTGGATGTAGTGGAGTGATAGTTAATTTGCATATTACTCTTTTATTAGATAGGATTTTTAATCTGAGGATATGTTTTTATTGATTTTGAGAGAGAGAGAGAGAGAGAGAGAAACATCAATATGAGAAATATTGATCAGTTGCTTCCTGCATGCGCCCCACCTGGGATCGAAGGTGGAATCTTTGGGTGTACAGGCCCATGTTCCAATCAACTGAGCCACACCAGCCAAGGCTTGTTAATTTTTCTTTTTCACAACGCAGGAAGCTCCAGGCAGTGATAAACATGTGACAAGGGAGCAGAGAGAACCAAACCAGTCAGAGGCATGGCTGGCAAGAAACATGGAAGGGCCAGTTCAATCATGTGCTTCTGAGTCCTGGCCTGGTGGCTCAGGGGACACAGATTTACCTCCCTGAGGACAAGGACTTGAAGCCAGTTTATCCAGCTTCACAAATGGGGCCACAATCTATTTCTTAATTGTTTGCTGTTCCTATTTCTCAAATATCCCCAAGAATTAAAATATTAATTGTTAATTAAAATGTTCCTTCTTTGTTTTCACTCAGATTCTTCTACTCAATACAGTTTGTAATCTATTTCATGCCATAGGCTTATTCACAAACATTTTTATTTTGAATGAAAAAAAAAGGCCTGTAAACATTTTTCTTTTACCTACACTGGCACAACACACACACACACACACACACACACACACACACACATCCTTACCATTGATTTTGAAAAGAAATCTGCCACTACTTTGAGCTCGTTGCTTTTAAAGCATGAGTTGAAAACTCAAAAAACTGTGAAAATGTTAAAGCCAGAAAGTGTATTCGAGACTAACATAGCCTTTCTTGGGACCCTCCTCATCCAGGGAATCCCAATTTAATACTAACTTACCTGTGGCCTAGTCTGTCCCCACGTGTGTAAACTCCTCAAGGACAGGAACGACGTGTTGCTGTGCAGTTCCAAGGCCCAGCCTGGTGTTGGACACATAATAGGTGTTCATTATAAATTGAAAGCAAAAAAACAATTTTTTAAGGAGACTGGGATTTAGTCAAATTCTCTCAGGCTGCGGAAATCTGTTGTTTGTTTTAGACTTACTTTCTTTGCTTAGTAAACAATACCTCACACGGGAATAGCCTTCAGGAGGTTGCAAAGCCCTCCGTGTTTTGCTTAACTTATCCGAAAAATGAGAATTATGAAGTCAATAATTTTATCCTAAGTTTAGAGTTAAGGTGAGAAGGCTCCGAGGCAGACAAGGAGCCAGAAACTGCGGAAAAGACCAGAGCACATGCCGTGTGCACCCCGCTGGTCTCTACCTGGCCACCCTCCAGGGAGTCCCCAGGAGGAAGAGATCACAAACCCCTGCACTTGGTGTTTGAAAATACTATGGAATGTTTCCACTCGTGGGTTTCACTGCATGTTCTCTGGCGACTATTTCAGCAAGCCGAGAATGGGTCTCCTCCGTTATGGGAACACAAAGCCCGTAAGATATGGCAGCACTGCTCAAGCGGTGTGCCCTAAGAACTTTCAAAACATGCAACACTTGACTGTTTACCAGTAGTCAGGGGCACGGATCTCTTTTCCCTTGGATTGTCCACTAAAAAATGACAACAGCCAACACAATAGCTGTCCGGTGTGAATGAATTCAAGTTATACCTATTTTTTTTTGTCAGATTGGCAAAAAAATACATTTTTCGGTGTGCTGGAGAATTTTGGTAATTAGATTCTGTGTGCCATGGGATGAAAAAGGTTGAAAATCGCTGTGACAAGGAAACAGCAATAATGCTGGCACTTTTATCTAATTATCAGCAAGTGCTCTTCCAGGACATTTCATACCTTTTAAAAAATGTATAATGTGCTTGGCAAGTATTTCTCCTTTAGTGAAAACAATTGGTCTTAGCAGCAAAAGATGCTGACAGTCACTGCAGATGGGTGTCTAGTGGCTCCTGCTGGGCTGATAAGAGTCCATTTCCAGGAAAATGTATCCTTGACTTCTTATAAAACACCGATCATCTCAGATAATGGTGACAATCTAGGTACGTATGCTCAGAGTTTTCACTTCCATGCCTTATATTTATCTCTCAGATCAGGCAGTTTTAAACTACTTAATCTATCTGTAAGCTTTTAAATGGAAAAACCGAAGTACAGAGAAGCATGTTGTCTTCGATCCTTCTGCAAACCAAAACACATACTTCTTAAAATAAAATGTTCTTTTCTTGTGCTAAGGACAACCCCCAGGAGGCAGAAATGCAGTCATGCAGCTGCCGGTGGGGAGGGCAGGGAATTTCCTCAACCACCCCTGCAGGAAGAGGAGGGGCCTTATCCACTGGCTGGCTCATCTTAGGAAGATCCACTGGAAATCTGGTGGACACAGGGCACCGTTCTCGGTGCTTGCAGGACGTTTTCCAAAGCACAGATGTTTTTCTCTTAACGGTGAACGCTGGCTGGCTTGTACATATCCTTTTTCAGCGCTCAGCCGACGGGCCGATCCGGAGTGACTTGTCCCCTGTAACTTGGGACCCAGGTTCATTGCTGGATGGAAAACACATCTTTGGCTAGACAGACATAAATCAATACTACGGGAAAATGTTTCCATTTTGGGAAATTCCCCAAAATACAAGTGTCTTTCTGGCTCTGGGCCTATATAACTAGCCATGAGGACACCTCAATAAAAGAGAAAATGGATTTTCAATAGTTTTGCCATACTAGTGATATGTGATTATAAGCTCCTGAAGATTTTTCTGTTCCACTTTAGAAACAAAAAGTTGACTCATTTTCTTCTGGTTAGTGCCTCAGTGTTTTCATTAGGTGTTTCTAAAAGACTTTATCTGAATCACAGTAAGAAAATTATTTCAGAGCTAGGATAAAATTTTACCTGTCATAAACAGCACTGAGTGTTAAAACCTGCTTTGAGCTTAACAAATTACACGGAAGCTTTATGCTCAGGAATACAATATATCAAGTAAAGCAGTAATTTTTCAAACACTGAAAGTTTCAACTAATTTAGATAATACAAGTTTGGAAATGCAAGATTGGCTAAAAATATTATAAATCCTATTAAGTTGCTAAGTTTGTTTTATTAGAATATTTTAATTTCCTAGCAATTAAATAGCACTTAATTTTTTACAACACATATTTCATCATATGGATAGACACATTCATCTTTTATTTATTATCTGTCAAGATTGATATGCTGAGTTATAACTTAGCTTAATGTGCTCTCATCAAGTATCTTGAGGATAAATTTAAATTTTCAGTAAAAATTCAATTGACTTGAAATGTAGACCCAAAAAATGCTTGCGGAGGAAAAAAAATCCATCATTAAGTTTAAGCTTTATGTTTTTGTATTTATTTATATGGTGGGAGAAAAAAACTTTCCAGATAATTATGAATGAGATACTGCCATATAATACATTATTTCTGTGTTAAAGCTCCTGACATTTGCTTTTTTAAAATTAATTTTGAGTTGTATGTGAAAGGTCTACTAATCAGAAAAACACAGGTTATCTTTAAAGTTACTTGTTCAGATATTTCCAAACTGGAAACCTGGAAACTCATGAAGTTGCAAATTGGCATCACACCTTTTCTGGGGACAAAATGGTGAGCTGTTGCTTCCATCCCGGGTGTGTGCACACAGAGCACTGTGTCCACTGAAAACCACCTGGGGCTGGGGTGCACTGTACCTCATGTGTCAACGCTCAAAGTCATCGTTCATTGTGAGCACCTTGAGTTTGAGTTCCAGAAGGGACAGAGATCTGAGCCACGAGATGCCCCCAAGTGAGGAGCCATGTTGAAAACTTCATAAAATGTCTTTGTATAAATTACACCCAGACCTGAGAATAGGGCAGCCCTGTGGAATTTAAATATCAATCTGAAATGTCATTATGTGAAAAACCACCTTAGAAGCACGCTGCCCACTCTTCTCTGAACCAACGGTGTTTCTAGAATTGCCTTTATCCATTCTATCTTTAAAGGAAAATACAGTTTTATTGATATTGTGGTTTTGACACTTAATAGCTATGTGACCTTCGGCAAATTCCTTAACTTCTCTTGCCCTAGGGTCCTCATCTGTAAGGTTGTGGCAGGGATTAAATGAGTTAATGTCATTGTTAAAACTAGTATAATCCCTGACTGGCGTGGCTCAGTAGTTGAACATTGACTTATGAACCAGGAGGTCATGGTTTCATTCCCGGGCAGGGCACATGCCTGGGTGTGGGCTCGATCCCCATTGGGAGGCATGCAAGAGGCAGCCAATAACTGATTCTTTCTCATCATTGATGTTTCTATCTCTCTCTTCCTCTCTGAAATCTATAAAAATATATTTTTAAAAAATATTAATATTATCACTCATCTACTAGATTAACTCATCATTTTGCAGAGAAGCCATTAGCACTAAAATTTAAAAAGCAATTACAACACAATTCATAAGTTTTTTCCAAAATGTAAAAAGACTCAATCTTTAAAAAACTTTCATAAGACCCCCAAAATGACTATTGCTTGGCTCAGAATTATCTATCCTAAGTACATTTGGATTCTTTCTAGCTTTAACCACCCCCACTCCACCCTCCTCCCCACCCCACAACTAAATTCATGCAGAAAAAGAGTCCTGTTGCATCAAAGATGAACTTGCTGATCAAGACTTTGTAACTGATCCTTAGGGCATGCCTCCCAGGCACAGGGTTGGTAAGGAGATGAGTTCCTTCCAGAAGATGAAGCTGAGAGATAACAACAAACAGTTTTCCCTTCTTCAGGATACTCCTCACTACCTTCCTTCTGTGTGAGATTAGGAGTAGCTCTACACTTCCTGCATGTACATTTCATTGCTAGCCTGCAGGCACAACTCTAAGATCGGAAGTATCCAGACTGATCTAAATGTATCCCTAGGTCCTCTCTCTCTGGTGGTCCTGTCCGTCCTCTCTCTCTGGTGGTCCTGGCCGTATCTAGCGATGAGCAAGAAGCACACACCATCTGTCTGGGTGCTCCATTTTCCCACTTGCTGAGGGAGGTCTTAGAGAACAGATGGCACCAATCAGGAGCTCCCACAGATAACACTCAGCTTTCTCATGTGAGCAAAGAAGAGCTGGTCAAAGAAGGCTGCTGAACTAAATTTATGAGCTACTCTACAGAATATGAAGCTAGAGGGGTCATTTCTGCAGTCACTATGCTATTTCTATAACATATAGGGGTCACCTACTAGTACTAGGAAGTAAGGATAGTATTTTAAGTTCAAATCTTTATGCCAGGATTTAGTATCAAACAGGGAGATACTCTTTGCCTCTGCTGCTTGTCTTAGACAAGCACATGAGGGTCCCAGGGAAACTGACTACCTTCTCTAGGTGGTCGTGGTTTAAAGCAGATCCCAATCTCTGGAAGTTTTAGTTGTAGGCCCTTTCCTGGAGAACTATTATTTGAATGTCACTATTCTAGGAGGCAGTCGAATTCAAGGCAGGAGTACACTAAATCACAGACATGATGACAATGCAAATGTTTAGTGCTGGCGGCTGTCTGTTATTTCCCAGGTGATACCATTGGCCCACAGGTTTCCTTTCTTTTTTACAAAATAAGCATATGTTTACTTTATCATTCACCCACATAAAATATATAGAAACAACATACAAACTGCTCAAAATGCAAATACTCTGGTTTACTCATCACAATAGCAAATAAAAAAAATAGCAAAAACCTTTTCAGTTAAATAAAAAAGTGGCATTCTTTATTTACCTACCAAATCTTACTAAGCATTGAAATGCATTCATTTTCATTCTCATGTTCTGTAGTAATATCCTTTCTTCCCTTTTGCCTCTCATTCCCCTAAATTATTTTGATGGGCTCATCTCTAAAAGAAAGATTGTTTTAATTTCCTTAATACCATGTACTTTTTATTGCCCTAATATCAAGAACAATCTAGATTTTTCTTTGTCTCTTACATTTGAAATGAATATTAAAAATAGAGATGCCATCAGCACATTTTCAAGGTAACATGAAAGTTAAGCCCTCAGCAAGCATTTCAAGGCAATGGCATGCCATTTGGTTCTGGGACTTATCATGTTTGGGGAAGTGTCACAGTTGGTACTAAAAAGCAGGACTCACCTACAGAAGCATATCTGATATTAGACATTATTAATAACCTCAAATACAGTTGTTTTCTACAATAGAGAAGCAGTTTTCTATTTCTCTGAGGGTTCCAATTTGACTACCTTGATTCTTTAATGTCTAAATAAAGACAATTCTTGAATGTCAATGACAAAAACATTTAGCAAAAGAATCTTCAACAAAGGTAGAGTTGAAAATGGAATGGTTTCAAATGGAGAAACGACAGCAAGGGAAAGTTCTTGGCTTTTTAAAAGAGGTATATGTACATAGTAAGGAATAAAAGTGAATCAAAACACATAATTCTGTACATGTTAGAAATAGTCAATGTGCTGCCAATACAACAACTGTCCTAAAAAAGATGTCTCGAGGTTTGGAGCCACACATATTTTTCTCTGTATAACTCGATATTTGCATTTGCATAACACATCTTTCCCAGGTTCTGTTAACCCTTAGAAGCATTTAACAACTTTTGGCAATATGCTTTTCTTCAAATAAAACGAGCTTCACAAAACATTATCATCAATGTTTGACACTTGGATTGGGCAAAGTCTTTCTGAAATATGTTTACTCTTCAAAAAACACTTCTTTCCTTCATAAATCAATAGTGCTCCATCTTCAGGTAAATCAGGAGCAGTCACCATCTTAATTCAGATGCTCATATGTTCTCTTCATCCAACATTTTGTTGACGCCATCACAAAGTTTTTTTAAGTGGGGTTTGAAAGTCCCAAAGGGATTATACAAGGCAGCCAGAAAATCACAATCTGAAAAGTGATCAAAGACATTATTAATCCGTCCGTGCGACTTTGCGGTGAGGTGGCGCTGAATGATCTGGTGCAGCAACTCTCTGCATTCGTTCAGCAGCCTGGACAGCACGTTCCGGTCAAAGGTGTAGTCCACCTGATGGAAACTGACCACGGTCATAGCAAGCTGATGAACTTTCTTCTTAAATTTCTCCATCAGCGCGAGCTCATCTTGATTGAACTGATTATTCCTGTACAGAATGGCCAACTTGAGGACTGTTTTGATGAGGTTTTTGATGATCTTCTCGGCCTCCTTCTTGTTCTGGGTGTACTCCCTGGTCACCCGGTACAGCTCATCTAGCACTTCGCTGCTCGTGTCATCGATTAAGGTGGTAGCGATGGATTTGGATACCATTTTACCCAAGATCTTCTTTTGTGCCTGAACGGCCAGGTTTTTGGAATTAAAGACATCTGTGGCCACTAAAAACAAAGAGTGGGGAATAACAGATCAGTATCAGTGACAGAGCAAATGAAAAACAGATACTATGGTGCATTTTCCTTCTCATTTTCCCACTATATGTACGATATGCCTCCCATCTACTAATATTAGTTTCTGTTTAGAAAAGAGCTAAAAAAATTTCCTACATTTCTGGGCATTATGTTCCAATCTGTTGTGCATAATATTTAAAGTCTTTGGCAATTCAAGTATTTTTTTAATATTGATTTTTAGAGGGAGAGGGAGAGAGAGAAACATCAATGTGATAGGGTAACATCGATCAGCTGCTTCCTACAGGCCCCACCTGGGATAGAGCCTGAAACCTGGGCAGGTACCCTAACTGGGAATGGAATCAGCAATCTTATGGTGCATGGGACGACACCCAACCAACTGAGCCACACTGGCCAGGGCGGCAATTCAAGTATTTTATACCTTCTGCTATGTCGTTAATACTTTGCTTAGAAGTTCAACTTTCTTAAAAATAACATTTTCTAATTATAAAAAGAGTATGTCTCAGGAGGGAGTAAGGTTTTGTGCAATTTTTCTCTAGCTTAATTTGATAAGAAAGACATCAAAAATATAAAATAAACTCCACAAGTGTCCTCTGGGAAACAGTTACCAAGGATAATTTAAAGAAACTCATTTAAATGTAAGAGGGACAGATGACAAAGCTATGATATTGAGTAAAATGGCAAAATCATGGAAGCAAATCCAAAGGAGAGCCCAGCTTTACAACCCACTTGTAAAAAGTCAAATTTCCCAAGACACTGGTCAATACCTACCAGTTTGGCCATCCTAACCACCCTGAATTTCAACTCCCAGAAGCTGAGTATTGGAAAAAAATTCATTGGAGAGCTTATTGTCACTTGCTATTTCTGATGAACGGCCACTACTCCCTTTACACCTTTATATGTTTTCAGAAAATAACCATAATGTATGAGCCAATAATATGTGCTACATGAACAATTTACTCTGAAAAAGCTGAGGCTTAGAGTTTACCTCTCAAATTATCTTAACTTAATTTGACTGAGGTTTAAGGTACATATTATAATAGTTGTATGTGTTAAATATTAATGAGACACTAGTGATGTTCCTAGCTTACAGCCAATCAGTGAATGTTTACAGCCAATGCTCAATCAATGTTTATTTCAAACCAAGTTCAGTTTTTCTCCAATTCCCATCCCCCCTCACCTGCCTCTATGCATGCAGCTCCACTACAGCTGTGCTTTCTCCCTCTGCCTTGGTCCTCAGAGCTGTAGAGCTCAGTGTCTCTGCTCCACCTTTGGGTCCAGGAGCAGCTGTTCTCTCTACATATGCCCGTGTACAGGTCTAGGTCTGGGTGTTGGAAAGCACTCATCCAGTAATGAAAGATAAAAGGCTTAAAAAGACACATGATGAAGAATGAGTCAGGGCATCCATGATATACAATTATTTCTAGTTTGGACAGGCCAGCAACATTAGAAAACTGCTGCTTGCGAATCCAGGCTGGGAGCACGTATCAGGAATGACTTCCTCAATGTGGAACTGCCATGTTGGATTTGAAATTTGGGCCTAAGTAGCTCATGGTATATAGTACAGGCAGCTGCAAAGTGGCTCCCTGCGACCAGAACATCATTCCTAAATATGCAGGGCCATACACTGTGAAAGAGCAGCTTGACTGGATTAGAACTAGTACCCTCAAACAAATGTTGATATTTAAACTTCTGAAAACTGAACTGAAACTGCAGAAGAAGAAATGAAATATATTTTGGGAAAGAAAAGGAAAGTGAAAAAGCATGAGAAACAGGCAACTTTGTGAAGGTTTCCAAGCTTTTTAATGCTTTCATCATTTAAGCAAGTAGTCCATTTCTATTCCTATGCTTCAATAGTTTTGCAAAAGAGCATATGGGTTAACTCACACCTAAGAACTGATAGCTAACGAAATGGAAATGGAATCAGCAGTCTTTCAGTGCATGGGATGACACCCAACCAACTGAGCCATGCTGGCCAGGGCGGCAATTCAAGCATTTTATACCTTCAGCTATGTCGTCAATACTTTGCTTAGAAGTTAATATTACCATCTTAAAATCAGGGACTATCTTCCATTACTGAACTTATGATATGAATCTCAACAAGTAAATAAACCTGATTTATACAGAAAGGGATACCCCCAAATTTTCAAATACACAGTAAATAACTTAGGATTTCAGGTATTTATCCTATCTTATAAAATAGTAATATGCAAATTGACCATCACTCCAAGACACAAGACGGCTGCCCCCATGTGGTCAAAGATGGCTGCCCCCATGTGGACACAAGATGGCCACCACAAGATGGCCTGCAGGGGAGGGCAGTTGTGGGCAGTTAGGGGTGACCAGGCCAGCAGAGGAAGGCAGGTGGGGGTGACTAGGCCAGCAGAGGAGGGCAGTTGGGGCAGACCAGGCCAGCAAGGGAGGGCAGTTGGGGGGACCCAGGCCTGCAGGGGAGGGCAGTTGAGGGGGATCAGGCCTGCAGGGGAGGGCAGTTGGGGGGACCAGGCCTGCAGGGGAAGGCAGTTGTGGGCAATCAGGCCAGCAGGGAGGGCAGTTAGGGGTGACCGGGCCAGCAGAGGAGGGCAGTTGGGTGGGACCAGGCTTGCAGTGGAGGACAGTTGGGGGGAACCAAGGCATGCAGGGGAGGGCAGTTGGGGGGTACCAGGCCTGCAGGGTACGGCAGTTGGGGGGGACCAGGCCCGCAGGGGAGGGCAGTTGGGGGCAATCGGGCCAGCAGGGGAGCAGTTAGGTGTCAATCAGGCTGGCAGGGGAATGGTTAGGGGGTCATCAGGCTGGCAGGCAGAAGCAGTTAGGGGAAATCAGGCAGAGGCAGGTGAGCGGTTGGGAGCCAGCAGTCCTGGATTGTGAGAGGGATGTCCAACCGCCCGTTGGTGGGATCGGGCCTAAACGGGCGGTTGGACATCCCTCAAGGAGTCCCAGATTGGAGAGAGTGTAGCCTTGGCTGAGGGACAACCCCCCGCCCCCCATGCACAAATTTCGTGCACCGGGCCTCTAGTTTTATATAAAGTTGAAAGGTTATTCTGCTTTTAACCTCTTCAAACACAGCACAGTCACAAACATCCCATCTGGGATTCATTGTAATGCCTATGAGATGGAGCACTGTCATACACGGTAAAATAACTGAGGCTGGCAGAGTGTGGTCCTGGATTCCTCGGTGCTCCTTTTTCCAAGGCTGGACTGCAAGTTTGCCTCTCGTCTAGGCTACTTTTCTTATCAAATCTAAATATCCCATTTAATTTCAAACACAGAGACCAAACAGAAACTCTGTGGTGCAGCACTTTCACTTCTCACAAGAGAAAGCATAAAAGGCAAGGCTACTGCCAGTTAAGCAAGATGGGTCCTCACTTACTGGTAACCACGTCTGAACCAGGACAGAAAGTTGATCTTTGAGGCTCTCACGCTTATCTCAGGAACTTCAAACCCTGCTCTAGAAACACGGCAGTAGCTTCACATTGGTTTTGTTCTGCAGTCCCCTTTCAAAACGAGAACGAAGCTCTTTCTCCCCCTTTGCAGGGAAGACGCGCCTGCAGCTCATTTATTTTCTCCCGTTAGTGGAGGCTTCTTTGGAGCCAACTGGGGGTTGCGGCTGGGAGTTCTTGGCCAGGATTGTGTGGTCTGTGATCATGAAATGTGATTTTCTTTTCCTAGAAAATTAACCGCCTTTAGCCATTCCTGCTCAGGCTCATTTGTCAGTTCCACATCCTCTACCAGGTCCCGTAAAGGCCTGGTGTATCTCAGGGCTAGTCCTGGACCGTTTTTCTGCTTCGCTCTACCCTCACTCCTGTGTGACCTCATCCACTCCCGTGGCTTCAGATGCTTCCATGTGCCAATGACACCCACAGTCATAACTCAGCCCTGACCTCTTTTCCGAATTCATTTTGCAAATGCATTCAAGGTTTTTCTTTTCCTTGGCTATTTGGCAGGCATCTGAAATGTATCATGTCCCAAACCGAATCCTTGGTTTCCTCCTGCCTCCAAAGTACTCCTCCACTCTATTACCATCCTAATTAATAGCATCCCTTCCATCCATTTGCTCAAGCCAGAGTCCTGGGAGTCACCCACCATACTATCCGTTCCCTTACCCAGTCCATTATCAAGTTCTTTCTATGCTACCTGCCTCGATTCTCTAAATTCTATCCACTTCCCACCATCTCCACACAGATTAGTCTAGTTTATGCTCCCTTCCAATCTCTCCCCACAAAGTAGCCAGGGTTTTTAAAAATGTAAATTAGAAAATGATGCTTCCCTTAAATTATTTGCTAACCATCACACTTTATTGTTCCTGAAATTCTCATTTGCCTAAATTTTTAATGTGTGCCTCTCCTTACCAGAATTTAAGTATTTTTTTTAAAATCCTCACCCAGGGATATTTTTCCGTTGCTTTTTAGAGAGAGTGGAAGGGAGAAACATCAACATGAGAGATACACATCATCGACTGGTTGCCTCTTGCCCGGGGCTGGGGATCGAACCCCCAACTGAGATATGTGCCTTTGACCGGGAAGCCCATGGCTCTTTGGTCTGCGGGCCAACACTCTAACCACTGAGCAAAACTGGCCAGGGCAGAATCTAAGCTTTTTGAGAGCAGAGACTGTGTCTTGCTCACTGTGTCATCCCGGGGCCTAAAAGGGCGCCTGGTACATGGCGCTGCTGAAAGAAGCAGAAGCCATTTCTCCCCTCTTCACTATACTTAAATACTTCTCCATGAAGACATGCTGAGCTGCAGAATTAGAGTTTTAAATATATACGTGGGAGTTTTTGTTTGTTTGCTTTAAAGGGTAATGAAACAGATACTTGTTTTATCTAGCTAACAATGTCGTTTCCTTCCCCTTAAGAGCACTCCAGAGGGTGGTTTCTCTGATAGTCATCAATCAGCTCTCTTCAAGAGGGAAGATTTGTTACGCAGCAGAGGACAACAATTCAATTACTCAGTGGTTCTGACGGAGATACAGTAGAGGAAACTTCTACTTCTGATTGGATCTGTGATTAAGCATGTAACAGAGGGATGGACCAAAGGTATGTCCTGGGGCGCGACCACGATGTGGATAGATGTTCTCAAGGAGAAAGTGCTGGAAGTATTGACTCAATGTTTTACCTATTAGGATGAATTCACTTGTGCTTTAAAATATACATGTACATTGTTGACTAATGAAAAATGAAGCCATATGTTAAAAGTAAACAAAGGATTATTACTATGTTAAAACTACTTAAGAGTATTTTACAGAAACAACTGTAAATGCTATTTTGCACCTACTTATCTCACTGCCCCTCCCCCCATCCTTGGTAGCTCCTTTCTTGGCTTAATCAAATAGTCCATCTTAGCAATGTTTGCTGAAAAGCAAATTGATATTCAGGGAATCCTGGCTTCAACATCAACAGTTATAAATCTGGAGATAAACATTAATGGTAAAAATATACTGACCACTGTATATATTTTACAAAGTACTCAGAAGGTTAAAAAAACACAAAAACACATTTTCACAGCATTAACTAATGAGAAATTAGTTTTATGAAATTAACAAAAATTCCCCATAACCTTACCCCAACTCAGAAATTGCTAATACAGTGAGGCACTCAAGTCACTTCTTTACAACCTCACCAGCAAATACATAATTTCTTCACCCATCAAACTTGTTATACCTGGAGCTTTTAAATAGCGACGACAGATGCACATTTATGCCACTGCTAATTCTTGCCTCGTTAAACTTTGATCAAGTGGGCCCAGCAATTAGAAAGGATGAAGAAGAAAACAAGTTAGAGAGCATGCCTGGCTGTTGTAGTCTGTTAATAAAAGTTCTTTAAACAGATACATAAAATCTTATTTCTCTTGCCTCTGAGTGACTCCAAATCTAAATGGGGCTTAACAAAAAAGACAGTTTGGGGAGCAGCAAGTGGCCATAAGCAACCGTAAACACTGTCACAAGAAGTCAACAGGCTGAGAGTTGACCTGCCTACACTGGGATTTGGAAATGCTCCGGAGAAGTAAGGGATAGTCGGAATGGCTGGAGAGCCTTCACACCAACAAATCCCAAAGTGGAAATTCAACAGGATAGAGAAGAAACAGCAAGCAAAAAGAGAAGCAGAGTGCAGGGGTGGGGGTGGAGGACCACAGTCAGCATAAGCAGCAGAGATTCCAGCCATGAGGAGGCTGCCCCGGGAAGGGTCAGATCTCTGACCAAGGCAGCCAGCTGGAGGCAATCTTAGCCAGAGAGAAAGGACAACTGGCCTTAGGTCACACAGACGAGGCCCTAACACAAAAGAACATAGTCTTGAAATAATTAATACATCTGGGATCCTTAACCTGATATTGAACACACATTTGGGTGTGTATGAATTTTCCTGACCCTAAGTGGTTAAAAACCAATGGTATGCATCATTACAGTGACAAGTTCTGTCATTCACTCTGTGTGTTACCTACCACTTCCAAAAAGTACATGCTCACTTAAAATGGCAACATAATTAAAAAGACAAATATAGTCCGGCTGGTGTAACTCAGTGGTTGAGCGTTGACCTATGAACTAGGAGGTCACGGTTCGATTCCTGGTCAGGGCACATGCTCAGGTTGCAGGCTTGATCCCCAGTGTGGGGCCTGCAGGAGGCAGCCAGTCAATGATTCTCTCTCATCATTGGTGTTTCTATCTCTCTCTCTCTCTCTCTCCCTTCCTCTCTGAAATCAATAAAAAGTTTTTTAAAAAATGACAAATAGAAGGGGAAAGTGGTGACTTTAAAATGGGCCAATAAAGAAAAAAAAATATCACTGGGTGGCTTTTCAATGGGATATTAGAACTTGTAATGCACCCCCTTTCAGAGTCTTTTTATTGTTCTTTATTTTGTTATTTGACAACTTTGAGTTGCAGAAAACTGATAGTATTGCAAATGCCTCTTGTCCATAGAAGAAAAACTTGTTTTCTTCAGCCAGGCTCCTCTGAACCCCAATGCCCTTCAAAATTATCTTTCGTCTCTGGACTCTTACTTAAGTTACACACAGCCTTTCTCCAGATTGCTGAAGCCTTCTTAATGCCGGAACAAGAACCCCAGCAGAGGGGCAACTGATTTCTCCTTTTCTTGTTTGTCTGTGTTGCAATTGGACTTCTCCTTTGAACCTACCATAATAGTTGACTGATTCATCATTAATTAATGAGGCAAGTAATACCCTTGACATGCACATTTTTTATTGTATAAGAGTCATGAGTTTACCTTCTTAAAAACATACCCGTTAACACATATTAACTTTAAAGAAAAATAAGTACAGTATAAGCTTGTCTTCTAGTACACATTTCCTGTGGCAACTAATTCCCCCAGGTCCCTGGAAAAGAAGAGTTTACTTATAAAAGTCCAAATATCCTGTATCTAATGGTTCCTCGTACTGACATACTGCTCAGGGATATCACTGAGATTCTGTTTCCCCATCTCTAACATGAGAATAATGATCTCCACTTCTTGGAATTGTTCCAAAGATAAATAGGCATGGACCATATAGGACATGTCTCACACAATGCCTGGCACAAAATCTTCTCCACAGATCTGTTTAAAGAACTCAACAAATTAGTCCCTGGCCTGGTAGCTCAGTTGGTTAGAGCATTGTCCTGATATGTCAAGGTTGTAGGTTCAATCCCCAGTCAGGGCACATACAAGAAACAACCAATGAATGCATAAATAAGTGAAACAACAAATCAATGTTTCTCTCTCGCTCTCTCCCTTCCTATCAAATCAATCAATAAAAAAATAAATAAATAAAATAACTCAACACAGTCAACTTCAAACATATCCTGATGGTCTTTTGTACTGAATCACATTTGGTCAAAATTATTCAACTCCTTCTGGAAGTAATATGGAGCTGGGAAATGCAAAATGCCAGATGGCTGTGTGAAAAGAGACCTCACACAGTTCAGTTAGTTCAGTTATCAAGGAGCTGTATTTCCTCTTCCATGATGACATTAAAAAAATCTAATACATATTAAAACTATCAGGAAATTTCCCTTTTTTAAAGGTGTTGAATCTCTTGTTAGTAACAGAGTCAGTGGTACAGGGACTGTGATAGGTAGTGTAAGGTTATTTTATCCAGAGAAAATTGGAGAACAGAACTAAAGGCTACTACAAAAAAGACAGGAGGAGAAACAGTGTCAACATCCATGCAAAACTGCACAACAGAAGCAAGATGTAAAGGAAATGAGCCAAAGATAAAGTTGAAGTGAAAATCCACAGCAGCCGACAAGATCACTCCAGTCACATTATCTCACCCAGCGTTTCTGAAGCCTCCCGGGAACCCAAATGCAGGGCAGGAAGCCGAGAGAGAACAGCGAGGGTGGAAATACAAGGCTTAAGGTCAGGAGTCCTGGGTTGCAAACTTGGGTGCAATTTAATTTCTTTGAATCTCAGTTTTCTCATCTGCTAAGTGGAGCATCATTTCAGCTTAAGTGAGATTTAATGAGGTGCAAATCTGAAAGCATCCAGCAATGTGCTAGGCTCATGGCCAATGCACATGGGTTTTGCTCCCTTACTATCACTTGCAATGGAGGAGCAGGGACTCACACCAAATACTTGCACACACTGTGTTCTTTTGACTCATTTCTCCGTTTATTCCCTATTTTTCAAATTTGTGGACAAGAGAAATTATGCCCTAAAGAAAACACTATGAAGCCTCTCCCTGAGTAATCTCAGACTACTTTTGTTGCTTTAATTCTAGAATTTCTCCATGACTTTGTGTCTCTTATTCCGATGGCTTAGTTTTTGAATGATTTGAAATTGAAAAATGTCACTTTCTGAGTCTCAACTCCTTTGACTTCATAATAGACCCCATCTCTTCTCCTTTTCTGTCAGTGCTCTAGAAATCTTATGATGCTTTGATTGCTTTCTGCATGGCATAAGCTCTCACAAGAAACCCCTGCTGCCTCCAGGTTCACTAATAACAGGATTGGAAAAAAATTGGTGATATGAAGTGGTATTGTTGGACCCCAGGGAATGTCAGTCTGGGAAATATTAGGACAGAGGTTACAAGAATAGAAATGAATTCTGTGGCTACCCAAAGTCAGAATGGGAGATTTTCAGTCATGAGAGCCCATGGCTAGATAACATATTTTGAACTTTTACTATATTATCCCCAGAACTGCCCAGAATTTGTAGTTATCTTATTGGAGCTTCATAATCACCCCAACCGAGAAGTTATTATTATCCTCATTTTATATATAAGGTAACTGATGCCCTGAGAAATTAAGTTATTTCTCAAGGCCATAGGTCATTAAGTAGAAGAGATGAACTTGAACTCTGATATGTCCAACTGCAAGCTTTTCTCTTAAGAATTTCATTATATTGCCCTGGATAGGTAGCTCTGTTCGTTAGAGTGTTGTCCTGATACTCCAGGTTGTGGGTTCGATCCCCGGTTAGGGCACATACAAAAAGCAACCAATGGATGCATAACAAAGTGAAACAACCAATCGAAGTTTTTCTCTCATCTCTCTCTAAAACAAATTTTAAAAAAAGAATTTCATTATACTACACAAGCTTAAGAAAGCAGCTTCCTCTTGACGGTATAGGAAGACAATAATATTCAACTAAGTCAAGTGAAATAAAAGAAAAGAAAAGCCAGCCAAAACCGGTTTGGCTCAGTGGATAGAGCGTCAGCCTGCAGACTGAAAGGTCCCAGGTTTGATTCCAGTCAAGGGCATGTACCTTGGTTGTGGGCACGTCCCCAGTAGGGGGTGTGCAGGAGGCAGCTGATCGATGTTTCTAACTCTCTATCTCTCTCCCTTCCTCTCTGTAAAAAAAAGAAAAAAAATCAATAAAATATATTAAAAAAAAAAAAGAAAAGCCAGAGATCACATCTCCCTGAGGAGGAAATGGATTCCATAAGGTAAATCAACCCAGCTGGGCTTGAAATAGTCTGTTTTTCCAGAGCAGTTTTAAAACATTTTAAAATATAATTTAAAGTACAAAAATATGCATATGTTATTCAAAGGGCAGAATGTAAATATATAAAGCGAAAAGTCTCTGTTTCAGCCTTACCACCCACTGTATAGTTCTGACCCCAACCCCTGCTTCCAGGGGGGCAACACTGTTCTTAGAATTTTGGTACCCTTTCAGAGTCTGGTTTTTTTCTGTGCATTGATAAGGGTAACTATGAATAGGTACTGAGCAGTAAGTATTAAAGGCTTGCAGTTCTTAAAAAAATACAACTTTGATTGATGAGAGACTATAAACTGGAAGTGTCCATAATTCCATGCATGATTCCAACATAAAGTGATGATTGCTAGAGGCACCTGGCTATATTATCTTTGTTCCCACCCATGCAATAGCAATGGCAGTCTTTCAACAAGTGATGAGAAGGAAGTGAGTGTGAAACACAGGTCTTTATTTAATGGGGGGGGGGGGGTGGATATAAGTGCTATGATTAGGGCAATCATAGAGCTTATCCTCTAAATGGGGTACCTTTGAAAAGAGCACTATTAGCAATTAGACGGTGACAGCAGATCTGTAACTATCCCAGGTAAATGTCTGTAGTTACTTAAGACTCTACTTAAGTACTTAAGCACTAAAGACACTCAAGCTAAATAAGAAAGGGTCAAAAGTATTACCCAAATTTTTAGGACCTGAGAAATTTCTTGGGAACCCCACAGGAGCACTAGCTAGCATTTCCCCCAACATTAACAACAAAAACTAGTTCTTCAAGAAGTTGAGTTTCTGTTGTTTTTTTTAAAGGAAGTTAAGAGGTTATGGTGGAGGGTGGGGGGGGGGGGATTCTCTCTAGTTACATAAGTTTGGGAAACAGTGTATAAATATACTAAGGTCCCCTTTGAGGTGGACAAAATGCACTAATAATATAAAAGGTCTTAAGCACCAGGCAGTAAAGAAACATTTTAACTTTACTTACCCAAGTTTTCCACCGAGGACCCATGCACCAAATTTCTGGAATAAGGTCAGTAACCAACTGACTTAGGCCCTTGCTATTCCTCTGGAATGGATTCACAACCATCTCATGCACACAGGGGAGGGCAAGACAGGCAGTCGGGCAAAGCTAGGCAAAGGGGCACTGTGAACCCAGGCTATCTAGAGTCACACTGTTAGGGTCAGAAGCTCAGCTCTCCCACTAAGTGCCCGTATCCCTGTGGCAAACTACCTAACTTCTCTGTGCCTCAGTTTCCTCATGTGCAAATGGAGATACCTAAGGTTTTCATGAGAATTAAATTAAAATAATTCATATGCAGTGCTTAGAATAGTGCCAGATTTAAAAATAACTGGGTCGATTTTTAGAAACTATTATTATTGTCATTAATACTGCTATCATCATTAAGGTAGATATTGTAGAAGTTCTGCTGCTTTGGGATGACACAGTCTTGTGGTCATGTCTTGTGGAATAGGAGTGAGGGGATTAGAGAGTACATTAACCCAAAGACATGAATCATTCAACAAAACTTCTGTTGAGTATGTGTCAGGTACTGTAGTTTCAAAGATAAATAACACTATCCCTTATCTCCAGACATCTGTGTAATACAGGGAGGGAGTGGGGGGGGCACATAGCCATGCAGAACGCAAGATGCAATGGTAGCAAAGAGAGGGAACATTAATTTGCTACATGGAGTGATACAGGGAGGCAAGATTTGTCAAAAGGAAATTGACCCAAGAGATCTACCTTGAAGGAAAAAAAGATTCTGCCTTAGAAATAAATGAGATTGCATTTCAGAGCTGACCTATAGAATTCTTCCTGGCTGGTTAGGGACTAAGAATTCTGTTCAGCCGTGTATCTGTGTGGCACGTACCCAAGGATGCATGTGGGTCCTATGGCTTTTAGAAAAACTCATAAATTATGTATAAGGTTGTCAAGGCCCATGAAAATTCATTACAAAGGCACTTGATTTTCCTGAGGGTATTTGTAGGGAGAGGACGGACAGAACAAGTATCTGGAGTGGCATTCTGGTGAGATGGGCCACCTGCATCAGAAGGGCCTGGAGGCCTCCTAGAAATACAGGTTGCCAGACCCACTGAATCAGAATCCCTAAGACTGCAGCTTAAGAAGCTGCATTTGTAAGAAGCGACCTATGTGGTTCAGTTGTATAATGAAGTTGGAGGACCCCAGCTCTGAGGTGTACTTTTAGAAGACTGTACTTTAAATTTTCAAATAGACTATGCTTTTGAGTACACTTTGGTCATGAAGGCATGCTTTGAGTAGACTAGGAACAGATTTGATTCCCTCTCAAAATTTTTTCACTAAAATAATAGATGCGAGCTTCTGCACAGAATCCATAACATAACTTATTATACTAAAGCCTCCAAGAATTTTAATAATGTATCCAAGAGAATAGAAAAGTTAGTCTCTTTTACATGCTACTTTAACAAAGTTTAAACTATTGCTAGGCTTCAAATTAAATAAAAATATCCTATAAGCGGTTATACAAAACTGACTTCAGTAAACTATGCTTTTTCTTTTTTTAATTAAGTGAACCCTTCCTTACTAATTATGCTGTTCCAATATGTTATGATTTCCTTAAAGACTTTTCAACTAAGCTGTGTTTACGCACATATTTTCTCGAGGACATGCAGACTCTTCACTGTTGATAGGATCCAATCTTACCCCAGAATGAAGGTGAAAATCCTCTACACACGCTCCATGATTTCTGTTTCTCCGCTCCTCGGTTCCCCAGGCCTGCCAGAGGCCCTAGCCTCTGATGAATATTTATACCCACGTGGTGTTTAGAAAACCAATAACAGATTTTAAAACCCAGCTGAAGGGCAGTTTGGTTACTGAGCCAGCCCCTAAAAGTGGCCTGGGCGGTCAACATACCCTTTCTGGTCTCATCAGGTGGCTCCCGGCCACAGAACAAGGGCAACCAGACAACAAAATTACAGCTGACATTTGTGTAGAACTCTACAGTTTGCAAAATATTTTCACTTGTGTGAAAGTGTTCATTCTAGTTTGGTCCTCTTATTACCTAACCCTGTGGGAGCCAGGTGAGAGACCTGAGGCTCAGGAATCAAGTGCCTTGTCGAGGGCATGGAATTAGCGGCAGAGCTAAGGCCATTGCTGCCTACATGGCCGCTCAGTAAGGAAAGTGAGATGAAGACAGTGTTCATTGGTCATGAATTTTCTATCCAATGTCACAATGCTGCTCAGCCGGCTGCAGAATCCCACTTCTTAGAGTCTGTCTGCTCCCCAAGATAAAGCAACTCCTTGAACCCAAAAAAGAAGGCTCACAGGTCTCACACATCACAGAACAGACACTAAAGAGAAGCTGTGTACCTACCCTCTCCCTCTTCCTCCATCTGCCTGAGAAAGGCCTGCTCATCCTGTAAGGTTCAGTTTAAATGCCACCTTTTCCAAGATGCTTTTCCAAACCCATGGCTGAATGATTTCTCCAGATCCAAAGAGGAATAAATCTTTCCTTTTAAGATGCCTTTTCTGCCATGTGGGAGAGTTAAATTCCTATTGTATCTTACTTGATTATGATTTTTGACAACTAAGGTACCATGTCCATTCAGCTCTGTATTCTTCAAAGTGTTTAACATGTACTCCACCTAGCCTGGAGTGAATAAATCCCCGTTCTCTAATCTGCCTCCATGAAACCCATCACAATGTATTTTTAACTTTATTTTTATTGTTGACACTATTACAAATGTCCCCATTCCCCACCCCGCCTCTTGCCACCTCCACCCAGGTCCCACACCCCTTCTCACTGGCCACCACCACCCTGTTGTCTGTATCTGTGGGTTGTGCATATATGTTCTCCGCGATATTTTTTTTACAGCAATTCATGAAGATTGTGCCGGGAAGTCAATTCAATTCCATATATCTAGAGCTTAACAAATGAACTTCTACTCCATGAACAAAAGCATAGCCTTACATGTGGGATGTAAAATACTCTTTGTTTTAAAGGAGCGTAAGTTAGATAAAAGACATGCCTTTTCTTTTTTCGTCTACTGCTTCTCCCCTGCCCCTTGGCAAAACATACAGAATAACCAGCCACTTTTGTGTGGAGAATTGACCATATTTAGCTAACTCCATCGCTACTGCAAGTCTTCTGGAATCACCCATGCAAATATCTCAAACCCATCTGTTTGAATATTTTGGGAGCAGTCGCCTCTTGGCCTCAGTTTGGGCATTTCTCAAATATGCATCTTGGCACAGCCTCCCAACATTCTTGTCAAAACCTTTCCCCAACAACTGTATTCACATGTTAAGCTAGTCATGCATTTTAGAGCCATGTCAATGTCCTAGAGACCAGGTCCCCTTAAAGGTAAGGGAATGGTTAATGGGATCTGCTGGGCTTTAAAGTGAACAATCTCATTCCAAGCATCACAATACACAGAATCTCTGAAACTTTAGGCTACATCCTGGAAAACCCCTCGGCGCCACTGGAGCAGTGCCTCTCCCCGCTGGGTACTCCCAACGAGGCACTGCTCTGTGAAGTGGCTTCTGCGCCTTTCTAGCCTTTCCTCCTGGCCCCTAATGCTCAGGTAGCTCTGCTTTGTTAAGATCGGGATACCTTGCAGAGGTTGTGACCAGGACACCGCATTATTTGGCCTGCCCAGCGTTACACTGTTCTTAGAATTAGTGGTTGTTGATAGAAAATTGGGAAATTGAACCTCAACATCTGTGTTTCTGATTTTCTTTGAAACATTCTAATATCTGGCCAAATGGTGTCCTCCATTCCCACACAGCAATGACTGCCTCGAGGTACATGGTGGCTGCCCCCGTTAGAGGGAGCCTACCCTCTGCAGTTCACCACAAGCCCTCCCTGCCATCTTCACACATGGATGTTCCTTTCCTGGCTCTGCAGGCATTGGCGTGGGCAGCTCCTTCCTTACAGAAATTAAGTGGGACTATATTTCAGAGCCGATCTACAGAGCTCCTACTGGCTAGTTAGGAATTAGCAATTCTGCCCATCCGTGTAGCTGTATTTCGGAAAACCAAGGACATGTGTGAGTCCTACAAATTTTAGAAATAATTTAAATTGTTTAGCCAGGGAGATTCTGAGGAGGGTTTTTGTTGGGGGAAGCGGTGGGAAGGTTAAGAGTAATAATGATTTGTTTTTATACCACTTGTTATTAGGCCACAGAGTTCAGGAAGCTACATGTGGGGCACCTTATTTCTACATGTGCCCATTTTATAAAGATGAACTTGGCTTTCCCATACCAGTGGGAGTTCTACCCAGTAAACAGATGTTTAGCAGACACGCCTTCCCCAGTCATTAATTCATTCACTCGACACATTTTTACTGAGCACCTACTGGATGCCAAAGTGCCTGCTCTCAAGAAACCCAGATTCTAGCAGAGGAAGATCTAAAACATAAACAAACATGTAAAAAAAAAAAAAAAAGTCAAGTAGTGGTAGGAGCTAAAAAAAAAAAAAAATTAGGGGTGTGTGTGTGTGTGTGTGTGTGTGTGTGTGTGTAAGAGTAAAAGAGGATGGCAGGGGCGGGGCTTTGCTATTTTATCCAGAGTAGGGGAGGAAGGCCTTTCTGAAAAGAAGACATTTCAGCAGAGATGTTAAGGGGAAAAGGGAGAGCTATGTTGGGTGAAATCCTACCCATTCCCTCATAGTCCTTCAATGAAGCCTTTATTGACTAATCAGTCAGAAATGTTTTGTCCTCTCTCTAACTCTTACTGCAAACTACTTGATATCATATTTATTTGTTTCCATTTTCCCCTAAAGTAAAATCCTTGGGACGGATTACAATTTATTCTTTCTTTCTTTCCATCTTAATCTTTATCCGCTGGTTTAAAAATATTCACAGGTCCTTTTGAGGATGCAGAAAGATAAGGGGGTAGAGGCATGGGGCATGAGTTATAATTTTTATAAAACACAAGCAAAATAAGATACTATAAACTACATTACTATTAATTATCATATCTCAAACACTCTTACCTAAGCTATGAATATTCCAATGTAATCCTTTGGAAAATGTTTATTCTAAATGAGTCAATTCATAACTAAAGATAGGCATCAAAAAAATCTTATCTTGATAACATTTGGAATTGGGAAGAATTACTGTATAACCCATACTCTGAAGAAATAATAAGATAATTTTGTTCCTAAAATAGATGTTGCTTTTTTAAGATTAAAAAGGGCATGTTTATTTTTTTTAATTGGTTTGCGAGAGAGAAGAATGGGGAGAGTGGGAGAGAGGGAGAGAGAGTGAAACATCAATTTGCTGTTTCAGTTATTTATGCATTCACTGGTTGATTCCTGTATGTGCCCACAACAGGGATTAAACCTGCAACCTTGGTGTATCAGGATGATGCTCTCTAACCAACTGACCAGGGCAAAAAAGGGCATATTTTAAAGAATTAATTAATAAAAATTGGAAACTTAAAAAGGCATAAATTCTGCCTTTCTTTGCTAGCTTGTTAAGAAAGAAAAAGTTAAAGATTAAGTTGGGATATAATGTAAAAGTCATTGAAATTGGCTAACAAATTAAATTTAGAATTAAGAAATAAGGAAGTCTCCAAGAACCATAAAGACAAATAGTTTGTTAAAATAACTGTAACCCTTTGGTGTTGATGACACATACATGATATATTAAACTCATTTTTCAGTTAAAGAAAATAACTAAAAAGACCATTATAGTCATTCTCTTGTAAGAACTAAAAAACGTCTCCCTAAATATATTAACTTGCTGTCTTGGAGACGGATTACTTCCCTAATGGTAGATATTTGGGTAAAGTAAACTTTGGCAAATAACATAACGGATCAATTTAACGACTAGTTGCCAAATAGCAACAAAATAAATCACTTCTCTAAACCACTGTGGCAGCCCCCACCTTTTAGTAGCTTTGTATTTCCACCCACTCATTCAGCATTCCAGAATGAATTACAGCCACCATTCCACCTCTCAGCATTTCTATCACCGGTCCTGCTTTTGGAGATGGAAGAAGCCATGCGGACCACAGAGGCCCAAAGGTTAACTCAGGGTCACAATGTGACCCCCATTCACTCCCCCAGGTCCCTGGCTCCCCTGTGAAAGGTGCTTTATGTTGGGATTCTCAAAATTACAAGCAGTACTTCCTCCACCTAAAACAGAGCTGACCAACTTTTGGCTGGTAATGCGTTTTGTTGGGCCTCAGTAACGTTTTTTTCTGTTTTAAATTTAGATAAAATTCATATAACATAGTATTCACCATTGTAACCATTTAAAAAGTGTACACTTCAATAATTTGTATTATATGCACAATGTCATGCATCACCACCATCGAACTTCAGAACATTCTTATCACCTCAAAAAGGGAGCCTCATAATACTTGTGTGTGTGTGTGTGTGTGTGTGTGTGTGTGTGTAAAAGTTGGGAGCTGTGAGATAAAAATTCACATTTCCAGCTTTTCTAGAAAAATGACCTGGCAACACTGGAGGGGATGGCGGGGAGAGAGGGCCCTCCCAATATACCACCTGGCAACATGCCTAAAGCGGCCAGAAAACTACCCAAGGCATATGCGTTAGCCACCCTTGCCTTACGCGATCAGAGATCAGAGGCTCGCACATTCTGGGTCACTTCTCAGAGAGCCTTGGGGGTGACTCCATAGGCTAAGGCCCTCCCTCTGTTCCCCTGGCTGCCGATCAAGGCAAGCCAGACCGCTTCCCACCTCTGACTCTCCAGCAGATCTCTTGGCTTCTGCCAACTTCTACTTCTTCTATTTTTTAAAAATATATTTTTATTAATTTCAGAAAGGAAGGGAAAGGGGAAGAGAGATTGAAACATCAATGATTCGAGAGAATCACTGATCAGCTGCCTCCTGCATGCTCCTCACTGGGGATCAAGCCCGAAACCTGGGAATTGAACTGTGACCTCCTAGTTCATAGGTCGATGCTCAACTACTGAGCCAACTTCTTAATTTACCTTTCCCTCAAAATGCTTTGCATTTTCTACCCCGGGATCTTTGCTGAAATCTCTCTCTACCCAAAAAGCCATCTTCTATCTACCTGAGCAACATCCTAATTCCTTGTCCTTTCTGTACCACTCTCATGACTTACTTGCCTTTGTTGTCTACTCACTACCTATATTTTATTTTCCTATGTTCACTTAATATATTTTTATTAAAAAATAAGTTCATTTTAAAAGGAAACTAGATAATGTATGTGAATGGAAACTGATACTACTCCCCTAACTATATCATAATAAAAATCATTGAATTTTTTTTAAATGATTAAAATCAATTCAATGAGATAAAAAAATCCCCAATACTATTTCTTTCTAGTCAGATATTGTTGCCTGCCAAAGGCCTTGCCCCACGTCTACCTACATGGTACAAAAGGTGAGTCAGTCTGAGTAAGGTGGCGAAAGCCATTCAGCCGCAAACACAGGCATTCTTCGCGAATGATACAAAGCATTCCAAAGGAACCAAACAGGGACTAATCTAGTTATGTGATTTCAGGTGATTTAACATTAGGCCCGGGGCCTCCTAGAATTGTTTACTGTACCACCACCAATGGTACATGCCCCACGTACCGCATGCCCCTGCTTTCCAAAGCTTCCTGCCAGTGCCATCCATCTCAACAGTTTTACCTCCAGTATCTCCGCCACAGCCCTTCCTGAACCCCTCTAAGTGATGCAGCGCTCCCCTTGCATGTCCGTCCTTACTTTCTTGTCTGCTATCTCCTCCAGAATGAGAACTCCGCAAGGGCAGAGCCGGGTCTCCACACTGCACGCCCTTCTAGGTGGAGGCTCCACACTACCTTACACCTGCTCAGATTCCGGGTGCACACCTGTCTTAATTTCCCTGGTGAGGAGTTTTGAAGTGTCTTTTAAAAATTCCAAACCAGTTTCTAAACGAACTGAAACATGTCCTAGTAGTTCTTGAATAGGTGATACAGTGATCAATATGGTAAAAGGCACAGGGATAAGTATCTGAATCTCTTTGCTCTTCCTTAGATTTGGGGGTATTATACAGCAATGGATATCATAGCAACAATAATTACTACTGGGGAGTCATTCTTGGTGTGCTAAGTAAGAGCTACCCTATTTAGGGCAGTTTTTGTTTTAAAGGGAAGTAAGTGTGCCTAGCAGGCTGGGAAGGGGGGGTTGTGTTTCACAGTGTCTGGGTTCTGTTTCTGGGGTGGACAGAGGGGCTGAGTACTTTCTATGATAAATCCAAATGTCATTTATGCCTAGGAAGAATCAGTTCATACTATCAGGGTCAATTTGGTCAAGAGACATAGGACACAGATCTCCGTAAGTGAATAAGAACAGTATTAATTAACATTTTTATAAAACACTAGAGGCCCTATGCATGAAGATTCATGCAAGAATAGGCCTTCCTTCCTCTGGCTGCTGGCACCGGCTTCCCTCCAGCACCCGGGACCCGGGCTGCTTTGCTCCTGCCACTGCCAGGCACCTGGGACCTGGGCTGCTTTGCTCCAGCAGCCGCCAGGCATCTGGGACAGGGGCAGCTTCACTCCAGCCGCTGCCGCCACCCATCGGGGGTGTGCTTTGAGCCGCGCCCACACCCCTGGTGTGTGTCTGCTGGGGCTGGGGGCAGCACGAAGTCCCCTTCCACCCATCTGCGCACGCAGCTCCTCCTGAGCGATCGTGATGCCCAGCTAATTTGCATATTATGTGTTTATATATACAGATTAGGAGGTGATTTATCATGGTCCTTTTAAAGTATCTAGACTCATTTTCTGAAAGACTGGTGGCCTTATAAGATTTAAATACACGGTTCTATGATGCTCATTTCATAAGGCCATGAATATAATTTTACTGAGTCAAATGATTAGTACGATTTATGGACATATCTTTGTTCCTGAGAAATATTACTAATGACCTGTAGTGGACATTTTATATTAAGTTCTTGCTAAATAATAGAACCTCCGATTAAAACAATATTTCTAGGATAAAGACAACCCACTTTATTGAAATTTTCTTCTTCATATGATTTTGAATGTTCTCATTGCTGCAAAAGGCAGAAGATACCTTAGAAAAAGAGTATGGAATTTCTCTCTAAAATGCAAACCAATGCATAAGTAATACATGCTTAAGAAAAATCAAGTTTTTAGAACGTATGATTTGAGTCAGTTTCTAAATCTGAAAATTAAATCTACCCTAAAGGGACAGTCCCCCCCTCCCCTTGAACTAAACTCTTGTTAATGTTCTATTTATGCCATTCAGTCTACTTCTGCTTTGAAAAGGATGGTGAGAGAAGTTAACGGATGTGCCAAAAAGAAGGGTTTACCCTCTTCCATTTTCAGCATGATCCATCGTTAATGCCATTTGCTGATGCTGGAATGAAGGAAACAGATGCTACTGTTGGACATGAAATGTCGTCTCATACAGTATTTTTAAGCTGTCAGCTGTACAGTTAGTCTTTATATAGGCAACGGACAAGTGCTTCTCTGTACCTTCATTTCCCTGAAACATACAAATACACAAATGCCGGAACTCCACCCACATTCCAATGCAGGGCACAGTCTACAGCAAATATCCAGAAAGAATTCTGCCATATTTCCCCTGTTGATGAATAAAAATGAAATCTTTTTTTCACTATATCCTACAGAATTAAATAAAACCATATACCATACTTATACCATACTACCCCAGCCAAAATTTAGAAACTGTGTTGAAATGAATGTTGAGACCCTAGCCAACATCAAAAGGAATTAAATTCTTGAATAGCAAATGTCTCACATCATTTTTCTTCCATTACGTTGGTATTATCACAAAATAGCACAATCTTAGATACAGGCACACAAAACAGGAAACTGAAGAATTCTTGGATTAAGAGACCAGCTTCCAAATGTAGGCCTTAACAATATCCCAGCTCTCCAAGGTTTTAATGGCATCTAATAAAGTATCAAGGGGTCAGGAGTTGGGTCATCTTTTCTTGAGCTGACTTATGGCTCATTGCATTCTGATGGAGGGTGAAGAATCCGAGACATTTTAACATATATATTTTTGAATCGTTAGGGATAGCTGAAAAGATGCCTAGAACTCTGGCTGGAGGCTGGTGTTGGGTCAGCAAAGGTCTTAGTAACAGCTATTCCTTTGTCTCTGGGCTCCATGCAACACGGTGGCCCAAGCCGAGAAAGGCCAACACACTGGGCCCTTCTGGTCTTAGAGGCAAGACTTTCTTTTCACAATTGAGATCATTTTGACCAGGAGCTGACGTTGTCACCTAATATTTGATTGAACTTCAGGGAATGTACGTTCGTGGTTAAAGAGGGTTGAGACCTTTATTTTGCTGTCGAAGTCCGATAAAGACCATTTCTCATCTTCTAGGTATAAACTAACAAATGAATGCTGGGATTTTAGTTGTTAAAAGCATTACATGGGGTGTATAGGCCTCCTTTACTCAGCCTAAAGAGTTTTAGATTTGAATTTATCCACTGTATCTCTGTCTCCAAATCAAGTAACAGCTTTCTTTTCTCTAATCTTACTCCTAAAAATTGCTTTTTATTTTAAACTAGACTTAATGGTAATTAACTTCTTTGGGTTGATCCATGCCCCAATGGCTCGAACCCAGGAAGATGTACAATTCCAATGAATTGAAACAGAGAGATGCTTTTGTGGGAAAACAAACAAAAAAACTAGTAGAGAAAAAAGCAAGTATTTCAAACACAAGGGTCACACCTAAAACACTCCTTTTCCCATTGCTCCATAAGATGTACTAGAAGTGTTTTGATAATAAAGCCAGTCTGACCCAAATTTAAAAGACAACTCTCCATGGACAGACCTGGTCTGGTTAAAACCTTTCCATGGGTCTATGCTGAGCTTAGGCCTAACCACTGTGATTCAAAACACTGGCTAGAAGCCTAGCCAGCGTGGCTCAGTGGTTGAGCATCAACCTATGAACCAGGAGGTCATGGTTCGATCGTCAGGGCACATGCCCACATTGTGGGCTCAATCTCCAATGTAGGGCATGCAGAAGGCAACCAATCAATGATTCTCTCTCATCATGGATGTTTCTATCTCTCTCTTCCTCTCCCTTCCTTTCTGAAATCAATAAAAATATATTAAAAAACAACAACAACACTGGCTAGGAGATTGAATATCACCCAGACGGCCTCCAAAGGAATGAGCAAGAAGGTCCTACTGGGCCTTCTGAAATGCCCCCCATATGCACAGTATATTCTGAATGTCCATCATGATTTTAGTTTTAGCTGACTGCTGGCACCATGGATGGTACAACCACCTAGTGTGTACATTCCCTCCTGTACCTAAAAAACAGACAGCCAGGCCAGATGATGGATCATCATTAATCAATCTTTGGATGATCCACGAATCTCATGAAAACAGCAAAGACTTGAATTCTGCAAAATATTTAACCCTCTAGATCATATGTCTATCCTCACACTTCATTGGCTATGAAGCATTTTCTGTTTCCCTACAATGTGCCCATCATCATAAAACCTACAAGAGTCTTGATCACTGCAAAGGTAGAGGAGATTAACATTTTAGATCAGGGAATCGTTTCATTCACGAAAATCTGGCTTGTTTAAGCAGTTCTCTCTTTCCCATGGCAGCATCCTGCTGGAACAAGCAGAGGGTATTCGGGGCACAGGATTCCTGTATTTTCAAAAGACCAGATTTTTATCAAGCTCTAACCCAATGCACAGCAGAGCCTATTCTATTCTGTTCTGCCTGGGTCTTGAAAACAGGAGGGGACCATGAGCAGCACAGAAGAACAAGCATTTCAGAGCCAAGGTCATGTTCAAACCAAGTATAGCAACCAATCCTGTTCTTTATAAATTTATGATTTATTTCTAAATTTGGCAAAGGAAGTCTAGTTGTTCCAAAAAATCAGTAATAACTTTACCCTAACCCAAACTAAAAATATTTGCATGCATTTTGTATTTTAAATTATCATCCCATGGCACAATTCCACATTTGAAAAAATAAAATAAAAGCTCAGAGACTAACACTTGCACAGAGTTTAAGATTTAGAAAGGGAAACCTTTTTTTACTGTTGTTAGAGATATTCTCATCTAATAAATGCTGTGTCAACTTTAGCACTTCCACAAAATGTGGTGTTAAGACTTCTTAAATCCCTAAGGCCCTTCCCCCCCACCCCACCCCCGCCAAAAAAAGCTGCTTAGAATAAGAAAGACAGGGGAAAAACATTTTTACTAAGGCAGAGAAAGTTACACTTTTTAGGAAGCAGGCAAGAAAATACGAAATTATCTTTATCATCCAGAAACAACAGCTATAGGCAACAAGATACCAAAAACATTTGGTATCTGTCAAAATCATATAATTCTTCCTGGGTTGTTAAAGGGCTACCTGACAAAAAATTATCTAAGAATCACTAGATTGACTGGAAGTAACTTTTGGGGGTGGGTGAGAAATGCTACTTCTAGTGGAGCTTAGATTTAAGAAGACAAGTCACACAGTACATGTTTAAGGTGCTACACAGGCAAGTGAAGATTATTTCCCCTTTATCTACCTCAGGAGGGAGATGATTTAAAAGGAGCAAAAAAAAAAAAAAGAAAGAAATAATAATAAAAACAAATAAATGGAGCTAAGCATAAAAGAGGCAATAAGGAGAGAATACTGACTCTAGCTGACTCTCATGACTATTCAAAATACCCTATTATTCCATTAAAAAAAACCAGCATAAAATAAGTTTCAATTTGTATAACAGAAAATTTCAGGTGAAGTGATGGCCTGGAAAAAATGAGAAACCAAAGTGGTTGGCTTTGAGCTTCACACTTATCAGACATGTTGAAATGAGTGACAAAGACCTATTCTGTCCAGAAATCCCCCACTTACTTTATTTTTAAGCCTGGAAACTGGTTAGTCATATCTATACTGAACACTTCCTGTCCAGAGGCATGATGAAGGCAACAAACTGCCAAGTTTAGTAGCTGCCTACATTTAATCAATTGAGTCATTCATGGACTAAAAAACAGCATCAAACATTAAAAAAAAATCTGGCTAACTGAAGATATACAATGAAAACAGGTTTGACTATTTCATGGACTACAGATAGATAGTGGGGGGGGGCGGTTAGAAAACAACAGACAATGTTACTTTAAGAGACTATTTGCTGGTATTCTCTGTGATATTCTAGACCACCACTACCAAATATAACAGCTCTCTCATTCCCACCCTCCACAATTAAATAGTCCAATTGACATTCCACATCTTCATTTACAAAAGGGCCTGAAGACTGTAGAATGTCAACAAAATCAACTTACTCCTCTTTTCTTTTCACTTGGTCCAATTATATTTTAAAGGAAGGGCCTTCTGAGAGTTTAAAAGAAACAAATATGCAGAGGATTAAAATATACATCAGGAATGTAAACTTTATTACCTGGTCTAATCAACTGGTCTAACACCATAAGAACCCATCTTTGGAAAGAAAGGAACTCAATTAAGGATTTTAAGAATGACCCTTTCCTGAGAAACCCTGAGGGCTGTGTCAGGCTTCAGCTCGGCCGCCTCTCCCAAGAGCATTATAATTTACCTGATTAACCCTTATACGTGTTCAAACAAGCCAGCTGAATTCCACTGCTGAGAGCAACAAGAACACCTCCCCTCCCCATGACTTAACCACATGCACAGAGGGCAACCTCAAAGCATGCTGGGATAGATAGCAACCACCAGTAATTGCTCCCGTTCTCTAAGGTTATCAGCTTGATCATCAAGTCAGAGGTATGGTCGAGTGAGCCAACTAATTTAAAGCAGCCCTCCCCATAAAAGGCCTCAGCCTGCATTTCTTCAGTGAGCCTGCTTACCGTCAGGCTTGTTAATGAGTGAACCCCCGAGAAGTGAGGTTCAGCTTCACAGGAGGGGGTGAGGGCTCTCTACTCCTTCAAAAGCCATTCACTGAAAGTTCCACCGGCCTTCCGGAAAATGGATGGCACGACCCAGCTGAAGGCTTTGAAATGACAGCCGCAGGCTGGCATTACTGCTTTTCTAATTCATCATCGGTTTGCAAGCTATTTGAGGAAATCATTTTTATAACCCAGTAGGACAGTCACTAGAAATCCAAGCCAACACCACACAGCCCTGGCTTCTGACTGGCCCCAACTGAGAGTTGGAAATTCAGCAGCGGCATTCCTGGGTGTCACGTCCTTGTTTATGGGTCTGCATGAACCCGCCTGAGAATTGGAGTGCTCCCCTGCCCTGCACACAGCACTCGTTCACAGCTCCAAGTCTGTGTCCTACTCTGGAAACCACACAGCCCTGCACGACCCTCATATGCCCACAACTCAGGCATATGCCCTTGGCCAGAATCGAACCCAGGACCCTTCAGTCTGCAGGCCGGGGCTCTATCCACTGAGCCATACCAGTCAGGGTGAAATAAGTATCTCTTAATTGGGTAAATATCGTAGGCAGGCCACGGGTGGGTTTGATCTTGGGTGTGATGATAAACCTCCTTCTTTATACAGTGTTGAGTGAAGCTCTCTAATCACTGACACAAGCATTATCTCATTGGTTCTCACAAGGGAGGAGCCACCTAGCATATTTCCATTGGCGTGACAATTGCTTAGCACCTCAGAATGGCTCAACTTAATGGCTCAATTTGGGTGTGGCCCAAGTCCTATTTAACACATAGAAGAGTAAAGCCCTTGCAGTCCACGGTGTGTCAAATCTAGGACATTCCTGGCTGAAGCATCAGCGGTTTTCCTAAACAGGTGTTCCTGTCACAGCTAGGAAAAACATGGGGGAGAGAAAGTGAAGGCGAAAGGGAGGGGAGAAAAATTCTCTATTTCTCAGACGGGCCAAAGCTTCGCAGGATGAAGAGCTGGATTAAATTTTCTCCTACCTCAGCTTGTCACCCTCGGGCACAGAGCTGATTTTGTGTGATGCCACAGGGAGGGGTCGGAGATGACAGGGGAGATCAGAAAGGAATCTGCTGGCAATTGTGACATGAAGGCCAGTGAAGACACGAAGGTCTCCCTCCCTCAGGAGATGGGGCAGGTGCTCACAGCGGGGCAGTCATCTCCAGGGCCCCACAGGCCTCCCTCGTTCCCATTAAACATTGACTGAATACTTGAGATGTGTTCTCAGCTCTTCCAAGACCAGCTCTTCAAACCCAGGCTCTCAGCTTTTACCGAGGCCCTAAGAGAAGCAATCTTCCAGGGTGGTTCTCTTTAGACGTGGCTGACCATGCCTCTCCCAGGCTCTCCTCCTCCTGGCTTCCAAAGCCCCTGTTCCTTCTGGTTTTCCTCCTACCGCTTGAGCTCCCCCATTTCTGTTCCCTATACCTCTTTCCCTTGTAGAAGTGGGTGTTCTCAGAGGCTAACTCCTTCTCTCTCGTCAGTCACTCCCTCGGAGATCACATAAGGAGAATCACCTCCCCCATGATGACTGGATATTCCCACACTTGACTGCCCAGGCTCCTTTGACCCAGGCTCAGTCTTTTCTTCCAGACCAACCAAGGGCCCTTGGGGGCTTGGTATCCCGAAAACACTGCTTTGCATCTGCCCTCTTCCAGCTCAGCACCTGCGTCCCTCCTAGAAGGCATCTCAGGCATGCTGTAGTCTAATATGAAAGCCTGCATTTTTCTAACGAGAAACCTGAAGCTCATAGAGACTAATCAGCCACTGAAGGCTGCACAGACAACCAAGGAGGCCAGCTCGCCTGACCCCCAGTGCCGGTCTCTTACCCGCAGTGTCCCTGTGGGCAGCCGAGTCTGGCCCCATGGACCACTGCAATGTGGCTCACCAGTGCCCTCCATGAACCCCCCACTCCATAATGCTGTAAGCGTCCTTCCTTCACTCTCCCCTTGCCTACAGGGCCAAGCTGAAGCCCGCTAACCCCTCTATACTGCCCATCATGACTTTTGATGAACACTCCCTCCCCTAGATTCTCACAGAGTCTGCTGCCCCATCCTCTGTGCTGTTCTCATCCTGAGCTCCCCATCGTGTATTCTGTCCTATGAGTGCCCATGTGCTGTATGTGATGGCCTGAACCATAAGTTCTTGGAGGGCAGGGTCCTCCATACACACACACACACACACACACACACACACACACACACACACACACCTCTGCTTCCCCAAGCTCAGTCTTTTGTTGCATGAGTATCTGAGGCTCAGGGAAGGTGGCAGTGATTTAGGGCAAGAGGCTGCCCCCTGGAAGTAAACAGTGACCTGTCCACCGCAAGCAGAACAGCCTGCATTTCTGGGGAAGCCTCTGGTCCCCAGCTCAGCCTAGCTGAGTGGGCCATGTGATAACACACACCTGGGCCAGGTGAGCTGGCAGCAAGCACAGATGGCCTGTCAACTTGGAAGGTAAAGTCATGAGTTGTTTATTCTCTTTTGGGGAGTCAACCCTGACTTAGGCAAAAAAAGGCCTTAAGGCTTCAGGAGCCGAAAGCTATTGTGGTCCTTGGGGGCATTGTGTTCCGTGGCCTCTTTGCCTCACCATTTCCTGGGAAGCAACTTTGCTCATCGTTATTTATAAAATTAAATCTTATTTGTCACTAAAAGTGCACTGCAATGTGAGTCCACAGTACCACCACTTACACAAACGCAAATGCCCGTACAACTTTAAAACCATAAATACCACGAGGTACCAGCCTAGGAGCACAGGCTTCGCAGTCGTACCCAGTCCCAGACCAGCACGCCCTCAGCCATTTACTGCCTGCTCAACACTCACTCCAGCTCTAACTTTGCTTTAGGGTTCTTCAGCCTTTTAAACAAGTTTTAAGCAATTGTTTTCACTGTTTCAAATATCTTGGTCTGCGGCTGGGGGCGCAGTGGGCTGCAGCCCCACAGCCATTTCCTGAAAGAGAATGCAATTTGATTCCCAGAACACACCAGGCCTGAGGTGCTGCATGTGTGTGTGTGTGTGTGTGTGTGTGTGTGACACCCATCTGCTCCTGCAACGGCATGTCCGGTGTCTGAATGCTGACTCCCTTCCCACCCACCCACACGCACACCTTCTCACCCAGCAAGACAGCCCCTGCCCAGCCAGCACCCTCAAAGGCTAATTTTCCTGAATGATGCTCCCAAAGGAATGAAAACAAGTGAGCTCACTGTGTGATTGCCTCTCACTCCGTCTACCACTTTCAAAACCAGGGATCTCATAGGCACTATGCGCAGAGCTGAAGTTGATTTCACAATGCTTCATCTCTTCCTCTCCTCGGGTACACGCAGGAGAAGTGAAATGGGAAATCTCCAAGTGTCAACCATTCCATTAAAGTTCCCCCCAAAGGTAGTGAGAGATGCCTATACAAGCAGATCTGTCCTGCTTCAAGATCTCACGCAAAAATCCAGGATGCCAAGACCTACGTTTGCAAAATTTCTTGTTTGCCAAACCGGCACAAGGGGGTTAGAAAGGGCCGAGACACCACTTCTCTGGGCCTCAGCTCCTTTTCTCTGAAGTGAGGAGGTGAGACAGAGGACCTGCAACATGGCTTTGAACTCTAAACATGGTGATTCTACTTGTGTTGTTAGTCATTTTTATTATAAAAGTCTTCTCACTGCAGATCTTCCTTAAATCTTACAGATATATAAACTGATTTGATTTTTTAAAAATAACTCAGTCAATGCTATGTTGTAGGCACACTCCACTAAATGAGGAGAGGTGTACACCATGCCGATCTCACTGTTTCTGACGTGGTTGCCATCTTGTTCGCACAGACAGAAATGTTGACAAACGGGTTGTAGCAAACCCAGCGACCCCGCATTATTCTGAAATGAACTCACTGGGTCCTGAGGTTTTCTGGCCCTCCTGCTTTCTCTTTCCCCTGCCCACTTTTTGGCTACTTCCTGGTAAACAGCCAGGAGCAGGGAATTGAATCATCCACATGATCCTGACTGTTCCCTGGCATCCTAATTAGGGGACAAGAAGGTGTGATGCATAGTCAATCTGATGAAAACTTCAGAAGTGAGGAAGAGAAGGCCCAAATATACATAAGCTTACAGAGCGGGGGTGTCAGGCAGTACCAGGTTACTCGTGACACCCACTGTTGAGGAGACAGCAGGGCACACATCTCTAACTGGATTGTCCACTTTTAGCCCCTGTCAGCACACCTCACTCCAAGCCTAATGTCCACATAAAAGGAAACATAATCACATCGAAGTCCAGTGTTTTGAGCTAGGCTGCACCCTTGATAGCAGGGGTTCTCAAACTTTTTAAACAGGGGGCCAGTTCACTGTCCCTCAGACCGTTGGAGGGCCGGACTATAGTTTAAAAAAAAACTATGAACAAATTCCTATGCACACTGCACATATCTTATTTTGAAGTAAAAAAACAAAACGGCAAAAACACCCACATGTGGCCCGCGGGCCGTAGTTTGAGGACGCCTGCTTTATAGTATCCATGACATCAAGGTCAGCAGCGCCAAGTGCCATGCATTTCATCGGAGCCGAACCACCACATCACCCGCTGTCCTCTCCATTCCCTCTGCCATGCAAGGGCTGGGGAAGGGGAGAAGACGTACAGTGATGCTTAGCAGCGGTGCTATTATAGAAGCTGCCACCCCATGTGAGGTTAAAACAGTGAGGACACCACATGGTGTGGCAGCTTCTATAATACCACTGGGGTGTTTGATGACCGAAGAGGACATTCCTAAGTCACCACCATGGAACAACTGAACTTCTCTATATCCTGCCTTGTATTGGTCCCACTCTTTCTAGTGGAAGTCTCTACTTTCTGTGCCCCTTGGAGAGCCATAAGCCCTAGCAGGTTGGGGGATGCTGAACATGAGGTCCCTGGAAGGTTCTGCAAGCCAGCCTGTTGGCACAATGGGCTTGGGGGGGGGTGGTGTGGGTAACCTTCAGGCATACCTCTTTCCTGGCACTTGACTGACCTTAATCATTTGAATGGCAAGCTGATTGATCAAAACGGGCTTCTGGAAAACCCACGAGGGAATTGGGGACCCAGTTACGGCAGACTCTGGTGAGACGGACTCAAGGTAACCAGGAGCCCAGAGAAACTTCTGCAGAAGCACTGAGAACATAGCAGCCTGCTAAAAGATGGTGAAACTGAGTGGGGCTACAATTGAGAGTGCAAATGCCTGTCCATAGTCCCCACCAATTAATGTATTATTAGGAGATAGGATGAATCAACTGAGTGGAACACAACTGTGCTGAGAATCATTCACTGGTGTATGTATACACCTTCCAGATTCTAAAGAAACTTGAAACTCCGTGCATGCTGCAAAGTCACCCAGTTGTGATAAAGTAACACACACATTAATTGAACCTTGTTTCACGCCAGTGACCAGGGAAGTCTACACTCTCTGTCTCAAGCTGGCCACTGCCCCAGGAAGTGAGGTCCCTCTTGTCCCACAGGTGCTCCGGTCCCTCTCTGCAGCGGGCTCCAGGCACCTCCTAGCCAGTCCTGCTGGGCTCCTTGGTCTGAAGGGTGCACTCCAGACTCCCTGTCTGTGCCCTGAGCAGTAGAGAAAGGGGCAGGGTCCTGGCTATTCTCTTTCCCCTCCAAGATACCTGGTCTCTCCACTCCTGAGTGCCAAGCTACCTGCAGAGGGGAGGGCGGCTTCTGGACATCACAGAAGCACCTCAGGCTTTATGTTCAGTCTGCCTTTGCTCTACTCCTGATTCCACTTTCCCATAGCTTTGTAGTTTTAGGCCCCATTTTTAACCTCTCTGAACCTCAGTTTCCTTAAGTGTTATGTGTAATTAACACAAAGCGTTATTATGTAAGTATTAAATGAGATAATATACACAATCATATCCTTAGCACCATGTCTGGCACATGGAAGAGCTTAATACATTTTAGTTTCACAATTGTTTCTTCAGTCTTCAAGGCAATTGGAGATGCCAGCAAGCCACTCTGGCCCTTGACCCCAGAGATCAAAGGCGCATGCTTGTTTTGTCTCTGCCATTAAATGTATTATAGTGGGGACACCCTAAATGGGTTTGTCCTCTAGGTCTGAAAGGCACTATTCTTATATAGTGAGGTTAGATGACTTCTTACTCTAAACGTTTCATCAGATCATATGATCTTTTAAATAAATAAATTAATTTGATAATGCTTTATTAGGCCCTCCTATACGAGAGGCCCAAGGTCAAGTACCAGAGATTTGGAAAAAATAATATAAATCTTGCTGTCAAAAAGCTCATAATGAAATGGAGGCAAAGGTAAAGAAAACTAATAATCGTAACACACGAAACGTGGTGCAACTGAGGGGAGTACAGGGGGTTAGGGGAACTCTCTGAAAGAGCATCTACTCCAAACGACCCCCCTGAGGAGAGGCAAGAGAGTGATCCCAACAAAGGAAACAGCATTTGTTGAGGGAAAAAGGAAGTAAGTAAAAGGGCAACACTAGGGTTGGACGGAGCAGTCCGGTGGTGTGGTCGATACTGGTTGTTGTTTTGGTGATCCACGTTGGACTCCCTTCCTTTTCTGAGAAACCCTCATTTTGCAAGTGTTGGTAGGAGTTGGCCTCTCTCCCACTACAAAAGCTGGAACCAGAAGTTCCCTCTCCCACGGGCAGCAAGGGGTAGATACACAATCTAGCATTGATGAATCAGATGATTTATGTCTGGGATTTTTGAATGTTCAGGATGACCAAATATTCGGCCACATCAGAAGTCCCAGCAGTGACAGAACTGAAAAATACAGAGGAGGAAAAGGCCATGGTGAGTTCCTTACCAGGCAATTCTAGGGTATGTCCTCACTGCACCTCCTGATGCATTTTCAGAGGAGGTGTGAACGACCTTTCTGTGGAGGTGTGAACTACCCAATACACTCTCAATAAACTTCTCCTGCTTATGATAGCAGGAATCAACTTGTATCCAAGAATCCTGATGACAGAGGTGGTTATTATCACCATTAGGGTACAAATGCTGAGGGCACGAAGCAGAGATGGGGGAGATACATTCAACAAATAATGAGGAGGTTGAAGTGTCAGGTAGAATCTGAGGATAAAGGGCAGTGTCAAGGACAACTTGCAGATTTGTAATCTGGAAGCCAAAGAGAGCAATGATCAGTGAAAATACAAAGGGAGGACCAGATTTATGGAGAGTAGGAAATGATGGGCTCAGTTTACTGAATTTGAGGTTGACTACATGACATTCAAAGCATCGTGTTTACCAGCTGCTGGGTGTACAGGTGGCTCTGGGAAGAGCCCAGGCTGGAGAGCGAGGAGATTAGAAATCAACAGCTGGAAAGGGGAAGGGAAATCGGGTGAGTGTTGTGTCATAGGAACCAAGGAAGGAGTTGAGGGTTGCAGAGACATTGGCCTCCTGGTGTCCAATGCTGCAAAAAAAGATCAAGTAAGACCAGGACAGAAATGTGAATGCTGATCATTGGTGATTTTAGCCCCTGGGAAGTCACTGGTGATTTTGGCAATTTCAGTGAAGTGGTAGAAAAAAGACAGACTTCAATGGGTTGAAGGATGAACAAGAGTGAGAAAGTAGGCAACATGCAAAAGCTTTTTTCTTTTTAAAGGGTTCATTTTAAAGGAGAAAGGAATATCTAAAATTGAACAAAATATTGAGTATTACTTTTTTAAATGGAGATCATTCATTCATTTTATAAAATACTAGTGGCCCAGTGCACAAATTCATGCACATTGAAAGGAAATTAATTAGAAGAAATATTTTAATATCGCTTTTTGCCCTTTCTCTGTAATAGAAGTGTCAACTAAATTCACACTCGACAATGACAGATTGAAACACACACGTGCAATTGGTGCCAGTGAGAGCTTTATATGCATCGCACATGCACGGGTCAACTTAGCCTTGTATAGATATAGAATAGACTTGCTTAATTAGACCTGCTTTCTGATGTAGCTAAACTTTTTCCAGCCCAGTGAAGCACCCCAACTTCTCTTTCAGGTAATTGTCAGCAACACAGCAGTAAATATCAACACGATGCAGATTATTATTGTAGATCATGCAGGGAGAACAAAGGGTAAAATATTTAACTGCAGCAGTGTTTGACTATATTCTGTGCAGTGAGAAAACCTGAAGTCATTTTCAAGGTCCACCATTTCTTACTTCTTTTCATTTGGGTCTAGTTTCTAAGCTTTCTAAATCTCCGTTTTCCAGCTAATTAAAAGAAAATAGGATTCCACCAAGTCTCCTATCTACCTACTCCGGGACTTCTGTGAGGATCAAATGAGATGAGGCACGGGAAAACACTTCACAGACATTTGGTTACAGTGTGAAATGTTTCCACCTGGCTATAAAGCAAGTCATGTTCCTGGGCTGAAGAAACTACAAGGAGGCTAGTCGCTAGGGAAAGGAAGCCAGGCGTTGCTAACGTGATGTCATTACTTGGATGGTCGGACACTTAGCATATTATATATATATATATATATATATATATATATATATATATATATATATATATCACTTCTTACTGGATATGTCTTGGATATACAATGAAGAATAAAACAGACATGGTTTTGCCCATAAGGGCTTATGGTTTAGAGAAGAGATGCTAAACTATGTGGTGAGTGGCATTGAGAAAAAGAATAGGTGCTCTGAGAAAGGACAATAAGGGATCCTAATTTAGGTTGGAGATTCAGGAAAAGCCTCCAACCAGGGAATGATCAGGAAAAGGGGTCAGGTGGGGAGAAGGATATTTCAGGCAAAAAGAACAGCAAGCGCTGACACCCTGAAGTAGGGAGGTTGAGCACATCTACACACAGACATGAAGGAGCGGGGGAAGACATGCAGCAGACTGGTGCGGTGAGGAGCCCGAGGTGGAAGGAGTGGCCTTCTGCAGTGAGAACGACACACACCTGTTCCAGACACCAGGCGGGTGGGTGTGGGTGGAGGTGAGCCTGTGGGTCTGGAAGCAGGAAGTTGAGGGAGTTGTCTAATGGCTACTGTTTTCTTTGTGAAATAGCAGGCCTGGTGAGGCATGCATGACTGCGTGAGGTGGTGGCGGGAAATGCAATTATGGGCAATGGAGGAGGAGCCGAGCTCATTCACAGAGCAACCCTTAGGCTTTTCCAAGTCCTCTCAAGGCAACCCTCCTTAACAATGGCGTCCTCACTTTCTGGTACCAAAGCTTCAAAACCAGGGCGAAGGAGCCCTGGATCCCTGGATGCTTAGCACTAGAAAGACACTCAGAGATCTTAACTGCCATTCATTTTTCCTACTATCTAATTAAGTAATTTACTCAGCAGAAAGCAACTAAATGCCAAAAACGTGGCCATCAACCCCGCTCCTCAGGAGGCCCTCATCTGTTGGATGGATACTGTTTATATCTTTCCTTTTAATGGCTTCCCCTTTTTAATAAAGTGGGGTTTTCCTTCACATCTCTTGCTTTCTTATCATTGTATGCCTGAATATCTTAAATGTATTCAGCTTTTACTAAAGTGAGGCCTGAGTTACTTTCCTCTGTTTAATACTCAAGCACAATTACGTAATTATTTGTAAGCAGGCAAAATTAAATCAATTCTTTAGGAGATTGCTATAGACTCAGGATGAAAGTTCACCATTCCTGGCATGGGATGAAGTACATTCTAAGCTATGATGGCTTAACAATATCTCCAGTCATTGCTACTACATTCACAAATATCTTGGCCTCCAAGGACCTCTGAATCTGACTTGATATTTTTTTCAGATTCATCCCCAAACAAAGTATACTAGTTTTGCCCCTCGGTTCAGAATAATGACTTAAAAGTATCTCCCATTACAGCATGAAGGCATGAAGCATCTGAAGACAATCTTCTTGCAATGAAGACATTGTGAAGAGCTTATGGTGATGTCACACTGCATGGGATACAGAAGTCCACAGGCAGGGGCGGGGGGGGGGGGGGAGGGGAGCGGGAAACTAAGGAGAAGGGAAAGGAGTAATAAAGATAGAGAAGTGAGATGTTATCTACACAGCATAGCTCCTTTCATAGACATCTCAGTGGTGGGTCTAGATTCCAGCCAATAACCAGCCTTGAAAGAGCTGCCCGGGACACATGAAAGCGCACACACACACACACACACACACACTCACACTCACTCACTCTCACACACACACATACACACACACTCACACACACACACACACACACACACACACTCACACTCACTCACCCTTTACCTCCTGGCACAAGCTGCACTAATTCCATCTGTTAATAAAGTATGTGATCAATCTCCCTCAAGAGTTATTCCATATTCTACCCTACTTGCCATCAATTTAAAACTCTAGCACCTCATATTCGTTTACAAGAAACATTCTGGGCTTTCTGTAAGTAGCATGGGAGGCCAGATAATTTGCTGCAGATCTGTGGAATGAAAATGATGACACGTGGAGGTGAGGTGAGGAGGGGGACCATTCCCGGACCTCTTTACACTCATTTTCAGGGTTACAGCCAGAGAGCTGGGCAGGAGGAAAGGATGTGGGCGCTGCCAGAGAAATATACAATGCCCTTCGGGATACTGTCTATCTACTTTCTCCCCTCTCCCTTTGTACCCAAGAGAAAGGAAAAACCTGCCTGGGAGAAATGACCGACTTAAATGCTACTTGTCAGTGAGACAAAAGTTCACCATTGGATCCTCTCATCCCACTTCCTCTTTGCCTTCCTTCAACTGCTTTTGACTTAGAGATTGCTGCTAATGAGACAGAAAAGAGAAGTATCCATCAGCACACAGCTCCGTCAGGACGGAGGTCACAGCCAGGAAACGGTAATCCCCCAAGCTCCACATCAAGCCCAGAAGCAATGCTCCTGGGCTGTCATTTTCATTCGCACCAGCCCCGCGTTTCTATGAAGCGAGCCTCTTTTTGATTGACTGCTTCCGTCCCATGGCATAAGAAGGTAAAACGTCAGCCCGCAGAGACATTACGAAACACGGAGCTTTTACTTTGGCAGAACCAGTAAGAGACAGGAGAGGACAACTTCCAAGGGCTCTCCTCCGGCTTCTGAGGCTCCCGGGGCTGGAGCTGCTGCGATGGACTTAAAATGGACCAGTTGGCCAAGAGGCTACTTGAAAAGAAAAGGGATTTCACAACCTTGAACACTCGGCGCCCTGACTCTGATTTCCACCCCAGCCACCCCCACTCCCACCCCCGCGTACAAGAGGACTTTTGTAGACACAAAGTCTCAGGAAACAAAGCATACAAACACTCACACACAAATAAACCCCCCGAACTAACACGAGCGTATAATTGTGTTTTGGTTGGAGCTTTTCCAGCCTTGTCACCCGTTCTCTGTTAGGAGTACATGAAACCCTTGGCTTCGGCAAAGTTAGAGACAGACAAACTCTCCTCAGTTTCCAGCTGCACAAGGCTCCAGTCATCTCTCTCGGCCCCTCCGGCCCCCAACAGAATGAACTCGCTGCTGAAAAGCCAGCAAGGGGAAAAACACACAAAAAAACCCGATTCCCCGAATAAAGAGCTTTCACTTCTCCCCCTCCCTCGGCTTCCCCTTTTAGCCTCGAACACAGGGCGGTTCTAATCTCTGAAGCCCTTTTCCAGGGACCCCCGACTCTGGGGACTCTTCCCGGGGGTCGGGCTCCGGGCTGTCCCGATGCAGGGGCGCTTTTCCAAGCACAGTTTGCATTCTTGGAGGCAATCCCCGGGCCGGGCCGTTTCCAGAGAAATCTACAGCGCAGCCTTCAGTGGGCTGCCCGGGAGCTGGGTCCAGCTCTTCCCCCCATGGGCTCTGAAGGGCTGCTGGATGGGGAGGGCACCGAGCTAGGCACACGCAGCTCGAACGGGGCTGGGGAGGCGCAGGGACAGGAACAAAGTTCCCACCGCTCCCAGGAACACTCCCATCTGCTCCCCCCTGCGCCCTTCCTCCACATTCCCCCGCCAAACCGGGCCGGGCCCCCCGAGAAATCAAAATCATACCTTCCTTGGGTTCTTCGGCTTCGGAGTGCATGGTGTCGGGGTCACCCGCTGCAGGGCGGCCGCCTCTGGAACGGCACTCGGGCCGGCCACAAGTTCGCTTCGATGCCAAGCCCAAACGCGACGCAAAATAAAAGGAAGGAAAGCCACTAAAATCAAAACCTCCCCCGGGGAGGGAGGGCTGGTGGCGGAGCGGGGATTTTAAGGGGGAAAGTTCGGAACGAGTGACGAATCGCAGCTCAGCTGGGCGGCGGGAGTCCGCCCCCGGGCGCTCGCCCCAGCCCGTCCCGGGGCGGAGGCGACCTGGCGGCCCGCGGGCAGGGGCGCAGGGCTCGGGGCGCCGGCAGGTGGGGAGCAGGCCAGACCCCCGCCCGGCTCTCTGAGAGGCGGGGCAGAGGGGTGCGGCCGGCGAAGGAAACTGAGACAGGCTAGGCCAGCGAAATACATGCTCAGTAAAGTTAAAAAAAAAAAAAAAAAGCGCGCTGCAACGTAGGAAATGCATTAGCAGTGCAGGACAAGTTTCTGAATCTTTGGGTGACATTGTTCCGATGCCCATTTAGCTTTCCTTGTTTTGGGGGGTCTCATACGCCCTCAAATTGGGGATTTTAAAGCTGCTGGGTTTGGCACGTTACTTTTGCAGGAAAGTAACGTGGATACGGGTCCATGTGACTGGAAGGACCTGCTCACAAGCCTAAGAGGAGGGACTTTGGAAGAGAGAGGGGCCGGCCGGCCTCCACCCCTTACCTTGCAGGGGGAAAGCAGACCCAGCAGCTCACTCGGTGTGGCGGGGCGAGCACGGTACTCCCAGCCCAGCCCGGATGCGCCGAGGGCTCTGCAGTCACCAAGGGCCACCCTCAGAGCGCGCCTTTCCCTCCCCAGCTTCTCAGAACAATCCTGGAGAACTTCCTTCAAGATGCCCAAGGCGGGTCGGGGGTCGGGGGTCGGAGGTCGGAGGTCTGGAGTGGGGGGTAGGGGTAGGGGGTGAGGGGTGTATCCAAGCCTTTGAAATGCTGTTAGAATAAAGAGGCTCGAGCCCCCCTCCCCCCCCCCTCCCCGAGAAGAATCGCAATTCTGCCCCCAGGTCTGGTCCACAGGCTCCTACAATTGGCTGAGAGGAAGGCATTTTGGCTTAGTCAAGCCTTGGTTTTTACTTCAGAGAAGTGGGGACAAGGCCTGCCATCCATACACGTGTCTTATGCAAAGATTTACAGAGCGATTAGAAAAATGTGATAGAAGTTATATTCTTTCAATAAATTTATTTCCAGCTGCTTTCCTCCCTCATTTCCCATTTTTATATGGGGGGGGCGGGGGGGGGGTAAGAGGAAAGGCACTATGATAAACTTAATAAAAACAATATACAAAATAGATGGATTTAAAGAGCCTGAATTAAAATTTAGTTCTGCCCGTTATTATTTGTATGACTTTGATCATATTAATGAACCACTCTGAGCCTTTTCTCATCTGGAAAATGAGGATAAAAATAGTATTATTTACTTCACAGATATATGTTTGGTGTTGAATAAGGTAATATAAACAAATGATTTTGAAAACCACAAAGTACCACGCAGATGATTACAAATTATCACACCATGAAAAGTAAATTTTTGTAAAAGATGCTCTTGGGTTTTATTTCAATATTGGGTTTGAACAGAAAAGAAGTATTTACGCTATTCACAAGCAGCAAAGGCTATTATAAATGTTAATATAAGGCCTAGATATGAGATCACTTCCAACTGCTGAGTGATTCTAACATGCCTAAGACCCAAGCAGAATTTTATCTCAGTATCACTGTCAGGGAAGGCTGATGAGAGGAAGACATCGCCAGTCAGAGAGGAGAGAGGAGGAGAAACATCTGGAAAATATCAGTACTGCAGAGCCTCCCGGAAACGGACCTCACCGCCAAAAGGGTAACAAGCTGCACCCCCGGAGAGTCGCAGCGGCGCGGTCCCTCCGCTACATCCTGCGGCAGGAGCGGCTCAGGTGGGTCCTCCACCCAGCAACCTCAGACGTGGAAGAGACAAGAGGATCATTCTGAATCCAAAGAAATGCTCCCTCCCTAGTCAGAAGCGACCTTGCCCGTCCTGAGGAAAGGACATTCTGGGAGCCCACCACCACCATCTGTCTTTGCCCTCCCCCACAGCAGCCCAGATGTCCCCCTCCCACCCCCGCCCCAGCCCTGCAGGGTCTCATCACTGCACAGTGCACAGGAGAGATAGCTCCGGTCATCTATAATTGGAGGAAGGCGCAACACCTTTTCAAGGTGATGATTATGCAAAGTCAGGCAGCCCAAATTCCAGGCCCCATCCACCACAGGCAGTACTCACTTTCAACCTCTTCTTTCAGCGAGTGCCCCCCCCCCCCCCCAGTAAGAACTGTTTGCTAAATGTCATTTTGCAAGTCTAATGATATACTAAGCACTTAAGGTGTGTCAAAATACATGTCCTTAATGTCCTACTTGTTTTTCCATGGGGTTCCCCAAAAGACCTTCAGCCCAGCTCAGGTTAGCCAAGGAGAACAACTGCTGAGTGAACAGTTCAAACGCTGCCACGTCAGCCTTGAAATTCAATTGAGAGTCATTTCAGCAGCTCGGGTGATCTTTGAACATTCACCATGATCCTCAGGAAACCTGGAGAGGAACTTAATGTCCTGATCTAGCTGATGTGCAAGGAATGCTCAGCTTATTTTTTTTTTTTCCACTGGTAAAAGTATGTGAATAAGGATGCTCCTCATTCACCTGTACAACCTCAAAGCCCTCTATGTTCCCTGGACACTACATTGCCCCATGGCCCCACCCTGCAAAATGATGACAAAAGGCCGCTGGTTCTCTGGGACTTCCACATACACACTAGGTCAGTCACTTCCTCTTGATTTTGCTCTGCGTCTTTTTGTTTGTTTGTTTGTTTTGTTGTTGTTATTAATTCTCACCTGAGAATATTTTTCCATTTTTTTTTTTTTTTTTTTTAGAGAGAGTGGAAGGGAGAGGGAGAGACACAGAGAGAGAAACATCGATGTGAGAGATGCACATTGACTGGTTACCTCCCGCATATGTCCCGACCAGGGCCGGGGATCAAACCTGCAACCGAGGTGTGTGCCCTTGGCCAGGAATCAAACCCGGGACCCTTCAATCCACAGGCTGATGCTCTATCCACTGAGCCAAACTGGCTAGGGCTTGCTCTGCATTTATTCCAAAGGGGATCAGCTCCTTTCTAGCCCTAGTGAATAATGCTTTAGAATATCACAATGATTTGTTATCTCCTGTAGGTGGAGCCTGTTCACTCTTGTATGTTTAAGAAATACTCCCACATCACTTTGTGTGGCTTGGAAAGTGCTTGCAAGTCATACAGACATTATAGACAACCTGATTTTAAAAATAACAACCAAGTTAGCAACACTTCTCACTGAATACCAAACTGCATTTAAATACTATGTTGAACTCCTACCCATGTCTAATCATGAATCTCCCACCTTCTGTGTCAAGATGGGAGAGTTAAAATGCTGGCTAAGATTCTGATGGTTTTTTCAGTCAGTCATGATCAAACATTTACATGTGTCACAGGAAAAGGGGCCCCACTGATACGGAGCTTACTGCTATAATTTTGACCACAGAACTAAAGAACTCAATCTTCCATGTCACCTTGGTTCTAAGGAAGGTTTATTCACACCACATTTAAACTGAACTTTAGCACAAAGCAGCAGAAAAATCTCCTCTTAAATTATACCTCAAAGAGCTGTTAAATTTGTTTTTTTAAAAAGTCTGGGCTTTTGGGCCTTTTGCTCATAGCTGCCCAGATATCTATTAAGAACAGGGGATCAGGGTGCTAATGGGAGGCAACTGATCGATGTTTCTTTTTCACATGGATGTCTCTCTCTCTCTTTCTCTCTCTTTCTCTGTCTCTCTCTCTTTCTCTCAAATCAATAAACATATCCTCAGGGGAGGATTTGGAGAAAAAAAAAAAGAATGGGGGAGGTCAGCAAGTTGTTAGACAAATGAGAAAGCCAGCAAGCCTGCGAGGAGAAGGTGCAGTTTAGTTAGGAGGAATCATATACTCTGCTCACATCAAGAATGTTGTATGATCTCTGCAGTGAAAAATACTAAGCAGCTCTGGAAATTAGTTATATACCTACAGCTTCTAAGTCATAAGAATCCCAGGTCACAAAAACAGTCATTTCATCAACGTTTTTATTTCTATCCTGCTGATAGGATTGAATCTGTACGTATAAGATTATAGGTCGGGGGGGGGGAGGGGTGTTTATACTTGGTATCAAAAGTAGCTTTCTTCTATTTGACTTTGAGGCTTCCCTCAACTTATCTTGTATTATGTCTATACCTTTGAACGGCTTTGAAGACTTCCATGACCTATATGTAAAGCTGGTTTTCAGTCTCTCTCTTTACACGTGAAAGATCGGTGTTTTCAGTCTCACATGGTTGGGCGGCAGGGTCTGCATCCTTCTCACCCTCCTCGGACACTCTGTTGCATTTAACTTTCCAAAAGAGAGGAGGGACTCAATGGGTATCTCTCCACAGCCCCTGGGGGCCACCAATGACAGTGGAGGTCACCTAAGCACCTTCTCAGGAGGCCACGCCCTGTGCCTCAAGAGGTTTTACGCTTATGCATTGCTGGGTACTAGGATTAGGTTGGGGTCTTTGGAGGGTCGGGGGAATGGGACAGAACTGCTCCGAATCAAGGAAGAACATGAGAGTGAGTGTGGAGATGGAAGAGGGGAGAAAGCTGCTGCCGGGCCCTGCCTGGGAGTTTGCAGTTTGTTATGGGTAAACCCTCTCCTTAGTGACATCTTCAACATATCCCCCTCACTCCCTAGTGCTCGGAGTGTGAGTAGAGGATTCTGAGGGAACAGAAGAAGTGCTGACACCTAAGGTGAGCACACACACAGGGCAACAATGCCCCTGGGATGCAGTTGTCTCCGAGACTTTCATTGTTTGCTCTTATTTCTCTAAGAAATCTTCCTTGATAAAAAGTTTTTAATAAATTAAGCACACACACTCTCAAAACCTGGTCTGAAATTATTATCTAAAGAACGTATGACTTATGATTTTTCTTTTATAATACTTAGCAATGATGCCTGTATAGGTTTCATTCAGACATTCCCATTAGCTCCCTTGGGTCATCATACCCATTTTGCAGACATGTAATTAAAGAAAGGGAGGTTATAGGATTTGTTCAATGTCACAAGACTAAGTAATAATGTTCTTTAGACTACAGCAAATGCGGTCTCGGCCTCCTGTCTCCGATATCCAGACTTTCTCACTCTATTAAACTAGTCATGTAAAATTCAAGTCCTTTATTGTGCAGAAGAATAACTCAGGGTGCTAGCTACATTGGGAGATTTCCAGAGTTTGAGCTGGCCACAGTTCTAGCATAGGTGGCTCAAATCGCTCTGTTCAAATGCTTAGATCACAGCTTCAAATTAAAGTTATTCCACTGCTGATATTCAATGCTTTAAACTGTAAGTTCAACAGCTTCTATTTATTCAGGTACATGAAACTACAAACCTTTTTTTTTTTTTAATCCTCACCCAAGGATATTTTTTCCATTGATTTTGAGGGAGTGAGGAGAGGGGCAGGGAGAGACAGAGAAATATCGATGTGAGAGAGACACATCAGTTGGTTGCTTCCCGCTTGCGCCCCAACCAGGGCCAGGGACTGAACCCTCCACCAAGGTACATGCCCTTGACCGGGAATCAAACCTTTGGTTCCAGGGCCGATGCTGTAACCACTGAAAAAAACTGGCCAGGAGGGCTACAAACCGTTTCTTTTCTTTCTTTTAATTAAAAGTTTGGTCAGGACTCTAACTAACCCTTCTGATCCAAAGCTGTCAGGAGCCTGCAGAAGAACACTGCTCAGTTTGGCTGACCTGGGCCTGATCGCCATAGCCCAGTAAGTACTAACTCGTTTGCGTTAGGATGTGTTTTCCCCTACTTATTCTTCTCTCATTCTCCTTCTAAAAGCAGGCAAGTCATTTAGCCTTTCTGAGTTTCTGTTTGCACACCTGTAAAATGGGGATAATGCCATCTCATTAAGAGGGTAGTAGCTATAATGGAATGAGTCAAGAATGTGATGAAGCAATGAAAATTATGAAGTCGCCTTTGTCTCTTTTCCAAATACTTTCTGTGAATAAGGCCAGATTGTTTTAGATTGTGCAGCATCTATTTAGAAGTCCTAAATGCTGACTTTACAGATACTATACGAAGTAGGTGTGGCGATTTCATATGTGTGGCCCGAAGTGAAAATTAAAGGACTGAACTTCTTTACTGTCCCCAGGTTCATGAGGTCAACATGGGAGTAACGTGAGAGGGACTACAGAAAGGATTCACCAGTAAGAAGAGAGGCAGGGCTGAGATGGGTCCAGACGGGTCACTTTAAAAAAATTTTTTTTTAAATATATTTTATTGATTTTTTACAGAGGAAGGGAGAGGGAGAGAGAGTTAGAAACATCAATGAGAGAGAAACTTCAATCAGCTGCCTCCTGCACACCCCCTACTGGGGATGTGCCTGAAACAAAGGTACATGCCCTTGACTGGAATCAAACCTGGGACCCTTGAGTCCGCAGGCCTATGCTCTATCCACTGAGCCAAACCAGTTAGGGCCAGACGGGTCACTTTTAAAAATATATATATATTTTTTATTGATTTCAGAGAAGAAGGGAGAGGGAGAGAGAGATAAAAACATCAATGATGAGAGAGAATCATTGATTGGCTGCCTCCTGCATGCCCACATTGGGGATGGAGCCCACAAGTCAAGCATGTGTCCTGACTGGGAATCAAACCGTGACCTCCTGGTTCATAGGTCGACGCTCAACCACTGAACCACACCAGGCAAGCCAGACGGGTCCCTTCTGACCTATATATCCCTGGCTTTCTTTTAGAAAAGCAGCAGGAGGAAAAAGTGATCAACAATCAGTCACAGAAACTCAGGCGTGGAAAGTACCTAAGAGGGCATTTACTCTAATCTTCTCCGCGGCTGGTAAAGCAATCTCCTAAACACATCCCAGGCAATAATCATTCATCCAAATCTCCTCCATTACTTCTATTCACAAAGACTCACTCCTTTCAGAGACAGACCCGTTTCCTTTCTAATCATCGGAATGTTCCTCCTCATAATGAACTGAAATTCAAGTTTAAGGGCGGTGATTATCAAATTATTTCCACTCTAACTACTATCTTTACTCCTTACAGCATTGAAATAATTTTGTGACGAGATAAACATACATTTTTAACTGAATCTTCTTTTTCACTAACCTAGCGGAGACCCCCTCCCATTGGCTAGCGGGTTGCAGTCGAATGCAATGTGAGACAGTTGTGCAACTCTGCAGTGCCAGCCGCACATCTGTCATCGATTATTGCGAAGAATTCAGAAGCGAGCAGCTCCGGGCGAGGCGGCGGCAGTGACAATCGCTTTTCCCTTCCGTGTGCCCACTCTGAGGGGGTAGAAAACGATGCCAAGACAGGTTGGGCAGTGGGCCCTACTTGACTGCATCTGAGCAGTTAAGAGCTTTACTCATGTTTCTGAACGAAATTTGAAATTTTGTTCAAAGAAAACAAAGTGGTGTCCCTTATGTGGAATTTGGACCATAGACTCCTGGTCTGAGATCTGTTTGAAAGTGTAATGCGCTCCAAGTTGTCAAAATCTGATTTTCACATTGAGTTTCTGACTTGGGTAGGCTCTCCAAGAAGTTAACCTTTGTGCCAACTAGTCACTGTTTAGGAGGCAGGAGAGGCTGGGAGGCGAAGGGGCAGGCTGGATAGGCTTGCTGGTGGCAGCAGCCAAGGCTGAAACTCAACAGACAAACTCAGCAGGTGGTGAATCTGTGAACCAAAGCAGAACTTATCCAAATGGGGGTGGGGGTGGGCTGTTCTTCAGGTAACCCAGCAAGGCATAGGTCAGAATTTTCCCATTTGAATAGGTCAGATTATAAAACTTAAATTATTCAGCTTCTCCTTATAGAAGAGCTACAGAAATAGGTAATAATTATGACTCACAAAGTAGACATCTCCAAAATGAATGTATTTTCTGGGAAACTGCTAACATGAATAGTGTGCCTGCCTACTTACCTAAAAAAAAAATGTCTTAGGAAGCCCATTCATTTCCTAGTAGAAACAGAAGATGGCTAAAAACCACTAATTTCTTAATCTAAACTCTATTTCAACAGCAACGTCCCATCACATGCCATATAACTTTCTCAGTTTCAGCTATGTACAATCAGCCCCAAACACAGAGAGAAAAAATAACAATCTAAATGGTGCATCAGCCACCATCCCCTTGTAATGATTTCATGCCCCAGAGTAAGCACGAGACGGAGCTGGGAATTTGCTGGTCCCTCCCTGACTCTCGTCTCGTTGCCTCTCACACTATGAGCATCTCAGGCACTGGTGCTAAATGCTGTGTTTAAGACTATTTTTTTCAAATCACTGTGCCTGCAAAGATAAACCAACTCTTTCATCTGGTCCCAAAGAAACAGCAAGCTGTCCCAATGCTAAAGGAAACATTGATACAGTCAGTCTTCTATACACTGGAAGATGTATGTTATTCTCCAATCTGGTAATTCCCCAAGAGATTTTCAAAAATAATGTTGACCCCACACAATTTTCACTTTACATCTGACTCTTCTGTACTCTTAACCAAGTCAGCATCTTAGATTCTCACATCTTAGAGTGGAGTGGTCAGGATTGCTGAAAGAGATGCATGACTTTAGACCTAAGATCCCCAAATTGTATGCCCTGGTGCCGCAGGGCACTATAGCAAACTCCCAGGGGTTGTAGCAGGATATTTTAAATTTGGAGGGAAACTCAGCCCGTCTCAGACACTGCAGGAACTACTGATCCAAGCTAGCTCACGGTGTAACATTAGAATGTGCTACATTTCTTTGGATGACATCATTTCTTTGCAAAGCTAGGTTGCTGGTGGTTGCTGTGATAAAAAGCAAGTGAAAAGTAATGTGGGAGAGCAAATTAGGGTGGTGGGAGCGGATCTGACTTGAAGGTTTGAGAAGTTGTGAGGTGGTCGGTGATCCATATTCCAAATTCATCCTTCATTACCGGCTGTGAGAAAGTCAAGATAGGACTTGAAATACTTTGTTTCTTTGGCCAGCTGGGACAATTCTAAGCTTTGGCAGTGAAACGAAGTGTAGGGACATTACAGGGAGATCTTTTCCTCACTGGTTCTGGTGTGGTCTTGCTGCAAACTCCTACAGGCACATGTGGCACCCCTGGCACCTGGGCACCTTCTCCAGCAACTGCCTCTCCGGGTGGTCACCCAGCCTCCAGCAGCATCTGACACCCCACCCCCAGGCGGTTTTATGTAGCAGAGTGCCTCCAGTAAGAAAACTCCCTATGAGCAGATGTCCTCAGCGTCCCAGAGGGTGGATTTCCAGCAAGTTCTACCAGCACAGCATCATGTGACCTCTCTGCCATCCAAGGAGCCAGCCCTCCCCTCTCCAACAAGGTCTGGAGTGGAAGTGAGGGAAGCTCATGCTTGACGCTCTATCTCAAACCCGGGAAAATGACTGCTCCTTACATCGGCTACTCCTCTCTTCTTTAGAATCCTCTTTACTTCCTATTAGCCAGTCCTCATCGATTAATATTTTCTTTTTAAAAAATAGTTCGCTTTCTTCATTATAATTTTTAATAGTAAAAAAATCACATACAATTTACCATCGTAATCATTTTCAAGAGTTCAGTAGTAATATGTATATTTACATTGCTGTGCAACTCTCGCCACCATCCATTTCCACAACCCTTTTAATTCTGCAAATCCAAAACTCTGTACCCATTAAATGCCAACTCTCCATTCTCCTCTCCCCTCAGTCCCTGGCGACCACCATTCTACTTTCTGTCTCTGAATTTGAGAACTATAGGTACCTCAGGTAAGTGGAAGTGTAGAGTATTTTTTTTTTTTTTTTGCATGTGTGGCTGATTTATTTCACTTAACACAATGCCCTCAAGGTTGAACCAGGTTGTGGCCTGTGTCAGAATTTCCTGCCTAAATTTGTAAGGCTGAAAGATATTCCACTGTATGTATGTATCACATTTTGCGTGTCCATTCATCTGTCAATGGACACCTGGGTTGCTTCCACCTTTTGGCTATTGTAAATAATGTCAGCTGTGCACCCTAGCCAGTTTGGCTCAGTGGATAGAGCGTCAGCCTGTGGACCGAAGGGCCCAGATTCGATTCCGGTTAAGGACACATACCTCTGTTGCAGGCTCCCCCCACCCCCCCCAGGCCCTGGTCGGGGTGTGTGCAAGAGGCAACCAATCAATGTGTTTCTCTCTCATCGATGTTTCTGTTTTTCCCTCTCTCTTCTACTCTCTCTAAAAGATCAATGGAAAAATATCCTCGTGTGAGGATTAACAAAAAATAAATTAAATAAATACAAAATAAATTAATAAATAAAGCAGCTGTGAACATGGGTGCACAGAAACCTTCCCACATCTCTGCTTTCAGTTACTTTGGGGTATATTCCCAGGAGTGGAACTGCTAGATCATAGAGTGATGCTATTTTTACTTTTTTGAGGAGGCACCACCCTGTTTTGTTAGTAAACCTTTTTTTTTTTTATTAAACGTACCGGGTAGTTTGTCTCCTGATGGGACCCTGACTGAAACGTGCAAGGCCCAACAGGTGCACACATGCCATTGGTAAGTAACTCAGGTGAAGAATGAAGTAAAAGCATTCATTTCTAGCTTTCAATTTGTGTGTATTTTTTCACATGTCTACAAATTTACTAGTGCTAGTACATAATTAGTTACTAAGTTATTTGGACCTAAGCCGTTCATAAGGGAAACTGTCAGGTATTTGTTTTATCCTAGAAATGACACGAAAAAACGACAGAGGCATGAGTGAAGAATGTTTGGGAACCTTTGCCCCAGTATACATATTTCAGCTACCACTAAGAATGCTTGAATGGCTCCTTAGACTCATGCTGTCTAGAAGTATCCTTATCCCTGAAGGAACAGACTGACACATACACACATTCCTTTACATGAGACCATGGGTTGAAATTCAAGTGCCCACCAAAGCTAGAAATATCATCATTCATACCTGCCACCACTGCTGGCTGCCCCAGTCCCTACCCCCATGTAGGCGGCAGAGATCATTGGGCTGTGGGTGAGGCACCCAGATGCCCGCTGAAACACTGACCTTTCTCTCCCCAAAAAGCAACGGCAATGCAAGTGGTGTGAATGACTCAACTAGAGGCAAAATCATGAATGTGCACCCCTGCACGTAGATGTGAATGATTTGAAAGTAGATGATCATTCAGAAACATTGATACTTGTTTTCATTACCTGGAAATTACTTGAAACAAACTTTATGATGAATCAGAACACCTTGAGTAGCCACTCAAGGCAGATTTGTAATTTAAAACACAAGATTATGACTTGTGGGGTTCCCCCTTCTTCTTTTTAGGGTAGAACACATGCTGGACACTTTGAAGGCATGACATAACTAAATAACTAATTATTTAATCGTTTCATAATATTGAATTATGACAACATAAGAACAAGCTTAATATCCCCGTACGCAAAAAGTACAAGGACCTGCATACATAAATATGTTATCTTCAAAGAAAGAAAACAACAAAAGGAAATTTGCATTGCATCCGCAGAACTGAGGCTGATAATCTGCACCAATTCATAAATCTAACAGGTTTACAAAAAAAATCTATCAGAAAAAGAGCCAAGATGAAAATAGTTCTGACAGCTGCAACCCTTCTGTTTTACAACACGCACAGAATGGATGCACTTCCTTTAACATCTTCATAAACAGAGAGTGCTGAGCAAATGCAAACACCCGCAGTCGAAGCCACTCGAGTCCAGGCTTCACCTAATGGATTGTACTGATCTTCATGGAGGCAACCTTACCAGCACTTACCAAACCCACCAGTTGTCCTAGAAACCATTCATAAAACAGATGCAACAAAATTCCATTGTAGTTTTTGGAATTTCCAGCGCCAGCAAGGTACCAGCAGCAGCTGCCCACTTTAAAAGAGCAGCAACCTTCCGTCCTCGGAATGGGAGCTCTGTTTTCTTTATGTTAGGAATGAACATCCGGCACTGGGCCACCTGAATCGATACACTGATAAATCCCAGATGGGAATTCCAGACACCTCCTTGCTCAAGGCATGAACTTCTCTCAGGTGGGAAACATTCTATTAAGCAAGGCTCTCAGGAGCCAGCTTCCCCTCGCAGGCTGTTTGGGTTTACAACGTGCTGTGTTTTAAAGCCACGTTGGGATCCATCATTGCACAATATGTAATTAATGTTGTCATATGTTTTGTTAATGGATGAAAATAACCTGTCAATGTAAAAAGCCAGCACCTTGGTTGTCCCAGATATCCTGTGATCTGGACCCGAGGAAGAAAAAAGTACACAGCGGCAAACTCTGAACCAGCAACCAGCTTAGAACCAAACAATTATGTGTTTAAATTAAGCTATCTCTTAATACTGCCAGCAATAAGTATAACTTATCAAGTACCTACTATGCGCTAGGTATTATGCAAGATACATTACAGAACCTATCTCTACTCTTACTACATCTCAGCAAGATGGTACATTCTAGCTTGATATGTGCTATTGCATATGTGGCTACGAACCCTCATAGCAAACCTGCAAGGAAGGAATCGGGGGTATTATTGGCTCCTTTGCTTCTGGTGAGGGTACAGATCCTCCAAGAAATTAAGGGACTGGCCCAAGGTCACTTAGATCAGACTAAGTGTGAACTGAGACTAGAATGTGGGTCTTTTGACCTCATTTCTTGCTATTTTTTCTCTATACTATGATGTCTCTGATTGAGCAGAGCACAAATAATGCTATTTCAAAGCAAATATGCCATATGCTCTGAGAGGGATACAGAACAGTAAGAGGTCAGGGGCACAATGGCTGCGAACCTGGGTGATTTGGAGAAAGACAGAGCTAGATATTCATAGAAAAGGGAAAGTCCAGAGGAGCAATGGCTGTGGCAGGAGGGAAGGAGAGGAGTTCCACTTCCCACACCTGAGTCTGAGGTCTGAGCAGGACAGCCAGTGTGGGTACATGGCTGAGCCTCTTCTATCAGACTGGTTCCCATATAACCGGGGCTCTTCAAGAAAGTGCTGCACAGTTTCTGATGAAAATATTTCTAAAGTAGATTGCATAGCAATCTTCACTAAACAAAGGCTATGGATCATACTTATTATTTTTTTTACCAACTACTATTGTTAATCACACTATTCTGTAATTTAGATATGAACCTATTTTTTGCTCACTAAACCTTGTCTAATAAAGTTGTTCTTTTTTATTGTTATTACACCCAGTCAACAATGTCTATCCAATTTTAAGAGACAAGAAGATGCATACAATCAGGATTTCACATTCCTCTTAAATGCCCCAGAAAGCCTGTTCCCATACATAGATCTACAGATGTCACACCGTCATATAGCAGAATCATGTTCTCAGAGGTGAGAGGAGGGACATTAGGTTCTAAGATCATTAAAGTGAAACTGCACATCGTTAAAATTACCTTGGAAATTCCTTAAATGGTCCAGAAAGTACAGTAATGTCTACACAGTTTTATAGCTACACAGCACTTATCAGTCCCTCTAACTCTTAGTATATGTTTCCCTACTGTTGCCAATCAGTTATATTCAGATTCTTTCTCCACTATTAGCCTGGTCTCCTGAACGATGTGTTACCCACTCTGTTAGTAGTCAGAATCCTTAAAACTCATCTCTCCTTTGGTTGCATCGACAGGTAGCCATCACTCCCTGGTCATGAAGTGGCTAAATGTGAATGGCCTGGGTTTCCTGAAAGCTTCTTCCTCAGGGGCAGATATTGACAATATCCAACAACACGTCTACATCTTCTAACTAGAGGTCCTAGGAAGAACCAAAGGTTGATGGAGAAAACCAGGGCTTCATTGTCGGCTCTACAGGAAATGTAGACGTCGCTGTTCAGATGCCATCGTCAGTTAGGTAGTTCATTCTGCAAATATTTATTGAGCATCTGTTATGTATAGGCTTAAGGCACATGGTGTAGATAAAACCACCATGGTAACTGTCCTCACAAGAGTCCATTGTACAGTGGAGAAGAAGGGAGGACACTAATTAAAATAGAGCATGATGAAATATAGTATGATAAGTACAACAGCAGAAAAGTATGGAGTGCTATGAAAGCTCATAGGACAAGTTCATAAACCAAACCTGGGGAAGGGAGTCATCATGAAAGGCTTCCTGAAAGAAGTGATGCCCAAGCTAAGACTTGAGGATCAGGAATTAGCCAAGGAAGAGGAGGTGAGGGAGAAAAGAAGAAAGAATGGTTCCAGGTAGAGTTAGCAGCATGCGTAATAGTCCATGGGTGAAAGAATCACCAGTCAGAAAGAAAGGCTAATAAAGGCCAATGGATGTGATGACCAGGTGGTCACTGGGGAGCTTTGAGGAAGACAATTTAGTAACATGACTGGTGGCAGAAGCCAAATTGCAAGGAGTTGCAGAAAGGACTGGAGGACTATTGGCTGATAAAATCTCACTGAAAGAAACAAGTTGAGAGCACTCTGAAGAGAAAGCACTGTCAAAAGAACACAACTTTAGCACAGCTTTGAGTCTCTTTGCTGAAGGAATATTTAAATTCCCAGAACTCTCCCACCAGCCAGCACCAGCCTCAGGGAAGCTGGATGCCATCAGTCCCTTACAGAAACACATTTGCAATAATTTGCATGGACTCTGATGTGAGTTCGAATTATGTAAATAAAACAGAATGAAGCTGAACCCCACTCCATGCTCAGTGGCTCATGCTAGGCCAGCAGGCCTTACCTGAAGCCAGGCAACATAAGGTCTTACCTGGGAGGCTCCCAACCCTCCAATCATCCTCTCGGCACGACAGGAAGTACTCTCGTTGGAGTCGTGGTACTTTGGCCTAAGCCCTATTTTCTGTTCCACCATCAGATTCTTTTAAAAATACAAGCTTCCCTTGGCAGAAAGTCCCAGGGTGACTAACATCTAAGAATAAATGAATTCCCTGGTTTCTTTGTTCACTCATGGCACTCATGGCAGAAGTGTAGGGTGGGTTGGAAGTTTGAGAAAACAAGATTGTCCCACTTCCAATTGCACCCTGATCACTAACCCCACCCTGGCTAACAGTAAGAAAAGGCAAAAAGGAGTGTATATACTCAGCAGGCAACTCCCAGGGCAGAAGTATATGTTTCAAATGGTTGGGATTCCTTATCTTTAGTGATGCAATTTTTTAAATGTTGTAAAACACTCAGAACTGTTTTGATTGAGATTTCGATCTCTGCTTCTCCAAATTGATTCAACCTCCAATGGCCAAGCACCAAAGAAATGATTTTCATGAGGACATTATTTCTTTTGAAGTATTTCCAATCTGTGGGTAAAAATTATTGTTTTTACCACTTACCCCACCCAATAAGAGTCAGTCTTTTAATCTAAGGTAAAAAGCTGAAATGTGTTATAAAAACAAAATTACAAAAGGCTCACATTCATAAAATCTGGCATCTCTGAAGTTGAGCAAACATAACAACGATAGCTGATTAGTCAGATTAGATAGCCCAGGAATCACAAATTGGTAGCCTTAGGTCTGAATCCAGCTCACAGGGTTTTCTTGGGCCAGATACGTTTTGTTTTCCACCTGAACTTCAATGCCTGTAGATGGGACCCATTCCCTGCAAGTTGGCTACAGGCCCCTGATCATACAAAGCACCATTTACACAGTCGTATTTCTTGCCTGGTTCCTGCAGACATTTGAGTTTGGGACCACTGGCTTATATAAACTGATATTAAGAACAAACAAATAACTTCTCTCCTACTCAGGTGGAGCTCCGGTGTTAACCGTTTCAGAGTGGAGCACATGTGGATTATTGAGTAATCGGGTGGCTGAAAAACAATAAACCACAACAGCATGCAACACCACTGGCAATCAGACTCTTAGCAAAAGAGGAAACCAAAAACACCGGTGGGGCTCATCAGTCTCAGAATCAGCCATGTGACCATGGCTTTGAAACCACTTTTTAACAGAAGTATCTGCCAGAGTCTCTCTCTGATCTCGCCTCATGTACACTGATCCCACAAGATCCCTGACATCTGGATGTCACAGAACACGAGCCTGGCAGCCAAAATCCAATCCAAGCCGGGCTTGGCAAAGGAAACAACCCTGCTATTCAGGGAGCTGTGGCTGTACTGAGTGTCTGTAGTGTCTAAAAAATGACACTCAACTTGGGGCCATCAGCCATTCAGCCACTTGGTGGCTATTTAAGACATCTGCAGCATGCAATACACTGTGCCATCATCTGTCTGTCTGTCTGTCCTGGCACAGAGGATTTAAGTCTCTACTTCAACCTCGTCTCAGTTCCTTAGGACACTTCCTATCACGCCCTGCACAGAACCCAATAATCAGAAAGCTAGATACAGACAATAGGGTGGTGAAGGCCCAGGGCAGGGGGCGGGGGCAGGCTGGAGGGGATCAATGGAGGACAAAGAGGGACATATGTAATACTTTCAACAATAAAGATTTATACACACACACACACACACACACACACACACACACACACACACACACACACACATATATATGAGAATCAGAAAGCTAGTGCTCAAAGAAGCTTTTGAGATCCTCTCATTCTATTTCTTTATTCTTCACACTTGTTCATAAATGAGAAATTAGGCTGAGCAAGTTGATAGGACATGCTCAAAGGTTTGTCCCACAAGTGTCTTCACAGGGACTAGAACTAGATGTCCAAGACCTCCGCCGTGGAGGTGTCCTCTCTGCAGCCAGCCGCCCTGGGACACAGCATGCGTTTAGGCACCAATGTCCTTTTGCAGCCCAGCCCAGTATTCCTGGATTTGACTTCTGGCACATGGACAGTCTAGCTCACTCAAGGTCATCGTTAGGATTTCAGTCAAAGCCCATCCATAATGAAGGGCTCCTCTACCCTGGCTGGCCCTCTGTGCATGTATTTCCCGCAGGGGCACAGCAGGGAATATTGCCCGGCTGGAGACAGGCTCTGAGTTTGTAATCCTGTACCCCACGCATGAATTTCATCTGCAAAGATAAACTGCTTGCTTTTCTGCTCCAACTTACTCAGGACAAAAGTGGTGGTTTCCTTTTTATCACCATGCTTCTCCCTCTCCAAGAGCCCTCTGAACTTGTCCCAGTCCTTCCCTGCCCTAGACAGCAGTCTCCTAGGAGTCCCAGCTGGGGTAAATGAAATCAAGCCCTATAGGACTGACTGCCCTGTTTTGTTTATTAGTGTGCAGCTTCAAAATCTTTATATTATGCAGAGCCCGGTAATATCAATTAAAATAGGTAAAATAATCAACTATGGCAATTAGGCTCATATCTATACAAGGTAGGGGTATTCTTTACAGGGACAGATGGCCGTATTACACGGTTTTAAAAGAAAACTGGTATTGGACTTCAGTGTTTTGTGGGGACTTATAATTACCATAGGTTAAAGGTTGCCTGTAATAATTTTATCTAGTTCTTATTCTCATTGTTCAGTGTTTACCAGACCAGGTCTAAGGTACCTTGGGGATGCTTTATCAGCTTTTGAGAATTTCCCTTCCTGATCCGCAGTTCCTGGAGTATGTATCCTTGGTCTCTCTGATAGCATCTGTGTCATTGTCTTGGGGGTGAGGGGTGGAATCCAATATGCAGGGCTCCGCTCACAGTGTTATATCATAGCCAGTCATTAGAAGCAACAGAAAAAACACAGTGAACGGAAGCCTGTGGCAGACACTGTAGCTGACCAGCCATTACTTCCGTCCTCCCTCCTCTGCACTGTGCTGTTTGAGGGGGAAACTATCCCCACCCCTAGCTCTCAGGTTCAGCCCTGACCATTTTATTTTTTAATTTTTTAATGCTTTTATTGATTTCAGAGAGAAGGGAGGGGGAGAGAAGGATAGAAGCATCAATGATGAGAGAGAATCAACCATCAGCTGCCTCCTGCTTACCCCCTACTGGGGATCAAGCTCACAACCCAGGCATGTGCCCTGACTGGGAATTGAACCGAGACCTCCTGGTTCATAGGTCGATACTCAACCACTGAGCCACACCGGCCGGGCAGCCCTGACCATTTTAACTCAGACATAGTATTCCCATCCCCTTAACCATATAGCGATTGGTTTAGGCAATCCAGACTAAGCCAATCAACACAGCACTTTCTATAGTCAGTAAACTGGCTTAAGACTGGGCACATGGCCCAATGTGAGTCAATGAGGCACCGGAAATTTTCTGGGACTTCTAGAAAAGATCACTCACTCCTGTAATAGAGCCACCGGGAGTCCGTTCTCTCTCCCTCTGGACAGAGTGTTGCAGATATGAAGTTAGAATTGCTGCAGACATCTAACCACCATGACAGAAAGCAAGCTGAGGATGAAATTCAACCAGAGGACAGCCTGGAAAGAAAATGGGTTCTTGCCATCACTGAACTGCTAAATCAAAACTCATTCTAGTTATGTAAGCTAATAAACAATTCTCTTTCGTACGAGCCAGTCTACACTGGGTTTCTCTCTCTTGCATAAGAGCCCTAACTGATATAACATCCTGTGCAGCTAATGAGGACTTCTAATATTGCTGCCGGCTTCACCACATGACCAGCCCATTCTTCTCCATTTCCTCAAGCTCGCCGCCTAACAAAGGCCAGAGCACAGTCTGGAGGCCCCTCTCTTGCAAGGCCAAGGCTAGCCTGTCCGATGGCAAAGGTAACTGACAGCCATGCCCCCAGGGGCGGTTTGCTGAGAAATCTCAGCGGCACAGGCAGGGAGGAGAGCCTGAGAGACAGGCCCAGACTCCCTGGGCTTCCTCCTCCACTCCCAGCATGAAACTGCCCACCAGCGCCGATGGGCTTCCTGATGGGCCCTGTGTGAGGACATCTTTGCCACAAAGGGGTGGCCACCTTCCTGACAGGAGGCAGGGCCAAGACTTGTAAGGTAGGCAAAGGTGTGCAAAAGCTCCAGACTAATGAACCAGGAGCCAGGAGCCAGGTCAGGCCTGCCCTGGGATTTGTCCCAGGAACCAAGGGTGTGGTAAGGAGCTCAGGGACACATTTGTGAAGGGAAGGAACTTATTAAGCAGGAACAGGCAGCACTGGGCTATTAGGGTCAGGCCAGCTTTTTGCCTTAGGATATGCTAAAGTCCACCTGCGACTGCTTTGAGGAAGGCACCGAGCGCACAGCTCACTGCATTCCTGCACTTCCACTCAGCAGTCTTATGGCCGAAACATTGAATTCCAACAGAATGACTTTCTGGAAGCTGGAAGCTGGGGGAATCGGTCGGCATTTTAATTAGGCGGTCTTTGCAGGCACCTGTAACTGAACACTCTTGGGATCCACCACCCACATGCAGCAAACACTTGTTCAAAAGCTGGAAATGAAGAAATGCTTGTCAAGTTTTCTTAAGGCCTTCTTGCTGCTGGTAGCAACCCCCAGGTAAATACCTGCATTTCCGCATTTGCTTTGTTGTCTTGAGTTTTGATCACAGATTTTCCCCAGCAAGCACTCCTCCTCAGGCTCTCCCCAAGCCAGCGAGGACAACTCTCCCAAAGACCACAAGCAAAGGACTGTGGGGGTCTTCGCCCTCATGCTCTAGGGGTAGATGAAGAACTGACTACTGGAAGTACTGATACCAAAGGATGCCAATCAGTGTTAACCCCAGGATTCGATAGCTCATTTATAGACAATGTATACAAGTGAACATTAAAAACACACAGAAAAAGTGCTATACAATTCTAAATGCAAATTAAGATGCTAATGTAAATCTACTACTGAACTAACTACTGAAAGTACTGATACCAAAGGATGCCAATCAGTGTTAACCCCAGGATTCGATAGCTCATTTATAGACAATGTATACAAGTGAACATTAAAAACACACAGAAAAAGTGCTATGCAATTCTAAATGCAAATTAAGATGCTAATGTAAATCTCGAGGTATCCATAATGGGAAGAAGGGAAAGAAGAGGCAAGAGAGTCAGGGATGACTTAGCTCTCTCCACAAGATGGGACAACCTTCCACAAATACGTCATGTTACTCTGTCCACAGAATACAGGTCATGGGTGACTAGAGGAGAGCAGATGACACAGGTGACAGCAAAGAGTTATTTTTCTCTATACTTAGCACTGGTCCGACCTTCGACAGAAAGTGAAATTAGAAGATTAGGACTGTGTCCAGAGGACAACAGTCATAAGATCTAAAGGAATGGAAGGAAAAACAAAGGCTTGAACTGACTCATAGTAAGCAAGAAGACAAAGAATGTTGAGCGAAAGTTGTCCAGGTCAAACTGCATTTGATAACAATCAGTCACTCTTATCTTGTGTTAACTGTATCCAAGTAACTTAGCAATGAATGTAGGGAGGCTTTAGGAGATTGTAGATTCTGGTTTATGAGATTATAGTATTTATAAAACCAGAAGGATTTATCTCCAGATCAAAACAAAGAAAGGCAATATTTCGCAAGGGACTCCTTGGGGATGAGAGGTCTGACCCTTGTGTTTGCAGCGGGTCCTCTGTAGGTGGGCAGGACACACTGGGGAATAACCAAAATGAACCGCTGAGACCGCTGCTGGAGGAGTCACTACACTTGGAAATCTGGGCCGGTGTGTGGCCCACATCCCACCAAGCAGCAGGGTGGTGGGAAGAATGCTGGGGTCAGAGGCAGGTACTTATCCCAGCTCTGGCACTAGGACACTGAATAACCATGGACACTTGATTTGACTTCTTCTTTGTCCTAAATTTCATTTATAAAATTAGTAGATTACACTAGACCATCTCCTGCCCAGTAAAAGTCAAATCATTTTAACTGTCCACAAGGTGCCACCTACTCTGGTTTCTCACCACCTGTCTGGCTCATCTCCCCTCCTCGTATCAGCCCCTTGGCCTTTCCTGGAATACCACACCCATTCCCACCTCAGGGCCTTTGCATCTGTTCTCCCTCTGCCCAGAATGTTCTTCCCCAGGATACTCACAAGCCTGGCTTCCTCACATCTTTCAGATGAGTCTAATAGCACATTCTCAGTGAGGACACACAATAGCAAATCCTTCTCCCCCCGCCCCCACACACAAAACAATCCTTATCCCCCTTTCAGCTTATCAGTTAACAGTATCCCACTATATATATATATATATTCATGTATTTTTAAAAATACAGAACGTATCTATAATAATAAAAGTGTAATATGCTAATTAAACCAGACAGCTGAATGACCTTCCAGATGTCCTTCCAGACGAAGCCGTGGCAGTGGGGGCCAAGGCAGAGGTGATTAGGGGCGATCAGGCAGGCAGGCAAGTGGTTAGGAGTGATCAGGCAGAGTGGTTAGGGGTGATCAGGCAGTCAGGCAGAGGGGTTAGGGGCAATCAGGCAGGCAGGCAGGTGAGTAGTTAGGAGCCAGTGGTCCCCGATTGCGAGAGGGATGTTCGACTGCCAGTTTAGGGATGTTCGACTGCCAGTTTAGGGATATTCGACTGCCAGTTTAGGGTCCTGGATTGTGAGAGGGATGTTCCACTGCCTAAACTGGCAGTCGGACATCCCCCGAGGGGTCCCAGATTGTGAGACAGTGCAGGCCTCCCATGAGGGACCCCCCTCCCATGCAAGAACTTCGTGCACCAGGCCTCTAGTAAAAAAAGAAAAATCAAGGATACAGGTGCCAAAGGCCAGAGGTAGCTAGAAAAGTAAGCCATAGTAAAAGCCTTATTACCTTGTTTTAAAAGCTGTAGCTAACATAAATCTTAGCTTAGTTTTCCTTTGATCTAGCTTCCCCTGCTCTACCTCTGAATGGTCTGCTTATTTGTTTGCTTATTATCCAGAAGGTTGTCCCTCCAAAGGCAGGGACTTCTATCTGCTTTGTTCACTGGCATTTCCCCAGTACCTGGAAGAGTGCCTGGTACATAACAGGAATTCAGTAAGTTTTGGTGAATGGACACATGCAAGGATGGGTGGAAGAGAGGGCAGGTACAGCTCTTTTTATCTGTTTGTTTTTTAAAGTTGATTTTTAGAGAGAGAGGAAGGGAGAGCGATAGAGAGATAGAAACATCGATGAGAGAGGAACATCATCGATCGGCTGCCTCTTGCATGTCCCTCACTGGGGATTGAGCCCGCAACCCGGGCATGTGCCCTGACTAGGAATTAAACCCACAACCTCCCAGTTCCTGGGTCGATGCTCAACTGCTGAGCCACACCGGCCAGGCTAAGCACAGCTCGTTACAGTGTCTTCCAGCTCTGGGGGCTGTGGGCTGTGGGATCCATGTCAAGGGCTCTCCTCTTTCACCACTGTACCAGGATGGACTCTACAACCACATGAAATAACAAGCCAACCCAGAGCCAGATGGGCTGTGCCTTCACTCCGCTGCAGAACGTCTCCAATGCTGGGTTCCACACGCTCCATGCGCTGAGCCAAAGGGCCATGTATGTCCCGCACTCTCAGCAATTGTTCTCTATGGGAAATTCTTTATATTTGGTAAATGCATTCTATATATTTAAATATATTTATTGGCATTCAGCTCCATTTTTCCCCCTAAGGCAAAATTAATATAATTTTGGAGAACATGGTTACATCCATCTCCTTTGTCTAATTCTTCGTCTAAAATACCCTGGGAGAAAAGAGCAGTAAGCTTCCCTACCACCAATACCACACTATTAATTTGACCTGAAGTGAGAAGAGGTGGGTGATGCTCCCGTGTGCATCTGGGCCAGTTCCACTAGGTGGCAACACGGCCAGGGTGCTGGCATCCAAGGGTGACATTTACCAGCAACGTAGACTAGAGAAGCTCCCACAGTCCCCCCTGTTCTCTCCCACACTCCTCCCCTTGCCTCTTCACATTCAGCCTGGCTATCTTCAACCAGTAATATATCACTTGCTCTGAAATGGTTCGTGCTTATTCCCGAATGTGTTTGACTTACTCACTCCAGCCTTGGAGGCTTTATGTATGCTTCTTCTTTCTGCCAAAGTATATAACTCCTCCTCCCTTTGGAACTCTACCCCAAGCCCCTTCTTCCATAAAACCTTCCCAGCCAAACCTGGCTCTAATCCCAACTGCCTATGTGCCATGATATACAGTCACAGGCACATAACCATTTTTATAGATCGGATAGAATGTGCCTATATGCATAGAGAAAGAAGGCTGACAGAGAATCATGTGCACAGCTCCAGGCACCTGGTAGGCAAATGAACATTTAACACACAGGATGTGCCGGTGACCACATTCTGTATCACAGAAGAAGTCATGGGTCTAGGAAATAATAGCCTTAGCTGACAAGCATTCAATTAATGAGTCAAGAATCTAGATATATTAACACCCACCTACGTCTTCACACTTTTAGTTCCTTTCTAACATTCAATTTAAGCTCCAGAAAGTTTTTTTTGAGCAGGAAAATTCTAGATAAACTTCAATAAATATTATACGTAAACTTGAAAAAAAATTGTATAAATGCTCTCTTTATTTCAATCCTCAAAAACTTCCAAATTTGCCTTAAAAAATTAAGTACACTCGTAGAAACATTCAATATGGCTGAAAACAAGCCTAAGGTGGATTTTAAAAGTACAAGAAGGGCTTATATATAGGATAAAATTGCTTACTGGCTGTTAGAGGAAATGGTAGCAGGAATCTTCTGACAAACATCTACACAATGGGAGAACAGAAATAAATATCCTTGAGTTTGCAGGCCATCACATGGCGTTACTGCCACTACCAGACCACTGGCAACCGGAGATGCCTTAGAGTTAATAAACTTGTGGAAATTATAAAAAGAAGAAGAAACTTTAAGTGAAAAAGCTATCCAATCTTTTCAGAGCCCCATCTCTGAAACATCTCAAGCCTTCATTTATCTACAAATGAAACTGTCTACATGCAAATTATGGATGCCATTTTTTTCCACCCACTGTAGTCAAACCTCCCTCAGCTTAACACCAGTCCTCCACACCCAGAGTCACAGCAAAAGAAAAGCCGTGATTTGTTGAACACAACCACCTTAAAGCTGCCACCAAAAGTCATTCCCTCGCAGACAACACCAGGTTACTTAGTCATCTGAACTCTCCACCAGGTTCCGTCATGCACATTAAATCCCAGTTAGTGTGAGGGCAGTTTTAACTCACCTAGTTTCAGCATTTTCTTCCTGTCAATCAGGACAGCCTCACAGAGTCTTGGCAGAGTCACACCGACGGGAGGAACGCACAGCCACCCTGTTGTATCCTATGGCATCTGTCTCACCTTCAGGAAGAGTCCGTCCTCCCCGGGAATAATTCAGAAAAATCTATACCGTCCTTTAGAAAAGTCCACCATGAGCTTACCAAGCAAACGCACAGAAGACACTGGTCAACAACAGTCACTTTAAAAGTTGTCCTGCTTGTTATTCTGGGAGCTGGGTTTCGTCACCTGTAGTGGAATGCATTCGGTAGCCTTTAATTGTGACTCCAGATAGATCTCCACATCCCAGTGAGGAGGGACTGGTTGCTGCCTGCACTTGCTACCTGTAAACCACGGCTACACAAGAACACAGAGATTACCTGTGATAGGCGAGCAGGAGGTATTTTCAAAATCCAGCAGAAACAGGAAGTCTAACGTTTCAACATACTTTTTAAAAAAGGGAGTAGCCCCAGTCATAGATGCCTGGACAAAAGAAAATCAAAAAACACCTCATTCCTACCTGGCCAGTATAAACATGAATGTCTATTAATAGGAAGTACTGCTCGGAGGTATTCTCGTTCTCAGGAGAACTAGAGAATGGAGTTTGGGCAATGCTTCTACTTAAAATCTTTGGTCTTTCGTTTTTGAAGAGAATATAAGGTTTTTATTTTTTTAAAAGCCCAGTTGGTGTGGCTCAGTGGTGGAGCACTAACCTATGAACCAGGAGGTCACCGTTCGATTCCCGGTCAGGGCACATGCCCAGGTTGTGGGCTTGATCCCCAGTGTTGGGTGTACAAGAAGCAACCGATCAGTGATTCTCTCTAATCATTGATGTTTCTCTCTCTTTCTCCCTCTCCCTTCCTCTCTAAAATCAATAAAATATATATTTATAAAAATAAAATGTACATATGACTATACCTAGACACACACAATATATACACACAGACACCCAGATATATGCATAGACACTATTGAAGAGAACTTTAGGAGCTTATGTACTTACCGGCGCTTTGATAGTCATCACCACCCACAAATCCTTCCCCTCCCCAACCCCACCACGTAAGACCCTGCCAGTCCTACCTGATGTGCTTCAAGGGCCCCACCTCCCTGAAGCGTTTTTCTGAGTATCCCCTCCAACTATGTAGGATTTCAGGGTCCTCCTTCAACCACATGGCAGCTCCCTGGAGCATTCTGATAACACTTTCTGGGCACCTACTCACCGTTGTCCTTATATTACTACGGTGACTTATCTATCTTACCTCTACTACCTGTCAGTTTCTTGATTTTATTTTTATCCACTGAAGCAATAACACTTTTCCTTGAGCCTACCAGGGACTCAGCAAAAAAGATACCAAGTGAAGAGCAATAGTAAGTGCGCTGGATCTAGTGGGCTCAGTTCATTAACCCTTTGCACTCGCTTGCTTTTTTCTCGATTCCTTTATTCTAATGCTAACCGTGTCGAGTCACACTCGACATCCGAGTGCAAAAGATTAATGTCTACTACTAATTTGGAGAGAAGGCTGAAAAAGATATCAAATCAACATCAATTTACAAACATACTATACCTTTTTTATTTTCTTTAGCCTGCATTATCATGTGACTAACTCATAATGGTTTGAATTTTACACCTTAGAAACCACCCTTTTACATGTCTTTGTGTTATCATCCCAAATTCTGATGGGCTCCTTAATGCTAGGATTTCATCAGGGACTAAGGGTCAAAGAAGATGCCAAGAGAATACTCCCCCTGGAAGTGCAAGTTTCCAAAGCACAAGGACTTCCCAAACCCCGATTCAGTTGCAAGTCCAAGGGTAAGTTACAATGTGCAAAGAGCAGAAATGAACAGATGGACTGGCCTCTCACAGTTCCTTAAAATGTGTCCCCGGAGGTAGCTGCATGGCGAGGTGGCTACCAGGAACCACTCGGTCCACTACTAATGGGAGAGGAAGGAGCAGCAGAGTGCAGCTGTGGGAGGGGCGGCTGGAGGAAGAGTGGTACAGCATCCCATAAAAACAACTACCCATCAGCACATCTGGATGGATGGGCTACAAATCAGGCAGGGGAACATTTCCTTAAGACATCCCTCCCTCTTCTTGTCCTTGAGACCAGAATGCCCGGGTCTTACATGCTCAGATCTATTCCAAGTTTGCTGTTTTAAGCTACCCCAGCAGTTGTAATTATATATTCTGTCTGGTCATCCTACTTTATGTGGGAAGAAAGAAGAATCATAGATCAGGGCTAAAGATCAGGGAGATTTGTGAAACAGTCAAAATTCACAGATTAGCCTTATGTAAAAAATACCTAACTCTCTTCGGTTGCCTTTGTAGCTATGAATACAGCTCTCCTATGCTCCCCTAGGACTTGCAAATTGGAACAGTCTCAGTAGATTCAAGGATCAACAGTTGTGGTGGCCACTGCAGAGGCATCCCCCGCACCTGAGGCCGGGAGGGGAGAGGAGGCAGCAGGGACTGCCGGCCCTAGAAACCCTCCCTGGTGGCCCAGTGACCAGACATCTGCCCAGATCCAGCTCTGTTAGGGGAACTGATGCTCAGGAACACACATGGCTCTCCATCTTTTTCTGAGGAGCAGAGCTCTGTAGCTGGAGCAGGGAGCCCGCAGACCCCACCCCTGGGAGTACAACTGGCATTGCCGGTGACAGAGGCACCCAGAGCCTCACGGTGATACCGTGGGAGCCTTCATTAGGGAAGTCTGGGTCCACTTTATCTGATATCTTTTCCACCTATCTGCAACCACGTGACTGACGGCGGCTAAGAGAAAACCAGATCCTCCTCTTCCGGGGGGCATGCGCTATCTATGCATCATCTAGGCATCTCCTCTGAGCAGGGCACTATCGCTTAAATCAGTGGTCGGCAAACTCATTAGTCAACAGAGCCAAATATCAACAGTACAACGACTGAACTTTCTTTTGAGAGCCAAATTTTTTAAACTTAAACTATATAGGTAGGTACATTGTTATTAACTTAATTAGGGTACTCCTAAGCTGGCCTTTGCTAAAAACTCAAGGGGCCAAAGAGCCGCATGTGGCTCGCGAACCGCAGTTTGCCGACCACTGGCTTAAATCATTTCGCTGTCCCCACACCCAGTGAGAGTTGGTGGCAATTCCAATTTCCAGAGACTGGCAGAGAGAGAGGGAGGTTAAGCAGCATATTCCACAGGGCTCTGCAAGATGAGGAGGGCTGGGAAGAGAAGCCGTGCGAGCTAGGCCCTCCCTTCCCAGAGCAACCTCCACAGCACACTCTCTCTCTCTCTGGCCCAGTTTCATGGACTGCTTATTACATACCCCAAGAAAAATACTTCCTCTATAGCCACCTACATCCTTATCGGCAGCACAGTCAACAAAATCACCACAAGAATAATGAAATGTGCCTGCATGAAAAAGATATCTTGGTTTGTTTATTTCATCCGACTCTATAGCCTCAGAGACAGAACTGGAAACGTCTAAGAAACACCTTGACCTTCCTGCTTTGGCATTCCCAAGGCGCTCCCTAGTCCCTAGTGCAAGGTATGATAAGGGGCTGCCAAGAGTAGTGGTGTTTTCTTTATGTTTGAGCTCCAACCGCTCCCCCATTCCCCATCATTCTCTCTGGACCCTCCTCTTCTGCATTCTCAGTCACCTGCACTCTTTTATGGGCCTCCCTGTAACTGTGGCCCCACCAGAGTCTCCTAGATTCAATTTCTCTTTGTCCCTCTCCTCTTCTTCAAGGAATAAGCAGTCGTTGGTGAAGCAGGAAGGAAGGGGCGGGGGGACCGCCTGAGAGTGGCAAGGTACTCCAGGAGCGTTTTACAGATATTCTCACAGAGATGGCAGAGAGTCAGACACCCTCTCTCACCGAAGGAGGCCTCGCACGGGCAGAAAAGTGCATGGCTCATGCCTCCACGAGGGAAGTCCCATTGGCTGAGCACCCGCTGGGTGCTGGGCAGCGTGCATGACGCTCTCCCTGGGGTCACTCAGTCCTCGTCAGAACCCTGGGAGGTGGGTTCCACTGCCCTCTGGTTACAGGTGAGGAAACTGAGCTCCATAAATTCAATATAGCCCTTCAGGCCCATGCCAGGTGTGTCTTACTCCAAACCTGTTGGCTGTTTTTCTCCTCCTATCATATCCTGACAGTGACCTTGGTTTAACCAGACAGAAAGCACAAATATGGAGCTGTCTGGAAAATGAAAAGGACACCTGGCCACCCACCTTTCGGAGCCAGGCCGCGAATTAAACCGTGTGAACAGAGCTGCAGGGGGCCAGCGCTGGCAGCCAAGACAGGGCTGGGGTGAGACTTCTCAAGCCTGCCATCATTTCAGCTGTCATCCACGGCCTCCCCCAAACGGGCTGCACGGAAAACACGTGTGGGAAGGCAGACCTTGCTACCATACAGAATGTGTTTCTATGTTTTAAGTATAAATTTTATGAAATGTTATCAGAAGCAAACAAAAGTCCTGTCCTTCTCTTTTCTCTCCTAGAATCACCTAACCTCAGTATTGGCAAGACCGCTGATGTCCAACCTCATTTCACTGGCGAGAGAAGGAGGCAGCCCCGAGAGGCTGAAGGCGGGCGCAGAAATCACACCGCTGGCTGCGGGCGTGCGGCTGCGGGGGGAGCCGGTCAGGACTCCAGCGTGAACATGCACGTCTGTCTCCCGCGATGCAGGCTCACATCTCTCTTCACACGTACCCCACCAGTGAAAACACTACATCAGCATACGGAGCAGAGAAACACTGGGCTTCTGCTGCAATAAATACGCTGGCGCTGGACTGTGGCTTATTTTCTCCTGACCTGAGTATAAACAGCGTCTTGACACTTTATAGCATTCTTCCACTGCAAACCTTCATGTGAAATTGAACATGATCCCTAGTAATAAAATATCCAATTAATTAAACTCTCAATTTGCCAAGAAAAACTCTCCAATTCAGAGTAAAGGTCTCTATAAATTTCTAGAATTTCCAGTTAATACGCAGCGTTTGATATTTCCCAGGCCGAATTCCTCTCCCGCCCGCCATCGCCAAACCTGCTCGTTCTTCCCTGTGTTGACCTCTCTGGATCCCATCCCCACCTGCCATCCTGTCATCACGAATCCTCCTCTTGGTCTGGATGGCCACTCATTCCCCAGGCTCTGCTGTCTTGTCTGTGCTCCTCCCGTTCTCACGTCCATTGGATTCTGTCAAGCCCTCGCTTTGCAGGTAGCAGAAGGTGGTTTGTGAAAGACGACTTTCCAGGGAACGCCCGCAAAGCAGGTCTGCGCTCCGTCCCCTCTGCAGGGGGCAGAGAGCTTTGCCCTTGTGTCGTTAGACCCACAAGGTTATTCCCAAACTAGAATCTTAAAAACTAGCTTCCAGAAACTTTTAAATTTCAAGAGCGATAAAAAAGGGACATTGTGTCTTGAGAAAAGGTTCTCTCTGCCCCCCTCCCCCGCCCCCAGGACAAACACACAGCAGTTCTGACCATTTGCAGGGGAAGGACAATGTGCCACCCATCTGCGTCTTCTCCCCTTTGTACCCAGAGCCCCCTCCTCCTGTACCTAACAATCAGCACCCGTCCTCCACCCCACCTCCTCAGCCTGACAACTGCACAACTCCACCCCAAGACAAGCTGACATCAAACAAGCTCCTTCCACATATGACGGGGGAGCAGGCGCTGCCAGCAAACAGCCTCTTGCCTCTGGTCCCTAGAGAGGCGTCAGCGCCCGCCCGCTATTCCCTCCCACTAAGCCGTCCTGCTCCTACAGACGAGGGGCCATGAGAGCCCAGAGTCTCCTGTCTTGGGTATGTTTCCGTCTCCCTCTATCTACTCTTCACCCAAGGCCTTCAGGACAAAGGAGGGCAGGTGGAGGGGGAGTTAGTGGAAAGAGTGAGGTTCATGATGACACTGAGGGGTCAGGTCTGAGACTGATGGAAGGTGAGATGTTGAGCCCAGCGGAGGGGCTGTTTGGGGGCAAGGAAGGGTATGCATTTAGTTTCAGCCTGCCCCTTTGCTGCATTGGTGAGCCTTTTCTAGATTAAACTAGCACACCTGCCCGTTCCATGTTTCCCCACCTCGGCATGCCCTGCCTGCCTTCCCCTTGTCCAGCCCCTCCTCTGGCCTGTCCCTCTGGCTCCTCCCACTTAGGTGTGCTCATGCACATCTTCCCAAAGCACATCACCACCGGCGCCTAGAACTGAGTTTAACACGTGTTTTCCGGCCCTCCCTTCACCGGGTCGCTCTGATGAGGAAGGTGCAATGCTTCCCGACTACTCCTGGTGAGCTGCACTGCCTGCTCGAGGTGAGAATCAACCTGCCCGCCCACTTCCGGGCCTCTGCTCACCCGCTTGCCTGGTCCTCCAAGGTCCTTCCCACCACCACCAGCTACAAAACACCGCCCGTCTCCCAAGGCGCAGCTCACCCGAGGCCTTCCGTGACCCTGTGGCCAGACGTCAGCTCCCACTCCTGGGCTCCCTCTGTCACTTGGAAGCCTTCTTACAGCATCTAGCATGTTTTGCTCCAGGGGACAGCAATCGCTATACACACCTCACTATCCTCATTATACTGCATAGTCCTAGGTGATGGGCGAGTTCTCCCCTCGCTCCACAAAAATCAGCCTACATTTCCCCAGTATCCACCGCATGTGAGCACAGACGCAGGACACGGTGGGAAATAAAACACCTGTCGCACAAAACTGACATTCAGGGCGAAAAAGATGGCAGACAAGCCAACACCAATAAATCCCCGACAGATCGTGAGAGCTGCCAGGATGGGAAGGAGCAGGGGGCTGTGACGGAGAGCACAGGGGCAGAGGTGCATGGAGGTGAGCGCCAGAGCCGGAGGTGTCCAGCCCGAGACAGCACAGGCTTGACACGCTCCGGGGAAAGGAGTGGAAGAAGGCCGTGTGGCTGCAGTGTTGGAAGCACGGGGAAGAAGGGTGTGAGGAGGAGTTGGGAGTTAGGCAAAGACCGGAAGAGGTGAGGGCCATCTAGGACATGGTCAGAACTTTACATTATACGGTGGGAACGTAAAATAGGTAAAAGTGTCTGAAAGGCAAAGTGGCCATAAAGATCAAAACCTTAAAACTCCACATGCTCTTTGAACCACTTCCAGGAATACAGCCAGTGAAACAGAGGCAAGTGTGGACAGCTCTGGTTCAAGGGAGCTGTGTGTTGTTATGCCAGCGGTGGGAACAAGACAACTACCCAGATGCGGGGTTGGCTAAGTGAATTATGGTACATCTATCTAGTGGCATGTAATACAGCCTTTTAAAATGATCTTGTGGGGCAATTAATAACATGAGAACGCTTCACAAAGGCCACAAAGCAATATATAAAAGCAAAGGAATTATACTAAGTAGTATATAATTTTTATAGAGGAAAAACTACAGGCATGCAGCTAAAAGCCTGCTGGGACATATTCACAATGTTTGTTTTTTTTTCTGCATGGTGAAATGAAGGAATACCTTTTTCCCCATTTTTTTTTTTTTTTTTGGTCAAAGTGTAGTTCATAAATATACTATATATATTTCTGTAACAAGAAAAAAAGGTTTTAGAAACTCTTAGAGTCACAAGAATACATGGCAGTGTGTATATCCCATGAGGTCACAAAAATAAATCGAGGCCGCCAATCAGGAGATGGCAGGGCAATCTCCTGTCTTGTTAGGGGATGTTCAAAGCAAAACAGAAAAACAAGCTATAAAAACTCCCTGGAACTCGCGGCAGGAAGTGTGTCATTCCTCGCTTGCTTATCCTCCTGACTCAGCGCTGACTGTTAAGCCCCTCCGATCCCTGTTCTGAGGGAGTTAGAGATAGGAGCGCTGGGAGGAGGGAGACTCTGGACACCTCACCCAGAATCTACCAGCCCCAGGGGAGGGGCGGGGGTTGAAATTCTGACCCGGATCTTCTAAGGGGAAAAAACCTTTCCCTATTCTTCTTTAGACTCTTTACAAGGGAGACCAACAGTCCCACTTCTATTAACTTAAGTTCTTGTCTATTTCTTTTAAATAAGATTTGCTGCTCAAGACCCAAACACGCTTTTGTGTTCAAGCGTTCTTCCCAAACAGGTTTGCGAATTTCATAAACGGTTCAGACGAGTCACAACAGGTCTCAGACATTTGGATCCTGGCTTACACATGCCCACGCTGAAAAAGCTCTCTGCAGGGGCCCATTCAGCCGCCTCGCCGCCCTGCTCCACCGGGTCACCAAGGCGGTTTGGTTCCAAGTCCTGTTTGGCAGCCTACGAAGCTCAGAACTCAAAGGCCCTTCAAAGAGCACAGATTGAAAGTGATTTGCTAGCAGAATCCCACACACTTCTTTTAGTTCTGTTTTTAACACCCCCCTGGAAACTACAGAGCTCAGAAAAACATATACACAGGACTACACAACAAAACAGAAATTTTTTGACTGTGGAAGCCTTTAAGTTTTTAAGACAATTGAAGTCAGAATTTGAGGACACTGGCGATTACAATCCAGGCCCACTGCCTTCCCACACTCCTTCAACACGTATCTACTGAGGCCTTACTATGCCCAACGGTGGTCCCTAGGACTCATAAACCAGGGGGCCTGAGGAGATATGTGATGTATTGGGACAGCAGGGTTGGAGTATGAAATGAGGGAGGCAGACAGTTCCAAGAAACTCCAACAAGTACAGTCAGTTTGAGAACAGGTTATTAAAAACATTACAAGCCCTGTTTAAATGTTAGACCTTATCAGAGCTCCAACAAGGCATCTTAACCAGGGGATGACTGTCAGGTAGAGATAAAGACCAACGGCAGCACAGAGTCAGGCTGCTGCGGGGTGGGAATAGGGGGCATGTGGCATGTGAACTGTCCGTGGAGTCATCTAGGTAAGAGATGACGGTGGTGTCCTGGTCTTAGTTGCTGGCAGTAAACTGTGACAAGCGGAACACCGGTTCTACAGCCATTTCCTGGGCAAACTGATAATACTGGCAATTGATTGGGCACAGGGGAGAGGTCGAGGAAGAAGCCTTCCAGGTTTCATTTACTGAGGGGAAGACAGGAAGAGAAGGTGAGCTCAGCTTCCTGCATATTGAATTTGAGTTGCCTGTGAGATATCCAGGTACCGATGAATACTTTACAGCTGGACATCCAGGGCTGGAACTTAGACACCAGGTCAGACTGGAAACGTAAATGTGGAGCTCATAGCCATGTGACAATGCGAAGCCCTAGGAATGGATAGGATCACCAAGGGAGAGAGAAGAGGGGAGAACCCAGAGTCCTAGGAAATACCAACATTTCAGAGAGGGACAAAGAAGAGGAAAGTGATTGAGAAGGAGCAGAGAGGAGAGGAAGGAGAAAATCGGGAGAGTGGACTATCAAGGAAGCATCTGTACATAGAAATAGGAGCAGTGCAGACTGGCACTGAGCGGGCCAGAGAGGACTGGCAGGTGTCCATCCAGCGATCACTAAAATGCTGGAGGCTGCCCTACTTCTTCCCCATCCTCTACAGAGTCATCTGTGCACAGGCAGGGCCAACCGGAGGCAGCAGAGTAAGAGACTAGGTTCCGAGACCAGCTTAGCAGCAGATCCTGGCTACGGCAGCATGGTCTGCTCGGGGCTGAAAAAGGGACCAAGGGCCACAGAAGTGACACAATGCAGGTTCTGGGATCAGGCCCTCTGTCACTCAGTCAAAAGTATGTATTGGTCATCTGTGATGGATGGCTTGTTTACAGTGCAAGGGACAGAGCAGGGACAAAGTTCTAGTAAAGCAGCCAGGAAAACAGGATGTCCAACAGAGATAAAGGCCATGGGAGAGTGCGAGGGAATCAACCAGAAGAATGGGGATAGGGACAGTGGGAGGGAATACACCAGGAGAAAAAGGAGCATTTTGGAGGGGCCTTCTCCTGGGGTGACATCTGAACAGAGAGCTGAAAAGAGTGAGGGAGACAGCCAAAGAGCATGCTAGGGCAAGGGCCTTCCCGGCAGAGGGAAGGGTGGGTGCGAAGGCTCTGGGTAGGAACAAGGTTGGGAAGTTTCAGGAACAGCTAATCGGTGTGGTTTAATAGGAGTCGGGGAAGCTGGAGGTGTAAGAGATGAAGTTGGAGAGCTGGGCAAGGGGTCCTTAGCTCATGGTAAGAAAGGCAGACTTTATTTATTGTGATGGGAAGGCACGGGAGGGTTTGAAGCAAGGGAATGACATAAGAGGTGATGAGGGACAGAGGCAGGAGCACCGGGGAAGTCGATGGTTGTTGAGAAGAGAAATGGTGGCAGTAGGAGTGGTGAGGTGTGAGGTGCACATATTTGGGAGGACAAGGGAGAAGACTTGCAGTTGGATTAGCTGTGGAGTACCCAGGGAATAGAACTCAAGATGCCGCCTAGGCTTTCAGCCTGAGAGCTGTATGTATAAAGGGTAGGATGAGAAAAGCAGGCCCAGGGAGGAGTAGGCTGGGAGGGCGCGGTGGAAACTGAGGTGCCTATTCCTATAGGAAATGTAAAACAGACAACAGAACAGTCAAGTCAGGAGCCTGGAAAAGATGTGTTACATACTTTTATTTGGGAGTCATTCGCTAGTATTTGGTATTTTTTCCACGGGCCTAGATGAATTCACCTGGATTGTCAGTCCTGGCTGCACATTAGTAGTGTCCCCAGATAACAGAAAACAACCCAAACAACATTTTAAAAATGGATGCCCATGAAACTACAGCGATTCTGAATTAATTAAACTCAAATTAAAACTTAGCCCTTCTTTTAAGAGCCCAAGGCAGGTGAAGATCCACCGCTCAGAGAGTGGAGAAGAAAGGTCAGGAGTGGGCCCTGGGCACCTCAGTAGTAGAGATGAGGGAGTTATGGATGTGGGAAAAGTGGGTATGATGCCTGGAAGCCAAGCCAAGAAAGTGTGTGAGGAGGAGGGCAGGATGGAACCTGCGGAATATTGCTGAGTCTGAGTAAGATGAGGATGGAGGAGACTTCACATTTGTTAAACTGGAGGTCTCTGCAGCTTGAACAGAAACAATTTTGGAGGAGGAGAGGGATGAGCAAGGGCAGCAAGCGGGGAGACCACAGGCAGGGACAACCCGTTTGAGGAGAGAAGCAGGGCCAGAGCTGGATGCCTTATTTGGATTGTAGAATTTTGTTATTCGGTTGCTTTTTAAGATGGGTAATAAAAAGGCATGTTTTGATGCTGAAGAGTACGTTCCTATCTGGAGAAAGACCCAAATGTGGTAATAGAGGGGATATAATTGCAGGCGGACTTGCAGAAGCTGGAAAGGAAAAGCCATTAGGGATATTGAACTGATGAATCTGAAATTCCCCTTCAAATGCCAGGTATCTTCATTTTTCATTTTTCAGGGGATGTAATATGTCCTAATCATCACAGAATGGCTAGACTGGCATGCAACTTAGTCCAATGTCTAATGTCCATATAATCTAGTATTTTCAACCTTTTTCTATCTCATGGCATACATAAGCTAATTACTAAAACTCTGCAGCACACCAAAAAATATCTATAATAATAAAAGCGTAATATGCAAATCAACCAAATGACCGAACAGCGCAACAACTGTCTGGACGACCTTCCGGACGACCACACTATGACACCCACTGGCTCCAGGCCAGCCACGGCGGGAGCGATGAGATTGGTCAGGGGCCCAGCCATTGCTCCATGATCATCCTGCAGAGGGAGGCCCAGGCCACTGCCCAGTGGGGTGATCAATCAGTCAGGGGGCTCCACGATCGCCCCAAAGAGGGAAGCCCAGGCTATCCCATGGTGGCGCTGCAGCGGGTGGGCGGGGCCTACCTCTTTGGGCTGTCAGAGGTAGGGGCTCCCGGACTGTCAGAGGGCACAGGCTGGGCTGAGGGACCCCCTCTAGTATTATATATTTTGCCATCTGACAAAAAATAGGTATAATTTTGATTCGTTCACACCAGACGGCCATTGTGTTGCTGTTATTTTTAAATTTGACAATCTAAGGGGAAAGAGGTCAGTGCCCCTGATTAAATAGTCAGATATTGCATGTTTTAAAAATTCTCGAGTCACGTCAGTTGAAAATCACTAATCTAATCCAATGTCGACTTCCAATCCAGTGTGGGAATCGCATGTCCAATCCCATTTGTGGTCTTACTGACAACCTACATTGGAAAGGAATTCCTACACCTCTTCACTCCCTCCACCTTTCCCCCCACCCTTAGTTCAAGGTGTGTCTCAGTTCAAAGAAACATTCCTTGAACTGAACCAGAACCTGTTTTCCTGTATTTCGCTGGTTCTGTGCCTACAGGATACACAGAATGCATCTAATCCCTCTTTCATGTCTTTCAAACATTTGGAAAACAATTAACTCTTGCCCCACCCTGTTATTCCAGTATTCCCCAAACCAAACAAGTTCTTTTTACATGTATGGACAAACAGGTTCCGATCCTAGGAAATATCTACACAGGGGCTACCAATTCACCCAGCTGTTCTTTAGTATAATGAAGGTGTAGACAAACGTTCTGGAATAAAGTTACACCAATATGTATATTGGTGAACTCCCCATACGCTGCCCTTCCAAGAAACCAGAATGGTTCCTGCTTATTTCTACTTCAAAGTTGAGGCTTGATTTAATTATTTTCTCCTCATCCTGTCCCCCAGTCCCAACAGAGAACAACCCCCCCAACACACAGACACAAACACAGACACACACACACACACACACCATATGTTCACACTCAGACTGCAAGGAGAATATTTGACCATTTATTATTAAGCACACCTTGTAATGGTTCTCATGACAATTAAATTTTTAGGAAAGAGCCTCTACACCATAAACTTGGATTACTTTTCTGCAAACTTCAGGCAACAAAACTCCAAAGTTGGAAGCAAAACCTGACTGTTTCCCCATTGGAAGAAAATTATTTTGAATGTAATTATAAATTAAATTAAAAGCACAGCTACAAAATCCAGGCTTAGATGAAAATTAAATTATCCCTTGGATTATGGAGTCATTACTAAAATTCAATGAAGAAATAGGATATGTTATTCCAACACAGAAGTTTGGAGTATTCATGCCAAATATTACATGAGCTGTTATTCGTCTAGTCTTAATTTAAAACATTCCAACCACTAGGTGTAAAAAGGCACCCAGCATGCAAGAGTATTGGCTTAGTGCCTCAAACCACACTAAAACAGGCTAAAATAGTTTTTAAAACTATTATAGCAATTAATGCAAAATGCGCATAGTAGGCCCTGAAATATATACTGAATAAATAAACTCCATTACATTGGAGTCAAAGAACTCATGTAATAGGGGGCGGGGGGGGATTGTTATAGGTATAACCCCAGATTCATATACACGAATTTAATTATAGTACAAAGTTTGATGTGCAGCATTAAAAGTACCACTTGAAATCTATTTCAATTCCTTTAAAGAGACAAATTCTTTTAAAAACAGAATTGGCAATCAACCACCTGCATAAGATCAATGAATCAGAGCAACTTCAAAATCTATAACTACCCACTTTCATCAGTTTTTGGAAACGAAAACATTTTGTAGTATATCTAATATGTTACATTATATTATTTAATATTACAATTTGCCACCTTGATTAAAAACCTTAAATTTGACAGTGTACCTGGGAAAAAGACAAGTTATTTATGGCAAAGATCTTTTATGTGTGTCACACTAGAAAACTGGGTGGGGGGAGATAAAGTTCATAACATAAATTATACAATATAATAAATATAGATTCCAGTTTACCTGCCATAAAAGTATTTCTGAATGTCTCAAAATTAAACTGTGCCACGCAAAATTAAAAATGTCTTTCCTCGTCTCCTCTTATCTAGTCAAAAGGAAAGAAGAGAAAGAACTCTCTACAGCACACAAAATCAGATTTCTTATAGCACATGTAAAACACTTTTAAATGTACTCCCTAATTTTAGGAAACTTTATATAAGAAAATAAGCAACTCGAAAGCCTGATTTTAAATTATTTAACTTGGCTAATTTCGATGGGTTTAATTTTCCGAACTTTAGTCGTCTTCCAAGCCATTCGAGTGCAGTAAACTTGTGGACCCACAGGAAGAGATCCTGCCCCCAAGAATCAGAGCCAGGAGGTGCACCAGCTACAAGACAGACCAGGACCACCGTGAGGGCAGGAGAGAGAAGACTCCAAGGGTAGAGGCATTTGCTGAGCCACTTCCCTCTCATCTTGCTGGGAGGCCAAAAATGTAAACCTCTGCATGCTATGCTTTCCTCACAGTGGGCATACCTTTCCGCTCTGGCATACCTCATTTCTTAAGCCTGATTATTCTAGAGCATTGTTTCTCAACCTAGAACTGTTGACCTTTTGAGCCCCATAATTATGTATGTTACGGTGAAGCTGGCCTGTGCACAGACGGTTGTTCAACATCTCTGGCTTCTACCCACTAGATGCCAGTAGCACACCACTCACCTAGTTGTGACGACCAAAGATGTCTCCAGATATTGCCAAATGTCCCCGGGACCAAACTGCCACAGGTTGAAAGCTACTGTTCAAGAACACTGGTGCCCCGAGGAGTTTTTTTAAAATATTGATTCCGAGTCTCACCCCCAGAGATTTTGATTTAATTCTTTTGGGCTAGGTTTTTTAAGCCAGAAGATTCTAATGTGCAGCAAGTGTGAGAGCCTCTCCCCTAGAGTATATCGGTGATATCAAATGAGTCATTGAATCAAGAGAACACAACACAAACATGCTGCATTCCCCCAAAGTAGAATATTCCTTATCTTAGCTCTGGAATCTACATGATTACCGTGAACAGGAAAAAAGCAGAGGCCGCAGATAAAGGTGAACTGCAGCTCTGACCTGCAAACTTCTTTTCCCCCTTTTGGCTGCACAGGAAAGATTTACTTGAATCTTACCGCTGTGTGGTTTGGGATATTTAGAAACCAAGCTTCCCAGAGAGGAAACACAGAACTCTTCCCTCACAGGGTGAGAATGCCAGCTCTACCATGAAGACAACTTTGGAGCCGCTGTTTCTACTGAGCGCCACGAAACTGGCCTTGGACAAATGCTGAGCTCATTACAAACTACAAACCAACAATCTGTGGGCAGGGAGGACACCCAGAGACCCCACGTGGGAACAAAAATCAAGCCCTTCTTGGGGGGTGCATCCTCGCTGTAGATGACATCACCAGGGACCTACCTGGAGTTGACAGCAAAGCTTGATACCTGTACCCAAGCTCATGGCCATGAGCAGCTGATACGCTTCCTTCCAGCCCTTTACATCTCAGTGTCCCCTTCCAGCTTCCTCAGTCTGTTCAGCAACACAGGGCCTGCCTACTTCCAACTTTTGCAGAGAATGACCTGGCACTGTCCCCAAGGGCACTGCCTCCCCTAAGTGCTAGTCACTGGCTATGGCTTCCCCGTCAACCACATGCCAGCCTACTGGTTATGCTAACAGATTGATGGCTGTTTCTTTAATTAGGATAAAAGCAAGTAGACACACATGCATTCACACAGGAGGTGCTTCTGCTAGTTCAGGAACAATTACAATCAGCAACTTGTACTGAGTTGTACGATGCAGTGTTTTGCTAAGCGCCATGCATGCATTCTTTCGCTGGCTCCTGGCAGCACAGCACAGGAGATGCATTACTGTCTCCATTGGAAAGACAAGGTTACTGAGGCTTAGGCACTTTAAGAATCCTATCCAAGGCAAAACCAGAACTTGGACCCATTTCTCTCTGGCACCAAAGTCCATGCTCTTAACCATCATGCAATGTGGCCTCCCTGGTTCTGCAAGAATCCGGATCAGTGACTTGGACTCCACCAACTGTGAATGTTTCAAATTCTCACTGATTTGGGTTCGGTATGCTAGGTTGGGAGGAAATTTCCCAGACACAGAGAGAATGTAGTATATGCAAATTTTGTCCAGACGCCACCATGAAGACCACAGAGCACTCAGAACCTGCCTTATTTTAATCCTAGAGTTCAGATTTGACTCCTCATACTCACTAAGCTTTACTGTCTCTTCTTTCAAGTCTCCTCCTCGTGCCCTTTTCCTTGCTTGAACTCTCACTTCTCACTCTTGGATTTCTAAGTACCTCTGAGCAGGCTCAGTCCAGCTCGCTTAACTGTAACCTATCTTGCACACAGATGTCAAATCTTTCAATGCCATTTTCAAGTTGTGCCTCCTTTGCTAAAAAAAAAAATGTGCAAGTTCCCTATTTCCGATGGCCCAAAATCTTCTGCACATTCTGAAGACTCCTTTTACTCAGATCCTATACTAACCATGTAGTGCTCTCCTTACTATTTTCCACTATAAATGCTCAAAATTTTAGTCTCACCAATTTTCCACTATCTTCCACAAACACTCTGCTCACACCAACCTCTGTGACCAGGCTCTGAGACCTCCATGTCTGAACCAAGACCCACTTCACTTTGAATCCTTTATTGCAGCATTCAATCTATATATATAAAAGGCTAAGTGACTGACTGTATGTCCGTCCAACCGTCCAACTGACTGACCGGCCGGTACATATGATGAGCACTGGCAATTTAAAAATAAACGTTGACTCATACATATTCATTTCAAATGAGTTTGGTAAGTGCTACGTGCCATACCCAGCACCCCTCTTGAATCAAAATGAGAAGTCCTACAGTACACAGTGCCGCTGTACTTGACAACCTAGCATTTGTCAAAGTAACTTGTTTGTACTTATGAGGGAGACACAGAAACATCCTATAGATGATGGGAAAAGTTGATTTTACCAGTGGTTTGAAAATTCCCAGAGCACATGGCTATTTTTATAAGCATTTATTCAGTCCACAGCTATTGCTAAATGGTTCTGTCAGACAGACCCTGTCCCACTGGCTGGAGATTCATGGTGAACAAAACAGATCCAGGATTCTTAATCACTATGCTACCTTGTCTCTATACCAGTATATTGTATGTTAACTGCATATGAAGAAATTACTCTGTCTACAGTGAGGAAAAACAAGCTTAATTTTGTTCTCGAATTTAATCCCAGATGTCACACATAAATGCTTAGCACATAGTAAGCACTCAAATATTTGTTGAATAAATCAGTCAATGGCATACAATTTAGCACTAGGTTTGCTTAAGTTTGATGATCATTTAGGCTGTTTCCAGTTTTTTTTTATCACATATAATATTGCAATGCTTATCCTAAGAATACATCTGAGCATATACATTCTTGCATGTGTCCAATTATTACCTAAGAATAAATTCCTAGAAGTGGAATGTCTGGGTCAAAAAATACACAGGTTTTATGTTTTGATACATAAGTTGCCAGTTTGCAATCTAATCAGTAGTGTTTGAGACCGAGAATGCCTCTGTTTGCCCATTTCCCTCCAACCCTGGGCCTTATCAAACTCTGCCTATCAGATAATAGGCATGAAAAATGATATCCCCTCATAGCACACAGACCTGGTACAGCCCTGTAGTTACCTAATATTTTCCCTCTACTAAACGTAATGCCTGGGTTCCCACAAAAAATGTTCTAGATACGAATTCCATGTACACTGATTCTGAGTTATAATTACGGGTACAAGGTTATTAGCTAGTGCTATGTTCAATAGTCCATACCATGACACTAATCTATTTTGCACAACACCAAGAACCCAGAAAAAAAGGTGAAATAGAAAGGATGCAGAAGAGAGAGAATTCAAAGAGGGGAGGGGTGGTTCTTGAGGGGGATAGTGGAAACCGATGGAGAAACACTTTGGCTTGAAGAAGCCAGTTCCGGACTTTGCAATAACCTGGAGAAACAACAGCAGTAACATCTTGCTGAACCCAGGAGGACCACTGAGGTCTGTGGAGATTCCATTCCTCTGCTTCACACCCAAACCCCACACACCGAGCTCTGCTCCTCCTTCCTGAGGGAACACCCACAGGGGCTCTTTATCAGCACTTCATACTAATTTTAATCCACTTTGCTAATCAGCTGATTTCCCCATGCCATTAATGTACTAGTAAAAGGATTCATTCATCAGGTTCCTTATTTTCATTTTACCTTTCAAAATTCATGTTGCCATTTCCCCCTTCTGTCCCCTTTAAAATGAACACCAAATAAAGCTTTTGGAATATCATGTTTGTTTAAAAAAAAAAAAATCTCTTACATGCCCTGGTTGGTGTGGTTCAGTGGTTAGAGTGTTGGCCCTCGAACCGAACGGTCGTGGGTTCAATTCTGGTCAAGGGCATGTACCTGGGTTGCAGGTTCCCTGCCCCATTTCGGGTGTGTGTGAGAGGCAACCAATTGATGTGGCTCTCTCACAGTGATGTTTCTCTCTCCTCTCTTTCCTTCTCCTCCTCCCTTTCACGCTCTTAAAAACAAAAAAATCAATGGAAAAAATATCCTCCAGTGAGGATTAATAACAACAAAAACTCTTACGTGGATTTTGGAGAACAGAGAAGGGGAGAAAAAGGAGAAGGAAGGGAAGGGGGAACTCCCGTTTTCAAAGCGTTTTCATCCGCCTGAAAGACTAGGCAGGGCCCTGACCAGGTTTGCTCTCTCCCCTCTCCAAGCTTTCTGAGACCTGCCCTCCCTGCACTGGAGAGAGCAGTCCTCAGGTAATCCTCTAGGGGGCGACTAAGTGCTGGGCCTACAGCCTTGGGCAGTGTCCCTGCTGGAGGGACTGTCCTGGGGGGAGGTTCCTCACCTCTGGGCCCTTCCAGGATGGCTCCACAGACGTCCCCGTGTCCCTACAGTGCCCACCAGAGACAGTGCCAGTCCCGCTGCCCCCCAGCGGCGTCTTATGTGTGGGCGGCACTGGAAGGAACACCTATTTCCTACCTCTGCAAAGGCATCTGAGTTCTGAGAGATACAGTCTCCCTCAGGGCAGTTAGTGATTTCTGTTGCTCTAAACTTCATCTTCTTAGGAAAGAAAACCTCTCCCACAGAAGAAATCACGGGCTCACAGAGGAAAAGGACAGCCGCTAACTGAAACCCCACTCTGTGCCAGGTGTTTCATTCAGGACATCCCACGGAGGCCGCCCACAGTCCTGGGTGCCTGCTTCTAGTCCTTCCCACTGTCCCTGGGAAAACGCAGAAATTACTTAAGCTTAAAAGAAACGCAGTCACTTGACTGGCCGAGGCCTCGCACTCGGGAAGCATTAGAGCTGAAATCCATGCAACGTGTGCCCTGGGCTCCTTGGGCCCGCACACAGCTCCCGTCACGCTGAGGACAGAACTTTCCTCAGTGAGGCCCACACCCCCAGCAGCCCCGGGAGGGCTTCGGGCTGTGAGCATGTGCTGAGACTGGGTGTGGTGCCCCCTGCACCCCCACTGTGCTTCTCCCGGCCTGACAGCCTGACACCGATGCCGCAGGTTCCTGTGGAGCCAGCTCTTACCTACTTCCTGTTATCTTTTCGTTAGTCTTATGTATGTATGTATTTATTTATTTATCTTTATTGATTGAGGTATTACATATGTATCCTTATCCCCCCCCATTGCCCTCGCCACCTCCCCACTCAGGCCCTCACCCCCCTAGTGTCTGTGTCCATCGGTTAGGCTTATACGCATGCATACAAGTGCTTTGGTTGATCTCCCCCCCTTCCCCCCACCCTCCCTGCCTTTTCATTAGACTTAGAACCATCTTGTTAACATATCGTTTAAACAACTGCTGAAGGGAACCGTTTTCTGAGCCCGTGTTGGAGTGAACCACAGCTGTCCCTGGTTACCAAGTCTCACCACCCCCTCCACCCCGTCCCTGTCCCCGAGCTTGCATCAGATTCTCACAACGGTCCAAAACCTAAAGAAGTTGAGAACTACTGAGGACTCTTCCACAAAGTATTTTTTCATTTAAGAAATAAAAACAAAATATGCTTCTAAATATAGCCCTCTGAGTGTCTTGCATGGGTGTCCGTTCAGAGACTCAGAGGCACCCGCACAAGAAGTGGGTGCATTTCATGTTGGGCCAATGAGATGACTACTTGCCACCCAGGGCGAGGAAGTCGAACACCAATGCATGTTGCAGAGGCTTTTCATGCAGAGGAAGGAAGCTGTGGTTTGAGCAGGGGAGGAAAGTGCAGAAAAGGGCTTTGATCTTTGTATTTCACAAAAAAGCAACTGAAAATGTAAAATAACTGTCTCCGTCGATACCAGTTGACAGTTAACAAGAACAGTTGAACAATTTTATCACCCACGTGCACGCTGCTTTTGCTTTTCTGCACACGGGATTGGGACATGATAGATGATAACGGAAGAGAAAAGGAGTCGACTTCCCTGGGGCGCGGAGGGGCACCCTGGCTCAGACACCCCGCCAGCGCGCTATTAGAACCTTCTGGAGAAAGACCAAGAACGCTAAGACAGCCAAGACTATTTATTAAGTGCCGCCTGCTTCAGACCTACTCCCAAGGCCGTGCCTGATGTAATGGAAGCCTGTTGGTGCCAAGAGGCAGGAGAGCACAGCCTGCGCGAAGCACTGCACACCAGCTGGGACACTGAAAAGGAAAAGTGGGGGAAGAGCGGCGGTTTAATTTCCAACCTAATTAAACAGGAGGAGCAGATGTGAGGCCGCAGACCTGCCGACACCAGCCCCCCGGGAACTGACGCAGACGGCCCTCCGCGGTCACAGGGGAAGACCGGGGACGTCAGTGGGACGGGGAGGCGCCCTCGGCAGCAAGCCTGTCCCTTCCTGACCCCCGTGTGCCTCCAGCTGTGCAATATTCACTTCATAATGCTCTTTTACATCCATTCTCAGTTGGGCAAGTAGCACAGAATCCCATGTGTTGAGCCATAAGAAGTTTCCTTCTCTGTAAGTGAAGGGGGGTGGAACCAGCTTCTAACTTCTGCCATTCTAAGGGACAAGGCTTTAGTATTTCTCAGGCTGCTGCTTGGGACTTGGTTTTTCCGTGCAACGGGGCTCTTGAGTAAATGGAGGTTTGCTTTCAAATGACACGTGCAGACTCTAAGGCAGAGTAGTAGCTGCTGATAAACTCGGTCTGCAAAACCCTGGCTGGTTTCCAAGACTGCTTTGATGGGAAAAGAACTAGAACTATATTTTCATCATTAAATTAGATAAGGATGCTTTCCAGATAAGCCTTGGAAAGACTTATACACACACTTGCTAAAATACACTGTATTTTGTATTTCCTCAATTCCAAAATGCCATCGATCATAAGATACACAATTTTATAGCAAGGGTTTCAGGGGAGGGCTATGACATTATCTGAATACATCCCCAAGTGAGAATTCTTTAAAAAAATGAAAACTATGCATCTTAGAATCAACAGACTGTGGTATGAATGGGTAAGTATAGAGGCTTAACTAGATATATCTGTCTACCTTCCCAGAAACTTCCTCTGCTAGGGATCCTGGAAGAAGCCACTCATCTGTGTGCTTGGTTCCTTCCTAACACTGAAAACACAGAAGCTAGTAAGAGGCTTATAGAACGTGCACTCAAAAAACGTACTGTGTGCCTTGGCTGGTGTTGCTCAGTGGTTAGAGTCTCTGGTGCGATTCCCGGTCAAAGGCAGGTACCTGGGGTGCAGGTTTGATCCTCCGCTCCGCTGGGGGTGTGTGCAAGAGGCAACCAATCAATGTGGGTTTCTCACATCAATGTTTCTCTCTCTCTTCCCCCTCCCTTCCACTCTCTAAAAATCAATGGAAAATAAATCCTCAGATGAGGATTAACAACAACAACAAAGTACTGTGTGCACAATTTGTGACCCAGCAATTCCAATTCTAGAAACCTGCCTTATACATATAATTGCTTATATACAGTGACATGCAAAAAAGAACGTTTACTGCAGCATTATTTGAAATATAAAAACCTGTAAACATCATGAATGTTCAACAATTAAGGGAAGTCTTAAATCATGATACACTCATGAATTTGGAATATGAACATGTATCTGAAAACAGATTTAGAATATGGAATACAATGAAGTGAAAAGAATAAAGTAGATCTCTCTCTCTCTCTCTCTCTGATAATATGGACTGATGCTCAAAATAATGAATGTGTGTGTGTGTGTGTGGGGAAAGTGAGCTCTAAAAGAGTAACATTTTATATTTTATCAACTACGAATTTACATTTCATAACTTCACATGTGAAATTGGTGTGTATCAATTTTAGAGTCCAAGAAATACAGTAATATGATCCTATTTGTGTGTATACATGCCATATTATATATGTGTGTGTGTGTGTGTGTGTATATATATATATATGTATATATATATATATATCTCACATATTCAATAGGCATAGAAAATTTCTGGAAAGCTACTTCTAACTGTAAAGTAGGGAAAGAAAAGTGTTTTAATTGTTTTAGTTTACTTAACCCCATGTTCTTTCTTAAGTTTGGAGGTGTTTCATTGAACACGTATTACTTGCATTAAAAAACAACAACAGACCGTGTAAGTAATTCCAGGTTCCTAAAGGCAGTGGCTTGGACAATATTGGGACAGGCTACCTGTTTTGGGAAACCCACCCCTATGGTATGTTTTATTTTATAAAAAAAGAAAAGCAAGGGCCAAAGAAAGGGCACGTTCCCTACGAGATCCTGAGCACCTAGCCGAGTTTTGCTTCCTGCTTGTTTCCTGATCATTCAGGCCAGTCCGGCCAAAGGCTACAGCCTGTCTCCATGCCGGGGAGGAAGAGAGTCGGGAATTCAGCAGAAGCCCCGTCCTCTGGGAGGATGGAGCCACAAAGCACAGCCAGTGTCCTCTTTCTCCGAGGGACAAAGTGGGAGGAAGGAGACAGTGGGAGGCCAAGGCCAGCCCTGCCCACAACCGGACGGCAGCCAGAGGACAAGCCAGGTCCTGAGGGCAGGTCAGCGGGCCCTGAGGAACCCTCCGAAGGTGGAGAGTCAGCGCAGTGTTTCTCACTTTGTGGTCCTCCATCATCAGAAGCCACAGGCGAGCTTGTTAAAATGCAGATTTCTCTGCCCACCCAGGTCTGAGGCAAAGTCATTTCCACAAACAGTCCAAACCTGAGCTATGGTGATTTGGATATTTGTATTTGTTACATAAAGTGGGCAACCTTTATAAAATGTAAAAAGTAGATTTAAAAGTTTAATACATTTTGTTCCAAACGACTTAAAATTAGAATTGATACTACCATTCAAACAGGAAGGACCTAGATCTTCTGAGATTAAAACCTTTATATTTTATTAGTCTTTATAAACTGAAACAAAAACTTAGAAATTTCATCTCCTTCTTGACAACTAGACAGTATCCCTCTCGCCCCACAGATTTAATAAAATGGTCACTTTAACAAATCTGTTCACTGAGTATCTAATCTATCTAACAAAAACTTTATTTTATTGTTCTCTTTGCTCTATTTAGAGAAGCAACTTCGAAAATTTTGTAATGGTCTATTCTCTTTCAGAGTATATGAGCCTAATAAACTTGACAGTTCTGAGTGAAAAAAAGAAAAGAAAAATCAGTTCATTTCTTAGGGGAGGAACCTCTAAAACTATCAAGAAGGTGTTTTTAAATAACCTGCATTTTCTCAGACCTCGATTTTCTTTTGCACGTCAGCTTCTTTATTTGAATTCTGCTCATTGGGTGAGGCTGTGCCTGGGAGCTCACAGCACTGAAACTTGCTCTTCTGTTGTTTGGAGTTTAAAGATTTAAGCTCATTTCACTCCTCTCTCTAAGCGCTGTGATATTATTTTTCTCTTTACATCATGATAGAGACGTATTATACTGACTTACTTATACATGACTTAATTATATGCCCTCTCAAAGAGAATTTCCACCTCGCATTCCCGAAGGACTTTTCTATTCTGGTGCAGTGCAGCTCCAAACACAGGGTTAGAATTTAGCAAAATCTACCACTTAAATCAATTTGTATTAAACAGATGTTTCCATTTGCTTCCTGATGCATCCAAAAGGAAAACTTGTGTAGAAGATTTACATAGATCATTTAAAATAATTCCTGAAAGGACAGTATCAGTTTATTAAAAGGAAATTATGCTCTGGGGAGGTGTGTGGCGGGGGAACAGGGATAGTTATGGTACTTTCATCTGATAGAAGTGAGTTCATGTAATCACGGTCTTGGATTGCACATTCCTAACAAGACAGTAACAAGATCTGCAATATGTAACTGAAGTGCAGGCTTTCAGGACTGTGCCTAGGATTGCACCATGAGCCACCGCAGGGAAAGAGGTCAGGTTTCCCTGTGGGTCACTGAGGACCGGAAGTTTCCAGAAGGTCATCACTGTCTTCTGCAGTAAACACTCTGCTCCCACCCCCACAAGCTCTTTTCCCTAAGCAGGTCACTCTGTGTTTAAACAAGAAGACGCTCAGGATTTTTCTTACTGATCGAGGTAAGATTAGTAGGGAGCACATAAAAAACTGACAACCAGCTAGGAGGAAGTGGTCTTTTAAATGCCAGTCTGGTACATCCCTTGTTTCAGACCCGCTGGCCTCAGGAAGCTCCTGGTGCCTCCCTGTATTCGTGCATTCACATGTCCCCTTAAACCCAGCGTCCCCACTGTGTGCCCTCACGTGGTCCAGTCCCTGACGACAGTAACGAATCATTCAGGTTGTGGAGCCAACACGCCTGGGATCAAATCCTACTTCTACCAATTAGGAGCAGCAAAACCCTCGGTGAGTTGTACAATGTCCCATGATTCAGTTTACTCATCCACACTTAAAAATGGAGCTAATAATATCATCTATTGTAAAGTGTGGCTGTGATTAAATGAGTTCATATAAATAGTACCCTTAGTAAAGGGGCTAGTATTTGGTAAGTGCTCGATAAGTGCTAGCTATTATGATTATTGTTAGAGGGGGAGGCAGACCACTAGCCCTGCAGTTACAGTACAGTATAGTAAGTCCTGGAGCGATGCCCTGGAGGAACCCATAGAGCAGCATCTGATATGCACCAGGGGCTACAGGGGATGAGGGCACCCTTGGGAGCGTCTCAAAGCGAGAGTCCAGAGGAATCAGCCAGATGAAGAAGGTTAGGCGCTCCAAGCAGAAGGAGCAATATGGGTACAAGTTTAGATTGAACTAACTACAAGTAGTTCAGAACAGCTGAAGCCGGAGGCCTCCGGGAGAGGGGAAGGAAATTAGGCTGGAATGTTGGGCTGGAACCAGATAAGGAGGCCTTTAATATGTTAGGTCAGTGGTCGGCAAACTCATTAGTCAACAGAGCCAAATACCAACAGTACAACGATTGAAATTTCTTTTGAGAGCCAATTTTTTTAAACTTAAACTTCTTCTAACGCCACTTCTTCAAAACAGACTCGCCCAGGCTGTGGTATTTTGTGGAATAGCCACACTCAAGGGGCCAAAGAGCCGCATGTGGCTCGCGAGCCGCAGTTTGCCGACCACTGTGTTAGGTGAAGGAGTTAGAGTGAACTTGATCCTGAAAGCCGGGGGAGCCCCTTAGAGAATTCCAAGCTGAGGGATGACAGGGATCTCTGTCTCTTGGAAGGATCACTCGAGCCCTTGGGAGGAAGACCCAGAAGAGAAGCAGTCTTACCACTTATACTCAGAAGATAGAAAGGAAGGGGGTAGGAAAACTTCCATTCAAACTGGTTGAAATGTTGACCTTTGGAAACCACGTACCTGGTACATTTAGGGGAAACAGTTCACCCCTAGCAATGGTGGGAAACTACTGCACAAGGTGCCAGAGCTTAGTGAGGTTGTTCTGTGTTTACTCTCACTACAGGGTTCACTTAAGGTGATGGGCGAGAACTTGCGCAAAGGGTGACCGTCTTATGAATGTGCGCGCCACGGGCTCACCCTTCGTCCTCCCCATCGGTTTCTGTTGCTGCCTGATTACTCTTATTCCTCAGCACACACTGCATGAAACTTGTGCTTGAACTCAACTTGTTTTCCCTTTCTGTCTTATTTGTCTGATACGAGCCTTCCATCCTTCTGGTGTCTAGGCCATCACACAACACTTTACATTTTTTTCTATGTTTTTATTGGTTTTTAGAGAGAGAGAGGAAGGGGGAGGGATAGAAAGATAAAAACATTGGTGAGAAAGGAACATCATGGATAGGCTGCCTCCTGCATGCCCCACACTGGGGATCGAGCCTGCAACCAGGGCATGTGCCCTGACCAGGAATCGAACGGTGACCTCTTGGTTCCTGGGTCAACACTACCTCAGTGTTGAGCCACACTGGCCGGGCATAACACTTTAGTGTTACTTCACCCTATGGCACCCTGTGATGGCAGAAGGGGAAAGCCTGTCTCCAATGTTTGAGGGCTCTGAGACTCAAGTCAAGAAGCCTAGTTGTAGTGACCCACAAGAGGCGCAAGTTAGCCCAGCTGGGAGCACACCGCAGAGCCCTCACTATGGCAGGGAGAGCTGAGCGGGGAGGAAGGAGGCAGTGTTTTCTGCCTAACTCATCGTCAGCAGCAAAACACTAACTGGGACCCAAGCAATCCTCTAGCTTCCAAACTCTGCGCGTTTTCTACCAGACAACACACACTTTGAACAGCCCGGCCGGCGTGGCTTAGTGGTTGAGTGTCAACCTATGAACCAGCAGGTCAGGGTTTGATTCCAGGAGGCAGCCAATCAATGACTCTCTCTCATCGTTGGTGTTTCTATCTCTCGCTCCCTCTCCCTTCCTTTCTGAAATCAATAAATTTAAACAAAACACAATACTCATTAAAGTGAGTGTATTCTTAATGATCTCACTGGTGTGGGTAATGGAAAACCAAGCAGTTATCTCTAACCGAATTGGAATGTTTATTCTGGCTACAGAGCTGTTCCCCTGAAGGAATCCGCTGGGAAACCAGGCCCCAGCTCCCCAGTTTCCTCGTTTGTGGTTTCTGCTCTGTGGGCTCTGGGGCCCAGGAACAGTTGGTCTTTCTCAGAAGAGAGAAGCAGAGGAGAGAAGAGCAGGCGTGACAGGTGGGTCTTTCCAGGTAAAGTTCTAAAACAATTTACAAAGTCTAACAATTTACAATACCAAATCTCCACCCAGAAGTGGGAAATCCCAATTAGGAGGGATCTCTCCTTCAACGCTGAGGCAAAATTAGGGCAGGAAGGAACTCAAGGGGTATTTTCACTTTTCCCCCTTTTCTCCTCTGCATTTGACAGGAGAGTTGCTTTGTTCTGCTGTTTTGAGTTTTTGTTTCTGTAGGTGAACCCTCTTAGATCATATGCTTTCAGTGTTAAGAATGGGATTCCATGCATTGATTCAGCTCACCCTGATGTGACGATGGTCAGCTGAGCAACACCCCCGAGATGAGCTCATAAAACGCCCATTAAAAGACTAGCGGGAAGGAGGGGAGGCGATGGGAAAGCAGCAGCTGTCCCACCTGATACAGGTGAAGAATGCGACAGTTCTGCAGACCCAGTTCCCCACAGAAACAGAAGTCCTTTTCAGCCCGTCCTTCCCCAAGGAAGGTGAATTTCTGTATTTTTAGCATTCGCCCAGTGACCAGCAGGAAACATACTAGAAGTAGAAGAGGAAATAACTATTCAGTGTACTCTAGAAATTATTTTCTCTAATAAAAGAATGACAGTATTTCTGGAATATCTCCCTTGGAATGCAAGACTTTTGAGTTTGTCTCCGAGAGTACAAGGGTCTTCGAGTCCACAAAATACCAGTAAACATTTACAGAAAAGCTATACATTAGAACGAAATGACCCGATCATACAACAGGTGGATCAAAGCTCCAGTTCAATGCACTGGCCAGTCTGACCCCAAATAGGTCCTGTGATTTTGGTCCTATATCTAGTAAGTGAATAACCAATCCTTCCTTTCTCTTACTTGCTAAAAAGGGGACTGAAACACCAAAAGTATTTCAGAGCTGGATGGGACCTTAAACATTATGTAATCTAAGTGGTGTCTTCTTTCCTAAAGATCAACTGGAAAATTCCTAGGAATAGCTACCTCAGACCTCCCCAGTTCCTGGACTCTCGTTTCCCTATACCATCCCCAACACAAAACAATTAGATGAGCTTTTGTGACCATAAGACATTAGACTATATTTCTGGTTCATTATGAATATACTAGAGACCCAGGGCATGACATTCGTGCACTCGGGGTGGGAGGGGTCCCCTCAGCCCAGCCTGTGCCCTTTAGCAGTCCGGGAGCCCTCGGGGGATGTCTGACTGATGGCTTAGGCCCACTCCCAGGGCTTAAGCCATCAGTTGGACACCCTTAGTGCTGTTGGACATCCTTAGCACTGCCACTGCCGCTGCGCAGTGCTCCCCCCCCCCCCCTCCGCTCTGCAGGAGCACACTGACCACCAGGGGACAGCTCCTACATTGAGCTTCTGCCCCCTGGTGGTCAATGTGAGTCATAGCAACCGGTTGTTCCACTGTTTGGTCAATTTGCATATTACCCTTTTATTATATAGGATGCCTTAATACTTCCAGGTCAGTTCCCATTTCTTCTCTCTCTTTCTTTCTCTTTTTCTTTCTCTTTCTCTTTCTTTCTTTCTTTCTTTCTTTCTTTCTTTCTTTCTTTCTTTCTTTCTTCCTTCCTTTCCTTTCCTTCCTTCCTTCCTTCCTTCCTTCCTTCCTTCCCTCCCTCCCTCCCTCCCTCCCTCCCTCCCTCTCTCTCTCTCTCTCTCTCTCTCTCTCTCTCTCTCCTTCTTTCTTTTTTTTGTTTTGTTAATCTTCACCCAAGGATGTTTTCTCCATTAATTTTTAGAGAGAGTGGAAGGGAGGGAGAGAGACAGAGAGAGAGAAACATCAATGTGAAAGAGACACATCAATTGGTTGCCTCCCACACAAACTTCAACAGGGGCTGAGGATATAGTCTGCATTCCTGGTTTTTGCTTTTTTTTCAGTTGTTTGAGGGGAATTTGCAGAAACTACCTTTGCTAGTTTAAAACAAGAAGTCTCCAACTTTCATAAGATTATGATGGAATGAACATTATGTTAAGTGAAATAAGCCAGTCAATGAAAGAAAAATACCACATGATCTCACTCATTTATGGATAATAAAGAACATTATAAACTTGAACAAAAAGATAGATACAGAGGCAGTAAAGCATAAAACAGTCTGTCAAATTACAGCAGGAAGGTTAGGGAGAGGTGGGGAAGATAAGAGATCAATAAAAGGACTTGTATGCATGCATATAAGCATAACCAATGGACACAAAACTCGGGGGGGGGGTGAGGGCATATATGGGAGTGGGGTGGGGGGGGCAATGGTAAGATATGTACACATACAATACCTTAATAAAAAAAATAAAATAAAATAAAAATACATGGACAATGATCATTTCAAACTAAGAAACCCTGCCCCAAACCCTAAACACGAATTTTATTCCATAAATGTCTTATATGTGCATGGAAGAGGCTGCCTCTCACTATTCAGAGAGGCAAGTAGCCCTTACTTCACTATATTTGATTATTACTCTATTTGCTTAATTTATACAAAATAAGAACTCTCTTTGAAACTGAAAATAATGCATGGGTTTTTAAAAAATAAAATTATTATTCCAAGTTTCCTATAAATATTTTGGCAAATGCCTAGCACACAAAACTGATTCTGAACAACTCCTGCTCCCCCACCCCCCATTACATAAATCACATCAATTGTAATTGCTCTCTCTTTTGAAAAATGTTCAACTGTAAATTATGTACTGTGGCCCGGAAACAGTGGCTAAGCACACATATAATAATTGGCTGCTATTATCCAATCAGCAAATATTTATTGAACACCCTGTGAGCCAGGTACAGCAGGGGAAATAGAAATGGATAAAGATATGGCCCTTATGGCCCTTGTAATCTACTTGTGATAAGACAAAAACATGAAAAGTTAAACAGTATAAAGTAGTATGTGGTCAAGGGGCATGGCCGGAAGTGTTATAAAATTTTAGAAATTAAGAGTTGACAACCCGGATAACACTGAGGAAAAAAGGGGGGAGGAAGGGTTTAAGGCCACCGAAACCCTAAAGCTCACACACAGACCAAAGCTAAAATAGGCCAAGGATTATGTCACTGTCCTGCTCAATTATCTTCAATGCCTCATCATGAACAATCGAAGGAAGTCCAAACTCCCCAGCTTGACCTCCAAGACCTCACAGCCCTTGCCCCAATCACCTTGCCAGGTTTTGATCCACCCAGACATACCTTGTCACTGTCAACCCTCTTTGCTCCTGATGCCCTATCCTTCTCAACACTCTTTTCCACAACACCCTTCTTGGAAGCATCCCAACACTGTTTTTTTCTTTTTTTTCTTTTTTTAATATATTTTTTATTGATTTTTTACAGAGAGGAAGGAAGAGGTATAGAGAGCTAGAAACATTGATGAGAGAGAAACATCGACCAGCTGCCTCCTGCACAACCCCCACCGGGGATGTGCCCGCAACCAATGTACATGCCCTTGACCGGAATCGAACCCGGGACCTTTCAATCCGCAGACCGACGCTCCATCCACTGAGCCAAACCGGTTTTGGCTGTTTTTTCTTTTTCATTACTACACAAGATCTTTGCCTCTTGAGATACCCAGTCTTCAAGATGCTCTCCAATGATTCTCACTTCCTGGCATTCACTCCCTTGTGTAGTCTCCTCCCACATGGAATAGGGACAACCTGTGTCACCAATGGGATACTGTGGATGTGATGGATCAGTTACTCTATGGAAAGCCACCCACCATGTCATGAGGACACTCCAGTAAACCTGTGGAGAAATCTACATGGTGAGAAACTGAGGCTTCCTTCTCTGAACCAGCACAGACTTGCCAACTCTGTCAGTGAACCAGCTTGGAATTGGATCCTCAGGGAAGAAACAGAAAAAGCTCCAGAAAAACCTTCAGACGTTTGTGGAGCTGGCCAACTCCCTGACTCTAACATCACGAGAGAACCCAAGTTAGAATCACCCAGCTAAACTGCTCCCAAATTCCTGACCCACAGAAATTGTGTGTAATAGATGCTCATTCTTGTTTCCAGCTACTAAGTTTTAGGGCACTTGATTATGCAGCAATAGAAACAAATACCCACCTGATTATCTGCATCCTAACTTTTTAAAAAATAAGTTTTTATTGATTTCAGAGGAAGGAAGGGAGAGTAAGAGTGAGATAGAAATATCAAGGATGAGAGAATCATCTATTGGTGCCTCCTGCACACCCCCTACTGGGGAACGAGCCCACAACCAGGGCATGTGCCCTGACTGGGAATCGAACCAGTGACCTCCTGGTTCATGGTTCGATGCTCAACCACTGAGCAACACCGGCTAGGCTGCATCCTAACTTTTTTCTTAGAACTAGATCTACATTTCCCAGGGGACAGGGACCTTCTTTGCCATTTTTCAATTCTCTGCATACTGTAGTAAGACACTTAGTAACCACTGGTTGATTGACTGAATGATAAAAGAAAAGAAAAACTAAATGAAACTATCGGTGAAGTTGTGCCTTGGGCAGAGTTCTTATACGTTTTGGATGATTCTGTCATTTAATTAATTTTTTTTTAACTTTTTGTTTTTTTGACTTCAAGGACTGGGTAGTGTAGTAATAGGAGGAGCAGCTGGTAGTTTGGATTCTGATCCCATCCCTGGCTTTTAGGAAATACTGCAAGGAATACAGAGAGACCTGTCTGACCGCTGCCTCAGGACCTGCCTCCCACCCTGACATTCCTAACTTACCTCACTTAGCAGTGTCACAGGTGGTAAATAGGCAGTGGGACGGGGCAGGAGTCAGGGATGATAATGAGGGAAGATACTGGCAGTAAGAAACAGCAAGGGCTTGCTGTCCATCAACCATGTCTAAGCAGCCTACACCTGGCAGAATCCCTACTCTAGGAGCTCTGGCCCCAGCCCCAGGAACGGAAGGCATTTCAGAGGTTTCTAATCAACCTTTCTTCTGAATCCTCCAATATTTTAAAGAAAATTAAAGCCCAATGCAGCTCCCCTCTTGAACTCAGGAATGTTATGGTTACACACAAAAGATGGGGATTCTATGGAAAATAACCTTACAGAGTGATCTGATCATAAATTCCTACCTGGGCAGGTCATGGTGGGTAGTCACGCCCCAGGCATATATCTTTTTAGTAAAAGGTTTATTTTTGCCTTGAGCAAGCCCTGTGCATTGCTTCTCTGCATCTAGGGTAACACACCTTTGAAATAAGCCAAAACCACCCTCAAGAGAGCACATGCTTTCTCCCACCTCCATGTAATCTTCTTTCTGTTGCTTCAATTTCAAACGCATCAGTAAAAGAACCTGCAAAACTGTTATTCTTGGCAGCATCTGAGATCTTGCTCCCTGGCATGTCATCAATTTGGATGTTTCATCAAAATTTTGTACAGGTTTGGATGTTTCTTATGTAGACATGGTCTTGACAGAATCCTTCTCATAGGTCTTCTTGGAACTCACTGTAGCTGGGCTGGACAAACAATAAAACTGAATACCTCTCTTTAGGCCACAGATAAAAACAGAACAAAACAAGACCCATCTTTCAAGGGTCTTTTTATAGGTACCACACAAAGATGCAGTCACCACTTTGGGAAATTCAGAGAAATCTGATCATCATCCCTATGTTGAATTATATGAGATTATACACATTAAGCAGAGCAGAGCAAGATAATTATAACATATACTCATTTCTAACAGGTAACCTAGCCCAGAAGGTAAATTTACCTTGACTCAACATTTGTATTAATGAGTCTGACTGATGATAGAAGTAGTAAAATAATCAAGAACCTCTATAGAGGAAAGCTACAAAACATGTTAGTAGACAGTTGGTTCTCATTGTAAAAAGGAGTGAATGTGGCTTTAAATCAATAAAGGGAGTACAAATCTAGTCAATTTAGCCTAGGGCCAAAGCAAGAAGACTGAGTTCCAAGAATGGGCATATAGTGCTTGTTAGAATTCTGTGACATTTCGTTTTAAATGCCCCCCCCCCCACCCCCTGCACAGCCCACCTCTCTTTGTAGACTATATCCAAAGAGATTCTGGTTTTGAGCCTAATGATTTCCATATGTTAAACACACCTCATTGCTATAGGCACGGGTCAGATTCGTTTCTTCTGAAAAAGGAGACTAGAGATTGATTCTTCTATGTAAAATTATTCCATCCCATTAGTGCTGGAGACCTGAAGTCGTTAGCAAACAACGTGGGGCTAGTTATACAAGCCTGCTGATAGGGAAAGCTGCCGTCCAGCTGTTCCCTGCAAGCCTCTGTAAATAAAGAGCCATTGCCTGGGCAAACACTGTCCAGTCTCTTAAAGACGCATATTTCATTCAAGAAAACATTTTAAAGTGGCTCATGATCTTAATCTCATTTATTGTGCTGCAAAATTCAATCAGGTTAATATTTTGCTCCAGTACATCTCAGCAACATCCAAATAAGATCATGTCTTTTAAAAATATACAAGGCTGACACTCCCTCAGGCTACATCTTTGCTTGGTTATTTTCATTACTTGCTCAAGAAAGGCAACATTCAACTGAACCCCAAACAATTCAGTGAGAAACAGAATCAAATGCTCATAAAACATGGGGAAATATGTAGAAAATAATGTTAAGAAAAAAGCAGAACACTAAACTGTGTATATATATTATGGTCACAGATATATTATCTTCTATATATATAAAAGGCTAATATGCTAAGTGTCCGACCGTCCAACTGGTTGCTATGATGTGCATTGACCACCAGGGGGCAAACACTCAACACAGGAGCTGCCGTGATGCGCACTGCGTTATTTACAGAGAAACGGCACTACAGATCTGGCGCCCACAAAGTAACACTCAGCTTCCCCCAAGTGAGACACAGGCCCTACCACCCTGGAGCGACACACCACCAAATCGCAGCCAATGCTGCCAAGACCCCATAGTGCAAAATGTGGCCCAGAACTCAGCCCAGCCAGGAAACAGTCGCTGTGGGCACAGGATAATGAAGTCATGTAGTAACGACTAGCTTCCTTTCCCTAGCAACTAGCCTTCTTGGAGTTTCTTCAGCCCAGGAACACAACTTGCTTTATAGCCAGGTGCAAACATTTTACACTTTAACCAAATGTCTGTGAAGTGTTTTCCCATGCCTCATCTCATTTGATCCTCACAGAGGTCCTGGAGTAGGTAGATAGGAGACTTGGTGGAATCCTATTTTCTTCTCATTAGCCAGAAAACGGAGATTTAGAAAGCTTAGAAACTTGACTCGACTAAAAAGAAGAAATGGTGGACCTTGAAAATGACTTAAGGTTTTCTCACTGCGCAGAATATAGTCAAACACTGCTGCAGTTAAATATTTTACCCTTTGTTTTCCCTGCGTGATCTACAATAATAATCTGCTTCACATTGATATTTACTGCTGTGGTGCTGACAATTACCTGAAAGAAAAGTTGGGGTGCTTCACTGGGCTGGAAAAAGTTTAGCTAAATCAGAAAGCAGGTCTAATTAAGCAAGTTTATCTATATATATAAAGCTCTTGCTGGCGCCAATCGCACATGTGTGTTTCGATCTGTCATCATCGATCATGAATTTGGTTGACACTTCTGTTATAGAGAAAGGGCAATTAGCGATATTAAAATATTTCTTCTAATTAATTTCCATTCAATGTGCACAAATTTGTGCACTGGGCCACTAGTAATATATAACTACAGATAAGGATGGAAAGTAATATGAAAAATGAAGTTGTTTTCTCACACATATCTATAACTTTATGTTTAGTCTTTCTAAATTTCATTTACTTCTCCTGTGGTTACCTTAATTTACTTACTTCTAGTGTAGTTTGTTTGCCTTTTTTTTTTTTTTTTTATCCTCACCCAAGGATATTTTTCCCATTGCTTTCTAGAGAGAGTGAAGGGAGGGACAGAGGACAGTGAGAAAGAAACATCACATGAGAGAGACACATTGATTGGTTGCCCCCCACATGTGCGCCCCACTCCCCCCCTTCCTGGGGCCAGGGAACTTGCCAAGGAACCAAGGTAGGCCCTTGTTGGGGAACCAAACCCGGGACCCTCCATAGGCCAGCACTCCAACCACTGAGCAAAACCGGCCAAGGCTATTTTAAATTATTAGGATAAGATCTCACTTCATCAGACAAAAACTTATGAGCCAGTTCCTCATATAAAGGGCGGTGACCACCCTAGATAGATGCCTGTATGTCTCTTCCTAAAAGTTCCTTAAGGATAGCAATTCCACAATTTCCAAGTTTCTTTCCCCTGGAAGAAACTCTGCTTAACCTGCCAATGACAGTGGATTTTTTAAAAAATCTTCATTTTTAAAAAAAATTTGCTTCAAACTAAAATAATCCTATTAATAAAAGTTAAAAGGATATTTGGGCAAATCATGAAAATGGAGTATTCATTCATACATATTTCTGATAACCTGGGTAAAGAGATGAGTTCTAGAGATGAATAAAACATAGGTACTGCCCTCGGGAAGATACTCTAGTCGGGCCAAGGGCACAGAGAGCTGCAAACTAAGGTAAAAATGCCATAAGTGGTCAATTCAACATAAAAACAGGGAGACCAGAGGAGCTATTCAGATTCTAAAGAGGAAGAGATTACTTCTGGTCATTTTTTTTTCCTGGTAAAGACGAGTGTCAGGAAAGGTTGCATGGTGGAGGCACATCTGAACTGGATCCTGAAGGAAAGAGAAATGATGGGCATGGCAGGATAGGGGCTTTACCCAGCAAGGGGGAAATCAGGGAGGAGTGGATTGTGTCCTAGAACAATGTACAGTGTAGGAATGAGAACCCAGAGGAAACATGCGGAAGAGTAATGGGGATCAGGCCTTGCCTTGACCTCGTAGAAAAGGGTGGGGCAAGTGAGCAAATATTATCCTTTGGGGCCTGGGCAAGGAGCCTTGCATTTGCTGTTGTATTTCGTCTGAAAACTTGTTTTACAAGTGAGACGTCAGAGTCTCTGAGAAGCATGCCACTCACCTACACATCCCCAAGGTAGCACTGTGCCTGGTGCTCAACAGGTCTGCAAAGTAATGTCTGAATGCATGGGTGACAAACCAACAGGCCACGCTCTGCTGCCCCACCATATTGCTCTGTTGGACTTGTTTTTGATAGATATTGGGAGCCACTGACAACTGAGCAGCTGTGGGTTAAGAAGAATACAGTAGCCCTGGCCGAGTATCTCAGTTGGTTAGAGCATCACCCCAGTACCAAGGTTGCAGGTTTGATACCCAGTCAGGGCACATATAAGAATCAACCAATGAATCCATAATAAGCGGAACAACAAATTGGTGTTTCCCTCTTTCCCTCCCTTCCCCCCCCCCCTCTCTCTCTCATCAATCAATAAAAATTTTTTAAAAAGAAGTATAGTAAAGGCTGGGAGATGGAATGGGGAGTTACCTAATGTTTACAGACAACATCTTGCTTTGCTTAGCATGCTTTGTTCATACAGATTTTTCTAAGGAAGTATTAGAATGCCTCAAAAACTCAACTGAAATTTAAATTTCTCCTTTACCAAATGTACTTTGATTTTGAAATTCCACCACTATAGAAGGTATAAAATGAAAAGTTAACTTTTTTCCCCCTCTTCCAACCAATAATTCCATTATTAATAGTATATTGTTCAGACTTCTAAAAAATGCTTATGCACTCATAAGTATATAATATGCCTATTCTTAAACATAATGAGATCATTATTTTGCTTTTTTATTCAATCTCTCTTGGAGATCTTTCCATATCAGTGCACAGAGAGCCACCTTGTTCTAAAGCTGCACAATGTTTCACCTCCAGGAAGTACCATAAAGTCTGTAAGGTGCCCGTGCCTATTTCAGTTGTCTTAGAGTTTTTGTTTTGTTCATTCTTAAAAACAGCGCTGTAAGGAACTCTTTTTATCCCAAATTGAATTCACTTGTGATCATTTGTATCCACCTCTTAGAGAGTCACAGATGGGCTCTCTGGTGTAATAAGAGAGCAAATTTCCTCACGTTACTATAGTTAACAACACTTATCTTAGCAATGAAGGGGAACACAAAGATAGTCTAAAAATAAATTTACTCATGGAGTTTTATCTCCTGATATAGCCTGGGGCCTCCTGGAAAGACTCAGGGCCTGAGTTCTGGCTTCCCACCCTGAGCCGCTGGTGCAAATTCCCCGTCCCACCGCAGCCGACAGCATGCCTTCCGAGGCCGCAGGCATTCCCTCCCGTATTTGCTGTCAGGGGCTTGGCCTCCCCTAGTTTCCGCTCAAAATGACAATGAAACGTGCAGGTGATAACGGTCAGAAATGCAGAATTTCAGAGCTGGGAGAGATGAGAGATCTAGCCTACACCTTACATTTCTTAGATTTGGCAATTATGACCTAGAGGGTTGAATATCTCAGGGAGATCACATAGCCAGTCACCGCAGCCCACCTTTCTCATGCCCGCCAGAGCTTTTCCAGTTCCATATCACCAGATAACAGCAGCATCCTTTGCTTAATTACTTCAAAAAGACCGTGTAAGCAAAATCTGTCTCTAATATTCCACTGAGTAGAAATAATGATGCTTAACACAAAATAAAAAGACCATCTGAGGACATATGTACAGACAGACAGCATAGACAGTAGGACATTCAAAAACCTTATTTTAAATATTTTTAACTTCTTTCTCCATGAAATTCACTACTAGAGTTTCTAACAAATTTCAAAACTGACACATATAAGTTCACCTCCCTTCTTACGTTCTTGTTGAGGTGTTAGCTACTACTGCTGACCTATCATCAGCAAGGCTTGTAGCTGTCCAGTTGTCTGCAGCCCCGACGGGGATTTCCAATCCTGGGACTCTCTCTCTGGGCCACATTTGCATGACCCTCCCCTCCCCCTCCCACTCATGCTACAGAGGCCAAATCAGGGATCTTGAATAGCACCTGAGACAAGTCTGTTTAAGATCTAAACATCAGAGAGTAGCCAGCTCCACCCTGGAGCCCTGCTCAGTTGCTGATGTAGAAAAACCCCTGCAAGCTGGCTTGGTGAAGTCTGCATTTCTGCATGAGGAAGTAAGTATACAGCAATATGGTCAAGAATCAATGGATGTGACTATCAGCTATGCTTTTGACCTTGAGTAAGGACTTAAAACTTTCATGGTCTGTTTCGTCGTCTTTGAAATGGGGATAATAATGACTGAACCTAGGATTGGCAATGTATATACACATCTTAGTACAATACCTGGCACATAGTTAAGTGCTCAAAAAATGGTGAGCCTCACCCTGGACCTCACATCGGGGCCAATGAGAAGCAAAAGGCAGCTGGAATAAGGAAAAGAAGGCAAAGTCTTTAGCATGATCTCTGTTGAGTTAATAAAAGCAGGATAGAAAATAGTTATATTTTATACAAGTCCATATTTTCTGTGGAGATTCCTAGGAACAAAGAGTCATCCCCAGGACTGTTTTAACTGAAATGTGAAGTGCTAGATCTGGGGGAAATGCACCAGGGTGGGTCAGGCTGATGATCGGCTGCCCCTGGGCCCAGCCACAGGGGTGGGGAGCCTGACTCCACAGCCTCACCTCAGGGGCACTGACAAGAACAGAACAGTGGATCAGCATCATGTCAGGGTGGCTTTTCCCCATCACCAACTGTTACCTGTGAGATTTCCCTGTGTGGTCAAGGCTATGATGTTTCACTACTTCTTCACACCTGAAATAAGAGATCACCTCAGCATTCAACCTCCTGGGGAAGAGCCACCATCCCATTACCTCTGGATTATTCTCACCATTGCTTTTGTACGGTGAATGTTTTTTAAAATCATGTCTCATGATGTTGTTTTTGTTTTTTCCTTTCTATTTTTCTGCTAATTACATGGCACTGAGATAGTCAAGAGGACGGGAACAGACTGTCTACATGGCCCACAGACCAGGACTGAACAAGGAGAAGCAGGGCAGGACACCGCTGGACTAGCGTGGGCCAGGCATAAGGCCGGGCAGCCCAAGGTCTTGCTCATGTAACAGATGTGCTGAGAAATGTGTTTGTGTCAGATGTTGCTACAAACCCCACTGCCTATAGGAGGCAGGCAGATAAATGCCTGAGGTAATGCAAGGGCGAGCAGCAGAGGCTTGGGCCAAACCGGCAGGTAGACACCACTAGCCGGCATTTAAAATTTAAAAATGAAACACAATGTGTATGTTAAACAGAATGCATCAGGGATCACATCTGGGCCTAGGGCTCCCACTCCTGGGTTCTGGCAGACAAGAAGTGAAAAGTGAAAAGGTCAGCCAAGAAAGGAAAGAGTGGGTGGTGCCCCATCCCATCCCCCCGTTCCCCCCCCCTGCCCCCCCCCCCAGGCCTGGGCCTTAAAACCCACAATGAGCGGTCACTGTTCCCATGAGCCCTACCTAAAACCCACCACAGGGAGGGCAGCGGGCACGGAGGTCACGGTGGCATTCGGTGTAGAGCCAGATACTCTGTGAGCCGGGGTTTCCCAGATGCTGGTCCTGGAAACCCAGTAACGTGAGAACATGGTCTGAGTCTGACACTGTGCACACAGGAACAACCTGAGACAATGGGTGCAGCGCGCACACACACACACACACACACACACACACACACACACACACACACACCCCGGCTCAGGGGAGAGCCTGCCTCAGTGGGCACAGCTGTGTCTGAGGCAAAGTCGCCTGACTGGAGGGAAAGAGTCAACGGGGCAGGACGGTTCCCGACAGGCTAAAACGGGAAGGACAAAACCCACATCCTTTCACATCATTTACTTCATAAACAAGTATATTTTTAGTGCTAATGCTGTTCACTGTACAAGGTACAGCTGAGGCTACAGAGATTAAAAGCTATAGGTACTGAGAGTAAATGTCTTATTCTGAGTTCACAGGAGCGAGAGCTTATTTGGCACCGCGGTTGGCCAAGCCATAAGCTTGCATTTGGTAACATAATAGCTCACTAATCACAGTATGGACTGCTAGGTAGATAGCAGATGGAAGGAAACAGATACATAATTAGGATCTCAAAATGCTTAGAAGAGTAGGTCATATAGAGGGAAAGAAAATCAGATTATCATAATCAGACTTTTTGACAACACTTTGTCAGAAGAAAATGGAGTAACATATTTAAGATTCTCAAGGAAAGAAAATGTGTGCCAAGGATGTTATATCCAACAAAACTCACCTTTAATAAAGGGTCACAAAGTGTTATCAAAAAAATGGGGGAATATTGTTCCAATGAGCCCCACCTAGGAATCTGCTGCAGAAAGAGCTTCAATCAACCCAGAGACACATGAAAACATGCTCAGAGTCACTAATCATCCGAGAGATGCAAATCAAAACGACAATTCGGTACCATCTCACACCTGTCAGATGGCTATCATCAACAAATCAACAAACAAGTGCTGGCGAGGATGCAGAGAAAAAGGAACCCTCCTGCACTGCTGGTGGGAATGCAGACTGGTGCAGCCGCTGTGGAGAACAGTATGGAGTTTCCTCAAAAAATAAAAAATGGAATTCCCATTTGACCCAGTAATATAGGAATATATCCCAAGAAACCAGAAACACCAATCAGAAAGGATATATGCACCCCTATGTTCATAGCAGCACAATTTACCATAGCTAAGATTTGGAAACAGCCTAAGTGCCCACCAGCAGTTGAGTGGATTAAAAAACTGTGGTACATCTACACAATGGAATACTACGCCTCTATAAAAAAGAAAGAACTTTTACCATTTGCAACAGCATGGATGGAACTGGAGAGCATCATGCTAAGCGAAATAAGCCAGTCAGAGAAAGATAAATGTCACATGATCTCACTCATATGTGGGATATACTGATCAACATAAACTGATGAACAAAAATAGGTCCAGAGACAAATGGCAGGGGAGGTGGAGGGGTTAGAGATCAACCCAAGGACTTGTATGCATGCATATTAGCATAACCAATGGACACAGACACTGGGGTGGTGGGGGCTTGCCCTCGGGGGTGGAAATGACTGGGGGGGGGGTGTCAATCAGGGAAAAAGGAGACATGTAAAACTTTAGATAATAAAAAAAGAGAAAGAGCTTCAATCACAATGTCTCAAGACACTGATATGAGAACTGATGGGCAGCACAGAGTTTCCTATAGAAGTAAGGAGGCTTCGGTGTACGTACACAGGAAGAATTCAGCCCTCTTGCATCGCGGTGGGGCCATGTGGCTGGTGGCTTGTTGAGCGTGTGTGCACCCTCCCATGGTTCACCTTCCTACTCCTGACAATAACAAGATGTGAAAAATAAAATTGGGACACAAACTACGAAGAAGACCCTGACTGCTGGAGAGGTAACAGCCTTTGGGAGTTCACAGAAAATGAGGGAGTTTGTAGCATTTTATTGAGGGTCAAACTCCGCAGCAGTTCAGAGCACAAGTATGGGAGGTGAGACGCCTGAGCTGCCGGGTATGCATCCCAGCTCGGCCAGGCACCTGCGGCCGGTTATTTGACCTCCCCAAACCACAATCCCTCCTCTGTAAACTCGGATTAACCACAATACCTTTCTCACAGATCCCTTATGAAGATGAAATGAGATAATGTGTATAGAGCACTTGCCCATTTTAAGTACTCAATAAATGTCTGTCATGATGACTGTCATTGGGATTGTGAATATTTCCAGAAACATAAAGAGCACTCTATTTGATGGACATCTTCCGGGTCCGAAGGCAGGATGAAGACATCCAAAGGAAGTTGTGCTATTTTTATAAACCCAGATCCTGGTCATTAGAAAGTCACTGCTTGTAATTAAGTGTATGTACTATTCAACACCTTTCACATCTTTGTTTTGTTTTTCTACCAACTACTCATCATGGGTAGTCAGTTTTCATTCCAATAACACCTGGGGTTATTATATCAGTAATAATGATGGCCCTCGATAGGCAGCTTCCAGGGCACAGGAGCCGGGTCTAGTGCAGATGTTATTGGTCTGCCCAATAACCATGCCCCTCTCCCTTCTTCCTACTGGCACCCCTCTTCCTGTGGAGGCCCCCTCAGCGCCCACTGTGCACTTGCAGCTGTGACTCAGCTCCTGCCAATGAGGCCTGAGGGAGCTTCAGGAAGGATTCTATCCCCTGATGAAAAGAGGCAGACACTACAGGAGAACAGATTGCTTGCTGCCCTCTCTGTGCCCTTTCCCCCCCAAACCCCCACCCCCGTCCACACACACTTCCTGCCTTCGCATGAGGTTGGCGAGTGTAAGATATCCATTGCTGAGGAAAACATTTTCTGCCCACGAGATGGCTAGTCTGTAGGAAGAAGTTGACATGCTAAGGATGGGAGAAGAGAAGGACAAAAAGAACCTGGTCCCTGATGACAGTGTCTGAGTCACTGATTCAACTTTGAATGGGACCAACGCCGACTAACCTTCATGGAAGATAATTTAATGCCTTTAACTATTCAAACCACTTTGGTATTTCTCAGGATGGGTACACTGGTGTTCGTTTCAATCTGCTTTCAACTTTAAAGCTATAGTTTGTATTTTCAAGAGATTTGTCCTTTCCACTGCAAAACAAAACAAAACACAAAAAACAAACAAACAAACAAACAAAAAACCTATAGATATCTGCTCCTGAATAATCGTCTCTGTACGAGACATTAACACTAGTCTCCCAGGCTGGGGGTGTTCAATTCCCTGCACATCAGTCACCTGGGGGCCTTGCAGAAATACCGATGCCCAGGCCCCTCCTTTGGGATGCTGCAGGAGGCGGGACCCGGGAATCTGCACCTTTTGTACCAAGCTTCCCAGCTGATTCTGTCATGCGGTCAAGTTGGGAGCGATGGCCCCAGATGAGCCCTAAGATACAGCAGCCTATTGGGCAAGTTCAAAGTTTCCTTTGTCATATCACCTCTTGGCCGTCCAGATAAAAACGTTCTCAAACCGCCCCCTCCGGGGCACACAGGGCAGGGACTCGCTGCTTCCTGGGGAGGGGCCCTGTTGACACGTGGCCTCTCGCCCTGGCAAGTACCAGTAGCCGTTCCTTCAGGCACTGCCACTCCAGGCCATAAAAGCAAGGGCACGAAATGGTTCAGTGTGGGCACCCCAGAGGCCAGCACTGCATGTTCCGAGGTCTGAGCTCACTCACCTCTCCACGATCACTCCAGGGCCACTGGGGACTGTGTCTCCATCGAGGCAGAAGGAAGCCCATTGCTAAGTCAAGACCGCTTTGTCCCGCTAGGGCAGTGAGAGTATTTAAGCAAACACCAGCCATTTCCCAGAAAACAACCTCTTTTTAAAGGGGAAGAAGGAAAAAGAAGAGTTGCTTCCTGATCACAGAGCTGTGCGATCAAGTACTGGACTTACTTCTTAAAGGTCTGAGTCATCGAAGTTTGTTTTGAACTTTGCCATCTGTTGCCCACACTGTGCCTGCAGTTCTTCTCGGAAGACCACCGTGCACTTCCGCGGAATTCGGGGACAGGCAGGTCTCCACAAGCACACGCCATAAACTCCGCCTCTGCCACTTTGGTTGACAGTCATGTAAGAAACTCATTTTTTTTAAAATAAATAATAGCCAGGAGTGGAGAAGGCCTGCACTAAACAAATGTGGTTTGAAGGAATATGAGCTAGGCTTAGAGAAGGTATTGGCCGAGAGGGTTATTTCTTACTTTTTGGCTCCTTGCAAACATTCATGTGCACCATGTGCCCTTGAGAGTGGCGTGTCCCCAGAAAAACTTGCCCCAGCGGGTAACCCTAGGTGCGTCCCTGCCCTCTGCCTCCCGGAACTCTCACAACACTCCCCCCCTCCCCACCCCCACCCCCAGGATGTGCTGGCCCAAGCGCCTTTGCGACACCCAGAGTGGCTGAGACAAGTCTTCCTGTCTTGGATAACCTGGTTTCACCCGTTACCTGTTTGAAACAAGGACCTCTAGTGGTGAAAGGCCAACCCACTGCTCACAACACAACTGTCATGGGTCTTTTGCAAGCTTTGCTCATACACAGGGAGGCTTACTGGATGCCAAGCTCTTCTTCAGGCCCACACACCTAAAGCCCAGGTGCCCTGCTCTGGCTCACTTCTCTTTAGCAGCAGCAGCAGGATTTCCCTCTAATCATGTGAGTGCAGCTGGGAATCACTGAAACTGTGCTACATTCACCCAGCTGTTCATGGCTCAGCCACCATTCTTTGGGCTCCTCTGGCATCCTTGGAAGGAAAAAAGGAAGTGCATGCTAAGAGCACATACGAAGCAAGATACCGCTCTCCCTCTCTACGCCAGCAGGGCTGCTGACAAACACCAACCCGACAAAGCCTACCATTTGCTGGGCGCCTTCTGCACCCTGGACAGCAGGAGGGGCACATGCTGGTTTAATCCACACAACCATCCTCCGATGTAAACACTCCCCCCGGTTTCCAGGGGAAGAAGCACGCTCAGAGAACTCAAGTGGATTGTCCAAAGCCGCACAGCCAGTGGTGGCTGAGCCACGAACAGCTGATTGCAGCAGACTCATGTGAACCAACCACGACCTGACTAAACTAAAAGTCATCTTTATTCCCAACGTTCAAGGAAACCACCACAAGTGGAATTTCAGACTTAATCCCGTTGTCTGTAAGCAACTAAACCCTCAGCATGGGGCGCCCCCTGGAGGCCCATTCCTGTGACCTCTCACCCTTCTCTTTCTTCCTCGTGAGGCAGAGTGCTGTATGCCCAGCCCTCAGTCACCTGGAGAGAGAGTCATGTCGGTCTGCGATCCCTCTGTTCGACACTGAAAAGCACAACCCTGGGAAAACAAACTTGGTAACACTGGTTCTGAACCATAAATACTTGCAGCTGGTTCTGAACCATAAATACCTGCTTTTAGAGAAAAAGCAACCGCTCTCCAAAAGGGTGGGTGGGTGTTATCTGATTATTGTGGAGCTGTGACATTTTCACACACGTTTCTCAGGTAACTTCTATGCTTGACATAAAAAAAACAAGAAAGCAAAATCCTGTGGAATTTGGTTTATTGCTGTTATACACTGGTTATTTGAAACAGACATCGGAAGAAACGTGCTGGCCCTGGCTGGGTAGCTCAGTTGGTTGAAGCATCGTCCAGATAAGCCAAGTTGTGGGTTCGATCCCTGGTCAGGGCACAACAAGAATCAGCCAATGAATGCATAACTAAGTGGAACCACAAATCAATGTTTGTCTCTCTCTCTCTTCCTCTCTCTCTATAATCAATCAATAAAAGCATTTTAGAAAGAAATGTGCTCCCTTCAATCTCTTATGATTGTGAAATAAAATATTTTAAAATTGGTTCTTCTACTGTCCTAAGGAAGCAAGCACCTTTACTTTCTGCGGTGAAACACAGAAGAATTCTGAACCCTTTTTGCCATTATCAGTTTACTTGCAGGGACCCATTCTTACAAACAAACATCTTTCTGCAAGGCACCAGTCCTCTGGGACCCCATGCCTTCCTGTGACCATAAGAGGGTTGTGCCGTACCACACACATCGTAGTCCAATAAATGCCTGCTGCATGAATGAATGGCACTCACCTCCTGCAAACTAGATGGAGGGGACACACCTCCCAACTTGTAAATGGCAAACGTTATGGTCTGAGACTCACAGGCCAGGTGGTTTCTAAAGTGCCTCTCGCCTCTCACATTCCAGAATTATCTGCCCTCTACTTGTAGCTCATTTCCTCTTCACCACCAAGATGTAGACTGCAAACTAACCTCCACTGGATACTGTTTGACCTCATTTACATTTTGCAACAAGGTTCACTGATTTTTTTATTTTTTTTTAAACTCTGAATGAATCATTCATTTTCAGCTACTGGGAGACACCACCGACAGACAAAGGTCTAGAACCTGTGGTTAGCGCAGACCCCAGGGCCAAAGTCATAAAAAACAGAGAAGGGGACATAAAGGTTGGGGTGTAAACCTCTCCTTTCAGTGTTTGTTGAGTTCTTACAGTGTGTGTTTGGTATTAAATGCAGGATGTGGGCAGGGTGAGGAGGGGTGAGGCGATAAAAGTTAATCTGGCACCACACAGTGCCTTCCCTTAACTTCTGTGTCAGAGCTGATTCTCTCTGTGAATGCCAAAATGGGGCGAACTGGGTGCTTTTTATCCAGGTTGGCCCCGGTGCATAACCACCTGGCACTAGGGTTGCATTAACGTTCCTTCTCCCTCTGAGAGAAAACAGGGGGGCCTTATTGTTACCACTGACCTTCCCCTGCCTCCTGGGGTTACCCCCTGCTCAATCCTTTCAATCTGTACCTGACAAGAACGGAGGGAGTGGGGAAATGACCTATCCTGCATGGTGTGGAAGCAAAGCTCAGTTCTGATGGAGTACAAATGACATGTCCAAGAAGGAAACGTGTTACCCCAAGGGGCTGTCCCAAGCAGAACAGGATAAACGGGATTCATTAACTGTGAGACCTCTGTAGTGCCCAGCACTGTGGCCGACTCAACTGCAAGGATCAGCAACTTGAAGTTCCCCAAGGCATAAACGACCTAGAAATCTGCTCCTCCCCCCACATGGCATTTCCTAATGAGTACTGTTTGGATGCAATCATTTTTCTCCACAAACCCTTTCCTCCAATTTCAAAAGAATGAAGAATTACCGAGAACAGGCCTCGTAAAATACTCTGTTCCTGGCCCTGGCAGTGTGCGTGTTCACTCTCAGTTTCTGCGACTCTGTTGGGATCCCAGAACAGCCTGTCCTCACCACACCTCACTACACAAATGAAGAGTACAGCTAGCAATATAGTCAGAAACAGAAAATCAAGAGACAACAAAGATGAGAAGGTTTTCCAGCTCACACCACCCCTTTTCTAATTTAAACACTGGAACATCAATTAGCACAATAGAAGTCTCCCTTAAAGAAAAAAATGTAAAGGCCCATTTGTGGAGGATCACTAATTTTTTTTTGGGGGGGGGGATCTTCTTACATTAACAATTTATTAATGATTCTTAAATTATCACATAATCTAGATTAAACATAATGGCTTATAATGCAAAAGCTTAATACAAAACATCCAATATCTAAGATATTCTTCTTTTACAGGGAGGTAAGTGGTAACCCGCTTGCCTAAATTTTACTTATTTGAATTACTGGTAAACCTCAAAAGGTGGGCAAGGGGTGGAGGAGGCATTAACATGTATGGACAGGAACAGGCATCCAGAAAATCTACAAAAAAGGTAACTGTGTTACCAGCTACAGTATTAACAACAGCTTGCTGACTTAACTTCCCATGACGGATCTAATTAGAAGGTGGCAATAAATGTTTCCAGGTGTTTAATTAAGTGTGATAATTATTTCTTTCCTTAAAGAGATGGAGTCATATGTTTACATTTCAAAGCATAATGTTTCCTTACTTAAACTCAGTGGAAACACTTTTGGGTAACACAGGATTCAAACCAGGATAAAAATACCTGGTGCGATAAGCAGCACTTGAAGTGCTCTAACAACCCTAGCCCCCATGTGCCTACACACAGTGGCAACTAAAGGCTGTTCTGTTCTGGTCCTTTTCTTTAGCCACAGAGTTTTTGTTATCCTCACACCGCAATGAATAATTTCTATTCAACAGGTCATTTCTTGAATGATTTCTTATCAAGGAAGTGGGGAGATTTTCTGGGTATCTCCACTTTCACCGAAGGAACATAGTAAGTAAAAATAAATTGAGAGCTAGGAGAATTAAACGTCTATTAGAATTGGATGGGACCTCAGCAACCAAGGAATCATTTCAGAGACGGATTCAAGAACAGCACTGCTCTCAATTAAAGCTATTGATTAACTGTTTTAAAATGCAGAAATATGCCCTACAGTTGAGTTCATCTTGACCCCCATAGAATAATTCATGGAGGGATGGAATTATCAGCCTTAAGTGCCCCAAGGACTTTGCTGTTTCAACCCTGGGCACTCACCCAGTCTCCTAGGCTTCCCTGATTCCCTCAGCGGAGGGGCAGCTCTTTCTACACAGCCGTGTGTTTCAGCACATCAGATGGCTTTAGAGAGACGGTGTCACTGAACCAATAAACACCCTTCAGGTGCCCAAATCTGGCTGGCCAGCCTGGTCTTCGGCCTGCCAACCGCCCGCGTCCCAGGGCTCTCATCAGGTGTTCTGGCTTCAGGTGCTGAGCGCGGAGCGCCACACGTGCGTGCGCACTCAACTTTCTTCTGCAATGGAAGTCTCCACCGTTTGATCTCAAGGCAGCACTCGCGTCCCCGGGGCCAGTTTTACAATGCAGGGTTGGGTTACAATCTCGGGCCAGCATCTCGGTCTGCAATCTGGGGCACCCTGATAACCCGGGCAGCCCCTTTCCACAGCAAGAGTTGTTACCAGGAGGGCGTGACACCTAGCGGGGGCTGCGTCCTCAGAAGGAAGGAAGGAATTGCGAGTGGGCTCGGGACAGGGGGGGGGGGGGGGGGGCAGTTAAGGGTCGGCCCGAGTCCGGAGGGGCTCCTACCCGAGTCTCTCAGACTGTCCCTGCGACGCAGGACCTGGCTCAAACTCCGGGTAGTTTCCAGGCTGTGCGCGCCTGCACACACAGCTACACACACTCGCTCACCCGTACCCACTCACACCCACTCACACTCACTCCCCAAACTCTCGGTGGGCGGAAAGCGCGCTCCCCGTAGCAGCCCGCAGCCCGGCGGCCGGGAAAGCCTCATGAGGGTGCGTGCGGGGTCCGCGCGCCTGGGAGCCACTTACTCGGAAGAGGGGGCGCGGCGGCGCCGGGACCGAGAGGAGCTGGGCGAGCTGACGGCGCGGACGGAGTTCCTAGTCGCTCGAATGCTCGTGGGCTCCCGCGGACCGATCAACCAGCGCACGCCAGGGCTGGCGGGAGAAAAGAAGTCCGGGGCCGGGATGGGGCGGGCGGGGTGGGGGTTGGGGAGGGGGGAGCTGAGCGGCGGGGGTGAGGCGGGTTGGGAGGAGGGGCTAGGAGGCCGGGAGGAGGGGCGGAGGGGCTAAGAAGCCGGGAGGAGGGGCTAGGAGGTTGGGAGGAGGGGCCAGGAGGCACTGGCTTCTGTGGTTTTTTAAAAATATATTTTAAAAAAAATTGATTTCAGAGAGAGGGAGAGAGAGGGAGAGAGAGAGAGAGAGAGAGAGAGAGAGAGAGAGAGAGAGAGAGAGAGAGAGAGAGAGAGAGAGAGAGAGGCATCAATGATGAGAGAGAATCATTGATTGGCTGCCTCCTGTACACCCCACACTGGGGATTGAGCCTGCCAGGGAGGCATGTGCCCTGACCAGAAATGGAACCATGCCCTCCTGGTTCATAAGCTGATGTTCAATCACTGAGTCATGCCGGCTGGGCATCAGTTTCTTCAGTTGTAAAAATGAAATGCCAACCTCCTAGTGTGTTGAGATGTTTAAATGAGCTCATGTGTTTTTTGCACCGTGCCTGGCACATAAAAGCAAGTGTGAATGTGAGCATCTGTTGCCATTATTATCCTTATGAACCCCGAAATCCCACGTGTGTGTTTGTTTTGGCTTCAAGTCTATCCAGTGATGTCTGATGCGCTTGTGATTCCACTCGCGGAGGCTGCAGGGCTTCCTCTCTTAGTTAAAAGCTCATGGGCTTATGGGAAGCCAGTCTGGCCTCAGCTACCCGTGGACTTCATTGTGACTAGCTCCCCACCCGGATGGGGCAGAATCTAGACCTTCCTCCTGCTGAGGACCCTAACCCAGGGTAACTATTCTCAAGGGCAAGGGTGCTGGACCTTCCTGGAAATAGAATGCTATAGCAAAGGGTGACTTTTTGCTCAAACTTAGCCATTTCCATCAGCCACCCTCCCCAGGAAACAATTCTCTGCATGTTTCTAGATGTTCACCCCTTCAGCCCTTCTTTACAGAAATTGGGAATGCTTTTGTTATCTTATTTTTGTGATTGCGCCACTGGAGTCTTTGTCTATGTGGGTTCTTCCTTACCTGAACTTTTTTTTTTAACTGTCTCAAATCTCACTTGAGCTTTATCCCAAATACTACAAAGACTAGTTTTGTTCTGTCTTTGGCTGCACAATTCTACTGTGAAAGTCTTTTTCTATGAAGTATATATGGCCTACATTCTTAGTTCTATTGATAGATGTCTCTTGTATATTTACACCCATGAAACACTAGTCCAAGTTGGCAACACTTTACTTGACTTTAAATATATTTTATTTATTTCAGAGAGGAAGAGGGAGAAACATCAATGATGAGAATCATTGACTGGCTGCCTCCTGCACACCCCACAGTGGGTATTGAGTCCACAACCAATCCAACCGCGACCTCCTGATTCATACACAGGTTGACACTCAACCACTGAGCCACGCAGGCCAGGCGCTTGACTTGATTTTTAATGAGGCTCCCACCTTAGTCGTGAAACACTGGGAGCACATCACTCTCACCTACTGGGTTCTGAGTCTCATGTTCTCCTTCAACAGCCTCACTTCTTTCCCTCTAATTACCAATACTCACAGTAAAGAGTTGGTGTGTGCCCTAACTGGTTTGGCTCAGTGGATAGAGCGTTGGCCTGCGGACTCAAGGGTCCCAGGTTCGATTCCGTTCAAGGGCATGTACCTTGGTTTCGGGCACATACCCAGTGGGGAGTATGCAGGAGGCAGCTGATTGATGTTTCTCTTTCTATCCCTCTCCCTTCCTCTCTGTAAAAAAATCAGTAAAATATATTTAAAAAGAGAAAAAGAAGAGTTGGTGTGCTACTTCTATGTATAGTTTTCTGTGTGCACACATAGGTCTGTCTCTCTACCTAACAATGGCCTCATGAATTTTTTAAAAATTTATTCAATACTGTGGCTTAACCATGGTCTCAGAGTCAAGACACAGGCAAGATTGTGGTTGTAAATCCTTTTGTTAAGATCTCAGATTTAAGGATGTGACCTGGAGACAGACCCCTTTTGTGAGAAAGTAAAAATGTTAAAAATCTGTACACCACAGCAACTTCATAGGTGGCCCAAGGTAGAGAAGAGCCTGTCTCAGGAAAAAAAAATATGGGTGTAGGCTTGTCTAATGAGTGGATTAAAATTTAATGTATATGAAACCCCCAGTTTTTAAAAGCAATTTTTCTAGATTGAACCATAAGGGGTAGGGATAGCACAAAACGTAGAGGCCTTTGAATCCTCAAACTTCTCTGGTGAGGAAATGGGCTGAGAACAGTACTCAGTTAAATACATGGAAAAGGAAGGATGACTCAGAGGTAGGAAAAAACAACCCAGTGGATAGAGCTACCCCTTGTGTAGAATTACTTCCAGGGAAATGGATTACTCAAGGAACTGCTGACATGTGCCCAGCTAAATGTCAGAATCTCTGTAGACCAGGGACTACTATGTGACTCTTCCTTTCCCTCTTTAGGAATGGGAGCTACCTTATCTCTGCCTCATCACTGTATGCTTGGCGTGTGGAAGGCACCTAACTTCCCACTAGTTTAGAGGACTTTAGACTATACTTAAGGAATCTCATTCAAGGTACCACATACACACCTGAACCTGACTTAGATGAGGGAAACCTGGGGCTCAAATCTGACCTTGATGGACTAGAATGAAAATATTGGAGTTTGGGGGAGTGTTTTGCATGTGGGGGGAATATAGTTTTAAAAGCTTATTTAACACATATCCCAGGTCGATGCATGCACTGCTTGAATTCTATTACCTAGGTCATACCTGTACCAACACTGAGTAGAGAATCAGCTGTATATGAGTAAAGCATTTCCACTGGGGAAAGAAAAAGGTTGTCACACCAGTTGTTTGTACCACCCATCTGTATTTGCAGTGGAAGAACAAAAGAAATTTTTCTTCCAAGAAGCCTTGTGAAACAATGTGACACTCTAACTACATTAGCTCCCTGAATGTCAGGCCATATACATACAGAAAAATACTAAGCAAGCAAAAGGGGAGATAAATCATGAAAAACTCAAGAACAGATTTAACTTTGAAAGTTACTGTAGCAAAACTACACACACTTCTAAAAGACTGACAGGTACATTTAAGTAACCTATGTTAAACTTCTTCTAAACTATATTCCCCTCCAAATGGTATCCTTTTCTTACATAAGTAACATCAAGCATCAAAAATATCCCAGCAATTCACAAAAAGGATTCCTGACTACTCATCAGAGCAGCTCCCAGTTTAGTCCTATTAAAATTACAGCTTTTTTTTTTTTTTTCCTTTTACCAACACAACAATCTTTGGTATCATGTTACCGAGTAGGGTTTAAAGGAGTTTGGAAAAATATTACCTCCTTCTTCCCTACTCCTATGTTAAAAGTTTTGTTTTGTGCATATTCTTTCATACATAGTTCTGTCTTTAAACCTATACAGGACTAAACTGCCCCAAATATGGGATATTACACCTTTGACTTTGCAATCTTTCTCACCAACCTCTTTTCAGATTAGCAGATACAAATCTGACATTCTTTTAGTGTTGAGAAAATATTCCATTGTATGAATGTGCCACAATTTATTCAAGCACTTACTTACTAATTAACATTTAGATTTCTAATTTTTTTTCTCCAACAGATATTTCAATACACACTGTGTACAAAAATTTTTTGCAAGGGAGCTTTTATCTTTATAGGATAACTAGAGGCCCGGTACACGAAATGAAATTTGTGCACGGGAGGTGGGGGGGAGGTGTGTCCCTCAGCCCAGCCTGCACCCTCTCCAATCTGAGATCCCTCTCACAATCCAGGACTGCTGGCTCCCAACCGCTTGCCTGCCTGCCTGCCTGATCACCCCCTGACCACTCCCCTGCCAGCTTGATCAACGCCTAACTGCTCCCCTGCCAACCTGATTGCCCCTAACTGCCCTCCCCTGCAGGCCTGGTCCCTCCCAACTGCCCTCCCCTGCCGGCCTTGTCCCTCCCAACTGCCCTCCCCTGCTGGCCTGGTCACCCTCAACTGCCCTCCCCTGTTGGCCTGATCGCCCACAACTGCTCTCCCTGGCTGGCCATCTTGTGTCCACATGGGGGTGGCCATCTTTGACCACATGGGGGCATCCATCTTGTGTGTTGGAGTGATAGTCAATTTGCATATTACCTCTTTATTAGATAGGATATTATATAAGATTTCTCAAAAATAGGATTGCTCAATATGTATAGGTAACTTTGTAGCAGTTTAATTCTGCCAGCAATGTATTAGTGTGCCCATCTCCTTACATCTTCACCAATATTGACATCACTGTTTTGACTTTAAACCAATCTGATAGAAACATTTTTTTAACCATACTTCATGATTGCTTTTTCAATGTCCTATTCTCTAAGTTATTTGCCAATTTCTCCAATAATCTATCATTTTAAAGTTCTCTTTATATACAGATACATTAATATTTTTTCAGTTACTACACAAATATTTCTTCTAGTCACCTGTTCTTTTAACTTTGGCTGTGGCTCTCTGCCATATGAGATTTAAGTTTTGTTTAGTAAGATCAGACCTCTAAGGTTGTATAAGGATTTTAAATGGGTATCTTTGTATTGTGTTCTGATTGTTGAGACTAGTGTGAGAAATTTCCATAATTTTATTTTTTTAAGTAATTATAAAAAAAAAGAAGAAATGAATTTGGGCAAGACAGAGAGCAAGAAAGGAGGATGGCATTGACTGTCCCATGATTCTACATAAGAAAATACCAACATTTCAGAAAATGAGGCTTGAAATGTTGTGAATTATCCCATCATTATAAAGCCACATTCTCAGAAAATGCACAATTAAAAAAATGTATTTTGATGTATTCACTTCATTAATGTGAATGAAATTTTACATATATGTACATCACTTTATACTTAATATGCATTCCTACTATTTTTATTCTCATCTTTTTTGAATAATGCTTACCTATTAAGTTAAAAGGATGTACAAAAGGAAGAACAGGAGTACTGGGGAAAGTATTCAATCCTTCCTACATTAACCAAATTCAAATACAGAAATTCTCCATTTAAAATGTGACATATACTTTAAGTCAACTAAAGTCTCATAAATATTACTTACAACAATAGCATGCTAAAAAAAAAAGTCACTGCATGATTGTTTATTTAAAATATTATGACTCTGGATGTAATTACATATGGGCTTACATAATTTATTATTCATATAAACCCTCCATTAAAATGCATAATAGTTCACCCACAATGCCTTTTTTCTAAGCATAATAATAAATTTTCTCTTATTAAAAGTGTTTAAAGCCTTTTGAATCTTGATTTGTGAAGAAATTACTAAAAAATAATTTAAGCTTAACTACATCAAACAATGGTATTGTTTGCAATGCTGTCACAGATTCCTCCATGGCAACAGTCACGTGTTGTTACTGCACAATTTATGGTACAGGTTATTATGTGCACATAAACTCTCTACATAATGACAGTATTTTCACTGCAACTTGCTCAACACATTTAAAATTATGAATACAATTTACAAAATCTTTAACAATATACTTTTAAGATAAAAGTATCCTGAGGATATTACAAAATTCATTTTACCAGCCCTTCATTTCTTTGTTTTATTTCACTCTTTAATTTCCAAGATAATAGCTGTTCATACTTTGTTACATAAAAATGTTCTTATAGTCCCTATTAACAAAATATATTTAAGCTCAATAGCATATAATTGTCCCTCAAACACTTAGATCCAACTGCCTCTCTCCTTGGTTAAAATCAAGTATTTATCAAGTTTTCTATAATTTTGAATCAGAAAAGGTATAGCAAAACAGAGAGAAATAGGGTTAGCACATCTAAGTTAAAAGCACTGCATTTTTAATATTTTGGTCATATTTTATAATAAAATAATATATTTTGGCAAAAATAATAAAATATAAGGTTCAGTTTATTTTCTATTAATGGTAGATCTGGCAGGTATTTTACACTTGTAAATACTATCTATTTAATTTGACTGTTTTCACATTTGTTTTTAAAAACACTGCTATAAGGTTTTCAGAAATTTTGAGACTAAAAGCACCTAAAAAATAAAATTTAACTAAAATGTTTGATGCTCAAAAAATCCTTTCATAAATTTATAAACTTACTTTTAAGTGTCTCATACATATGAACACAGAATTATTATTGCCTGCTAAGACATATTTGACTTAATGTAATCTTTAAAATAATAATCCTGGAAGTCTTCCTGAAATTTATGTGAAAATCCGATGGGAATTCAAAAAATTTTAAAAAAAGAACATGAAAACAAATAGCTGCAAAAAAAGTTGTTATTCTGGTGGTAGTAGTTATTATGGCGCAAAAACACATGAAAAGACTTATAATTTTCTCATATATACACAAAGTAAGTTCAAATAAGATGTGCAAGGTATATTACATATATATACACAACCACACACGCACACACGCACACACACGCACACTCACACACATACATACATACCCACACTTGGGCTCCAGTAGGGAAACTTGAAAATTTACATAATGAGCCACTTGGCTCATTTATCACTTAAGTCCCAATAATAGTTTTAATGGAGATGTACATTATTTTTTTGATTCTTACTCAAATATCAATCTATCATTAGTTAAGAGAAGAAAAGTTTGAGATGTGTAAGTCTGAAAAAGGAACTAAGAGTATGGTGAATTAAGTGATGATGGATGTGCAACTGCCTTTATATAAAAGGTATTTTACTGTGGAAGAAATTCATGCAGAGGTGTCTGCAGAAGACTTTGTCAACCATAAGAAAACACAACTCATTTGACACTGTGACATCCTCACTATAACACACTATAAATATGTAATATTACAGCATTACTTACAGCATTCTAGTTTGGGCAACAGAGTCTAATTCTGAATGACCTTGTTAATTTTTAAGGCATCAGTGCATCAAGGGCAAAGCTCCATAAAATAAATATGAAAATAAGAAAGCATTAGCTTATTTGTGGCATTGAGAGTAATCAATGTACATTACATGTGTTGGCCACTTCTATGGAATAGGTAATAAATTATAGATCTTATTGTCAAAATGTTACAACATAAATTTCACATCATGTTTCAATACTTCATTTAATGGGCTAAACTGATCCGGCAGTATCCTCATTTTCATTGTTCCATCAGCTCCACATGAAAAAATGTGATTTGCTGGCCCTGTCTCAATTTGCATCACTCCCGTTCCGATATTTCTGAAAATGGATTGCCGAGCATGTTCACTGATAAAAGTGTGAAGAAGACTAAAGGTAGAGAGATTCCAAATCTGAAAGATATTAAGAACAAAATAAAACTTGGGGTTGATGATTACCTAAAAAGTATAAATATAATATTTAGCCTGTCTTCCTGTGCAAATAAGGAATTTCTAAAACAAAGATGGAGAAAAGCCTGTGTAGGCCTAAGTTCTGAATAGGAAGTAACTCACTTTGATATTATTACATTCTTCAAAATCCATCCAGTAAGAGAGGAAGGTATTTTTAACCTTGCATTGGAGATGAGAAAACTTAGGTACAAGGATGTTAAGTGTACAATTCTACAAAAACTTGGAATATTATAAGGACTACCATCAAAATTTCCTATCTCTCAGCAAAGCTTTTGCTGTGTAGTTCTATAGTGAAGTAATCTTGTCTCTATAATGTAAAATACCCCCAGGGGATCAGAACCACTGAAAAGCAATAGATACCTAGAGGCCCTCACATAAGGCAAATCTATGTTCCAACTGCAAGATAAGGTTAATTAATATAACTTCAGAATAATTAATTTACTAAATAGAAACTTTCTATTTTTTATCCCTTTCCAAATAAATGTGTCTGTCCCTAAAGTAATTTATAAGCATCTTCACTAATGTGGAACCTAAATACTTTCAGGACATTGTTTTAAATTTAGGGAACCAATTTATTTATTTATTTATTTTTAGATCTCATTAATAAAAATCTTACTTTTCTTTAAGAAATAAATTAATTTCTACCATTCTAGACATACTTGTTAAACTGAATATACTACATTGTTTATTTTCAAATCTATTTTTTTACTCAATTAAATAATAAAACTGAGTACAAACAAAAGAACTAATCTAAAATACAGTATAAACTGCCTAAGCTGAGGGCAGTTCAAATATAACTAATTTTTTCTTGCTAAATATTTTTAAAATAATATGCCAGTTCTAACAAAGTAGTCCAATTTATTTGCACTAAATAAATTCTCTAGCATTTAAATTAATGGATTCTAAGAAATCAAACTCTCCCAGTAGATTGCTGACCATTAGAATAATTTAGGGACTAGTCTAAACTAACTTATTTCTGCAGATGTTTCCAAGTGTGGCCAGAGGACTCTCCATCAAAATCACTAGGTATGTGTTATAAAAATTCACATTCCTGAACCTTGGACTTACTAAATATTTTTGGGGTGGGACCTAACAATAGAATTTTTGGAGTGGGGTACATTTTTAATAAGCTGCTTAACATTTTAAAAAACTTCTAGGTTTTAAACACAGTGGGGTTTGAGAAGGACTGTTATAGGCAGGACTTATCCAGGTACATTCAGAATTACTGAATCAGGCACTGAGTAGTTGCATGCTAAAGCTATAAATAAATAAATAAAAATGGCATAAGGAAATGTCAGTATACTTCGCGGTACCTGAAATAGAATTCAGTAATGCTTAACATGCAGTCAAGACTAATTTTAACATCTGAAATGTATTTATATCCATGGAAAAATCTAGTTCTTTTATATGCATTAATTAAGCATATCTTAAAAATAGACAATTTTCAAGTTAATCATTACTTCATTTGTTAAAAGATTTATTAAATAGCAGTTAATGTGGTTGACTACGAAGGAATTGTTAATATACACGTATATTATTTAAAGAGACTAACATCATCAATTACGATTAAACACCTAAGGTTTCTGAAGATTTCTTTTTGTAGATATGTGGCATTATTATGTTTACCTTTATGCTGCCTTCAGCAGATCCTGTAACAAAGTACTCTTCAGTTGGATCAATAGCAACAGCTTTAACAGGAGAATCATGGCTCTGGAAAAGCTGCCTTTGTTGTCGTTGCTGAAGGTCAAAGACACATGTAAATCCTTTTCTGCCACATGATATTAGTAGCTGATGTTTTGGAGCATATGCTAAAACAGTGGCTCCACTATCATGGCAAATAAAAGCTGAAAGAAAAAAAAAGTAAAAATCACTTAATAGTATAAGAAACAGACTTATGGCTTTTGGCCAAGGTGAAATGTTAGAACATGTGTTTTTGTGGACATGTGTTTTCATTTCTCTTGGATACACACACACACACACACACACACACACACACACACACACACACACGAGACCCATTGCATGAAGATTCATGCAAGAATATGCCTTCCTTCCCCTGGCTTTGCTCCCAGCCACCCGGGAGCCTGAAAGTCCTTGCTCCCGGCCAGAATGCAGCTCCTGTAGCTCCCTCCGCCCCCCGCCCACCCCCTCATAGCAGGCATCCCACCCTGCCCGGCTGCTCTGCATCTGTGTATGCAAATTAACCCTCCAGCTTTGTTGGGTTAATTTGCATACTTACTCCTGATTGGCTGATGGGCATCATGGAGGTACAGTCTATTTGCATATTTCTCTTTTATTAGTGAAGACTATATATATATATATATATATATATATATATATATATATACATACATACATACATACTGCTGGGTCATATTAAGTGTATGTTTAACTTTATTAGAAACTACCAAACAGTTTTCCAAAGTGGTTGTGCCATTTCATACCTCTATCAACAAAATCATGAGTGTTCTGGTATTTCCATATCCTCACCAACACTTGGTATCCTAGAATCTTTAATTTTGGCCATTTCAGTGTATAGAGTAGTATCTTATGTGAATTTAATTTGCATTTCCCTGATAACTATTGATGCTGAACACCATTTTGTATACTTATTTGCTATTCAAATGTTGATAAGTGAATAATTTAAAAAATCTTTAATATATTATTTCTTTCATGGGTTAGACTTTTGGTTTTGTATCTAAAAAGTCATCACCAAACCCAAGAACACCTAGATTTTCTCCTACATTTTGTTCTAGGAATTTTTTAGCTTGTATTTTATGTATAACTCTATGATCCATTTTGAGTTAATTTTCATGAAAAGGGTGAGGTTAATTTTTCTGCATATCAGCATCCAATTATTATAGCACTATTTGTTGGAAAACTATCTGTCTCCATTTAATTGTCTATGTGTCTTTATTAACAATCAATGCACTATTTACGTGTGAGTCTATTACTGGGCTACTTACAAGCATACCTTGCTTTATTGTTTCACTTTCTTGTACTTCACAGACACTGTATTACTTGTGGCAACCCTGTATACAGCATGTCTGTTAGCGCCGTTTTTCTAACAGCATTTGCTCACTTTGCGTCTCTGTCACATTTTAATAATTCTCTCAATATTTCAAACTTTTTCATTATTATTATGTTTGTTAGGATGATCTGTGGTCAGTGATTTTTGATGTTACTATTATAATTTTTTTGGGGTGCTGTGAACCATGCCCATAAGATGGCACACTTAATAAATGTTGAGTGTGTTCTGACTGGCTGTTCCCCCGTCTGTTTCCCTCTCCTCAGGTCTCCCTATTCCCTGAGACACAGCAATATTGAAATAAGATCAATCAATAACCCTACAATGGCCTCTAAGTGTTCAAGTGAAAGGAAGAGTGTCACATATCTCACTTTAAATCAACAGTTAGAAATGATTAAACTTAGTGAGAAAGGCATGTCAAAAGCCGAGATAGGCAGAAAGCTAGACTCCTTGCACTAGTGAGCCAAGATATGAATGCAAAGGAAAAGTTCTTGAAGAAAATTAAAAGTGCTACTCCAGTGAACACATGAATGATAGGAAAGCAAAACAGCTTTATTACTGATATGGAGAAAGTTTCAGTGGTCCAGATAGGTCAAACCAGTTACAATATTTCCTTAGGTCAAAGACTAAGCCAGAGCAAGGCTCTACCTCTCTTCAATTCTACAGACAGAGAGGTGAGGAAGCTACAGAAGACAAGTTGGAAGTTAGCAGAGTTTGGTTCATGAGGTTTAAAGAAAGAATCTGTCTCCAAAACTTAAAATGTGCAAGGTGAAACAGCAAGTGCTGATGAAGAAGCTACAGCAAGTTATCCAGAAGATCCAGCTAAGATAATGAAATGAGAGTTTCAGTGTAGATGAAACAGCCTTATATTGGAAGAAGATACCATCTAGGACTTTCATAGCTAGAAAGAAGTCAAGCTTGACTTCAAAGTGTTAAAGGATGGGCTGACTTTCTTTATTGGGGGCTAATGCAGCTGGGAACTTTTAAGTCGAAGCTAATGCTTACTTACACTCCAAAAATCCTAGAGCCCTTAAGTATTATGCTAAATCAACTCTGCCTGTGCTCTATAAAAAAAACCAACATGCCCTAGCTAGTTTGGCTCAATGGATAGAATGTTCCCAAGTTCGATTTCAATCAAGGGCATGTACCTTGGCTTGATCCCTGGCCCTGGTCAGGGCGCATGCAGGAGGCAACCAGTTGATGGGTCTCTCTCACATCGATGTTTCTCTCTCTCATTCTGTATCTCCCCCTTCCTTTCACTCTCTAAAAATCAATGGAAAAATATCCTCAGGCGAGGATTAACAACAACAAAAAAGAACCAACAAAGCCCGGATGACAGCATATCTGTTTATAATGTGCTTTACTGACTATTTTAAGCACACTGTTGAGACCTACTGCACAGAAAAAAAAATATTTTAAAATTATTACTGCTCATTAACAATGCATGTGGTCACCCAAGAGCTCTGATGGAGATGTACAAGATTAATATTTTCATGCCTGCTAACAAAACATGGGTCAGTAAGTAATTTCAATTTTTACTGTTTAAGAAATACATTTTGCCCGGCCAGTGTGGTTCAGCAGTTGAGCATCAACCCAGAAACCAAGAGGTCATGGGTTTGATTCCCGATCAGGGAACATGCTCAGCTTGCAGGGTTGATCCCCATTAGGGGGCGTATAGGAGGCAGTCAATTGACGATGTTCCATTCTCTCTATGCCTCTCCTTTCCTCTCAAAAACACATTAAAAAAAAAAAGAAAAGAAATATGTTTCCTAAGGCTATAGATGCCATAAGGATCTGGGCAAAGTAAATTGAAAACCTTTTGGAAGGGATTCACCATTCTAGATGCCATTAAGAACATTTGTAATTTATGGGAAGAGGTCAAAATATCAACATTAACAGGAGTTTAGAAGATGTTGATTCCAACTCTTCTGGATGACTTTGAGGGGTTCAAGAGTTCAGTGAAGAAAGTAACTGCAGAAGTGACGGAAATAACAAGAGAACCAGAATTAGAAGTGGAGTTTGGAGATGTGACCAAATTGCTAAAACTTGGTAAATGATGAGTTGCTTCTTATGGATAAGCAAAGAAAGATGGAATCTACTCGTGGTGAAAATGCTGTGAAGATTGTTGAAATGACAACAAAGGATTTAGAATATTACATAAACTTAGTTGACTAAGCAGAAGCAGGTTCAACTGTGGGTAAAATGCTATCAAACAGCATCACATGCCAGAGCAATTGTTACTAAAAGACTACAGTATGTATAGTGTAATCATAACTTTTATAGGCAATGGGAAACCAAAAAACTTGTATGACTCGCTTTACCGGCATACCTCAGAGATACTGCCGTTGAGTTCCAGACCACTGCAATAAAAAGAATATAGCAATAAAGTAGTAATCTTTGTGCTAGTGGAAGATCTTGCCTTCAATTTGTAAAAAAATGCAACATCTGTGAAGTGCAAAAAAGGGAAGTGCAATAAAATGATGTATGCCTATATTGCAATATTCACTTTATTGTGGGGGTCCAAAACTGAACCTGTAACATCTCTGAGGTATGTCTGTACCCTGTTCTATGATAAGTGTCTATTCTTAAGCCAATATCACAATATCTTAATTACTGTAGCTTTATAGTAAGATCTAAAATCAGGTAATGTGAGTCCTCCAAGTTTGTTTTTCTTCAGTATTTAGTATTCTAGATCTGTTGCCTCTCTCTACAAACTTTAGAACCAGTTTGTTGATATGTGCAAAATGGCTTGCTGGGATTTTGATTAGATAGGATTGAATCTATGACGTTGGAACTGACAACTTAATATCGAGTATTCCAATCTGTGGATATGGAATATCTATTTACTTAGAGCTTTGATTTCTCTTATCTTTTATGTATTTTTCTCCAATAGATGCTATACATATTTTGTTAGATTTATGCCTCAATATTTCATTATTTTGGATTATATTATAAATTGTAGTATTTTTAAAATTTCAAATGCCAATTGTTGGTATATAGGAAAGCAACTGACTTTAGTATTGATCATGTATTCTGTACTCTGCTATACTCACACATTAGTTCCTGGAAGTAATTTTTGTAGATTCTTAGGGATTTTCTACAGAGATAATTGTTCCATCTGTGAATAAAAGCATTTTTTTCTACTCTTCCAATCTGTACACCTTTTATTTGCTTTTCTCTTACTGCATTAGTTAGGACTTCCAGTACAATGTTAGTTAAATAGGAATGGTGAGTGGAAACAAAATGTTATGCAGTAATTGATGTTCACCATGATGACTTATAACCATGAGATCCAAAGTAAAGACAAATGATTTTTATATTATCTGTCTACTGTCCCTCATCAAGGTATAGTGAAGGTTTAATTATGCATACTGCATTATTTCTGCTTTTAAACTGTGTCACCAAGGGCAAAATAAACCTCATGGGCTAATAAATATGCTATTTAAAAAACCGTATTCATTTAAAAATAATTTTTAGTTTATGAATTTCTTGACGTTCAATATTTATAAAATACTTTCAAAACTTACCATGAACTAAACTATTGGCAGATGCTACAAGAGTATCCCACAAACATATGTTTCTGGAAAAAAAAAATTAACTCTTGAGTGACAAAGTTGACAGAATAAAAAGTATGTCTCATATAGTAACATAACATTTAAACCTTGCTCTCTCAGAAAGTTCTTAAATTTATAAACACACCAAATACAAGTAACCAATATATTTATGTATGATTAATTTTAAACAAAATTTAAAAACTACTAACTCATAAAATTGAGTAATTTCATATTAACATGTATTTACAAATACTACTATATGAAGCCTGAATAGGGAAGTTACTTTTTATATTCACTGATTCTCTAACAGACTGCCATTCACAAATAGGATACACTGAATTTTCTGAAGTACAAAGAAAACTTATTTCTACTATGAATGGGAGCAGCTTTTACGCCTTTCCATGAGTTGCAATGGAGGCACCAATATATGTAAGAATTTTTATGGAAGATGGGTTAAAAACTCCATATTCCTACAGTCCCATTTCTAGGGCAAAATGAGGCCATACCCCTAAATATAAAAGTTCAGCAGCCTCAGTTGGCCTTGATCTCATAACTCAGCTGTATGAAGGAAGTCAAAAGTGGGGGTGTGGAGATGGAGGCAGGGTAAGACATATTTAAAGATTTTTGAGGGGATGGAGACAGGCTATCACTTATTAGCTAATGTACAATTAACAAGTCTTAAGTTTCTTTTTGTGAAACAGTCAGTGATTTCAACTGGTCAGTTGGAAGAATTTTTAAAACATGAAATACCCAACTATTTATTCAGGGATACTGACCTCTAATGCCTTAGATTGTCAAATTAAAAAAATGACAACAGCCAACACAACAATAGCCATCTGGTGTGAATGGCCTGTCTTGAACCATAAATAGATAGGTCATATAATAGAGCTGAATCTCATTGGTCATGTTGCATAAAAAGGTTGCATCTGATTGATTAATTCTTGGTATCAGAAATCCTTACATACAAGTGTAGACACCTGATTTTTTTAAAAAGTCACTTTGGAGAAAATATGGAGATAATAATAATTTTTATGTCAATCAAAATTATACCTATTTTTTGTCAGCTGGGCAAAAATTAATATATTTTAGGTGTGCTGCCGAATTTTAATACTTAGTTAATGTATGCCATGAGATGAAAAAGGTTGAAAATCGCTGATCTATCTAATAGAGCCACAGTGAGCATTAACTAAAGAGCATGGCCAATAACTAAATGTGTTTTTGGGTTTTTTGCCTCAAGCTTTCTTAACACAGGGAATCATATGGAAAAAAAATTAATTCCACCAACAACCAAACCTTGTTACACTCAAATCTTAACATTAGAATATTAACAATACAAAAGGAATAATTTTTTTCAAAAAATTTTTGAATTTTATTATATTGAAGCAACATTGCTTATTAAAATTATATAGGTTTCAAGTGTACAATTTTATGATTTGTGTATTCACCACCCAAAATGAAGTCTCCTTTCATCACCATGTATTCGACTCCCTTTACCCTATTTGTTTTTAATGGCAACAGAATACCCTTAAATTTACAACTAGAATACTAAAATGCCCCAAATAAGAATTTTTATAATAAATATATTTAAAGGCATGATTATAAAAACATTCTTGAGATGTAAAGACATAAAGCAATTAGAAATAAAGTTCAGCTATTTCCTATGCACTTCAATTTCTGTTATAATCTCTTACCTATTGTCAGTTGAAAGACCAGCTGTAGCTATTAGAGAGGAGGAACTAATGAAGACAAAATCATTGGCTGTTTTGTTATGACACTGCCAAGTCTGTAATAGTTATAAACAGCAAATGTTAATATTATTAACAGTTTCATAACCTGGTAGATGCATTAATCAAAAACTGATCATGTAATTTGTGGCTTACTTAAACTCTGCATTCCCTCCTCTCCCGCCCTCTGAGCTTTAGAAAAGTTTCAGGGGTAAAACACAGAATCCTCATACACACTTTACCCAGATTCACCAATTTTTAACATTTGCCACATTTGCTTTCCCTCTCCTTCTTTCATATACTTACACCCATGCACACATACACACACCTATTCCTGAACCATTTAAATAAGCTGGATATGTCATGACCCTTTATGAGGCCCTTTGCTTTTGTTCAACCAATAGTTCAAAGGGAAACAAAAGGAGTTTAAACTCTAAATATTTCCCTTGGAATATTTGTAAAAAATTTTTGTCTTAGAAGACAGAAACTAGGATACTAGATTCTCAGGCAAAATTATTTATTTTCAGAAATATTTAAAGCTTTAAATAATTTTTCATGTATATGAATAAAAACATATTACTAATATTAACAAAATTTAAAAATTTATAGTGTCTTTCAATATTCCTTCAAATAATAACTTAAAATATTATGAGAGTTTTAGTTAATTATAAAGACTTCCAGGTTATGTTTGTTCAGATGTTTCTCTTCAATAAAAAAAATGACTTTAAAAAATATTTTTATTGATTTCAGAGAGGAAGGGAAAGGGAGAGAAATAGAAACATCAATGATGAGAGAAAATCATTGATCAGCTGCCTCCTGCATGCCCCACACTGGAAATAAAGCCCACAACCTGGGCATGTGCCCTGACCAGGAATCAAACTGTGACCTCCTGGTTCATAGGTTGACAATCACTCAGCTATGCAGTCAGGGCTAAAAAATGATTTTTTAAAGTATGTCAAAATCATCAAATGAAGATTTTTTTTTCCTCTGAGTCACTTCCCCATTCCCCCCTGATCACTATTGGAGCTGGGCTAGAGGATATGTCCTTAAAATGAACAAATCTATTTTATTCCCCCAAAGTCAATAATGAACATTTTAATCCAATTTATCTCTTTAGAAATTAAAAAATCACACAAAAACAGTTCCTTAAGGAACATAAACTTGTATATTTGAATCTGTTGGCTTAATAAAAATATGAGGAAAAATAAAGGTATCTCATCAACTCTCCTTTGTTTGCTTTCATTTAGATTAGTACTATATTCGAGCATTTAACCTTAGGTGAATTATCAGAATCTTAACCCATATTCTTAATATTTTCTTGATAGATATTGCTTAGTCCTATAAAGGGCTTCACCAAAGAATATGTTATATATAAATTCAGTGCTTGTGAAGATGTAGAAAATTCATTAAGCCTGTGTGATCCTGAATTGAAATGTATCAATTTTTTTTAAAGAGATGAGCAAGAAAATAATAGTACCAGCTATATAATACACTTTCTACTTTGTTCATGAGGAATAATGCAGAAAGGCAACCAGTTGCACTGGGCTTTTGATCATTCTTTTTAGGTGTAATACCCACTGTAGCATAAGTGAGGCTAGAAAAGGGTTTGAGTAACTCACAGTTTGCATTGGTCTCTGGAGGTGCCATGTTGGTTATAAACAGGTTAATTTTACAAGTTACCAGAGCTTTTTATGCCTGATAGAGTAATTTTCACATAATACAAGGACAGGAGCTTATAGTAAACTGTTGAATACATAGGACTAGACAGATTTTATTTTTTGGCTTTAATATTTCTTGCCTCAAATATATATTCTTGGTGTCTTTAAAAGAAAAATTCATAAAATTTTCAAGTTGGGAATTTTTGGCTTACCAGGTATGGCTTAGGCATGCTTCCAGTGACTGGACAACATTTCCAGTTTGTTTGATACAAACTTAAATATCCATCAGCATCAACTATTCCAAACTTAGAGAAAAAATATTTAAGTGTTTAATACAAATACAGAAGCACACATTTACCCTTACCCTTACTTTGAATCCCATATTTTGACTCTTAAACATTTGATTAAAAATTGTTTAACTTTTCACTTCACCTATGCATCCAGAAAAACATTTAGGTACTGTTTTAAAAATTTCAAGGTTAGACATTAAAAAAATAAATATCAGACACCCATTTTATTATGCTAACCAACAGCATAGTCTATATATTCTTTATAAGTACTCCAAAAACAGGATGCTGGATTTATACATTAAACTATGTGATAAAGTTTTAGCATGTATAAGGTAGAAAACTTCATTTTGAAAAAGACAAAATGATAACTTCCAGAAATATACAATAAGGAAAACATGTAAATAACAGTAGAAAATACAATGAAAAAAAGATTATCATAGTAAAAGAATTCCACTATGGGAACTCAGGCAATTTGACTGGGAAGATGTCAAATAATCCAGAAAGGGATTATATGATACAGATCTTGAAGGATGAGTAAGGCTGCTGGCAATTTTTCCTTTATATTATAAAAATAATGCATATTTATAAAAAGTATATAAAATAAAACAAATGTCTACTTTGGATTACTGCCCTCTCCCATTTCCAGGCCTAACAATTAACAACAATTTTATGGGTTCCCTTCGAGATTTCTTCTATAAATATTCAAATATTCACACATACATAATTTTTTTAAGTTAGGATCATAATAAATACACAATTCCACAATTATGTTTTTAACTTATAACCATCTTTCCACATTGGTATATATAAATCAACCTTATTCTTGTGCTATGTAGCATTATACTATATAGTTATAAGTTTTTAAAACTTTTCCCTATGGACAGTTTCCAATTTTGCCCACATAAAAAGTGTTACTTTGAACATTCTTGTACATATGCCTTTGAGTATTTATGTAGGATAGATATTTAGAAACAGAAAAGCTTTGACAAAGGACATTATCTAAAATTCGTAAGTAAAGACAAAATTAAGTCCTAAGAGGTAATACCAATTTACACTCCCACTTTTCTTACACATTAGTCAACACTGCATTACTTCAATTATTAATAAGGGTTATTGGCCATGCATAATTTAATAAATTGATTGTACATATTCTTTGTCTACCTCTCTATTAAGTTATCTTCTAAAAATTTGATAGGGCTAATATTAGATATAAACCAACTCTTACTATATTTGTTATAGATATTTTTCTAGGGGCTATCCTTTTTGTTATTTCTCTTAAGTTTTTTGGAGTAGATTTAGGTACGTTTTTCAGAAAGGGTATATAGAAAGTAACAAGTCTCTGCATACTTAAAAATGTGTTTATTTTGCTGTCCAATCTGAATTAATAGTTTGGATAGACATTAAACTCATAGTTCTCATTACTTGTCCATCAGAATTCTGTGAGTATTGTTCTACTGTCTATTTGTAACCTCTATTTTGAAGGGGACCAATGCCATTAATTTTGGAGGGGGTGGTGGAGAGGCTCCAAGTAACTATTGTTACCTCTTTTCCTTCCTAGAAGCTCTCTTTATCCTTAACTTAATAATAAAACAAAAATTAAATAATCAGGATGTGTCTAGGAACGTGTTGTTTCTCAATATTTCTAGTACTTGGTAGGCCCTTCCTTCCTCCTGGTTCATGATCTTTAGAGAGAGAGGAAGGGAGAAGGATAGAGAGATAAAAACATCAATGAGAGGCATCGATCAGCTGCCTCCTGCACACCCTCTACTGGGGATCGAGCCTGCAACCCGGATATGTACCCTGACTGGGAATCAAACCATGACCTCCTGGTTCATGGGTTGACTCTCAACCACTGGGCAAGACTGACTGGGTAACAAACTTTTCTTTAAAGACCATACAGTAATTATTTTCGGCTTGCCAGCTATAAAGTCTTTGTTCTCTTGAACTCTGCTGTTAGAGTGGAAAAGTAATCATAGAAAACAAATAATGAATGGAGTATCTGTGTTCCAATAAAACTTTATTTACAAAACAGGTGGCTGGACTATAGTTTGTCGATATCCTGTTCTAGAGCAGTGCTTCTCAAAACTTCAATGTGTGTACATATCATCAGAGTATGTGGTTAAAATGCAGATGGTGATTCAGTAGGTCTGAAGTAGAGTCAATAATTTGCACTCTAAGATGTTCCCAGATGTTACTTGCTACCTGGTACTTGACCATACTTTAAGTAGGTTCCAGAGGATAAACAAAAATATATAATCAAATGTTTAATCAAAAATGTGTAACAGAAGGTGGTCCTAGTATCATTTGGTCCTTGAGCATCATTTAAGTGAATTTTAATAGACATATATACAATGTCTTTCCAAGAAGAACCAAATATAAGCATTCTTGGAGAGATTTTTTTTAAAAAAAAATGCATATAGGTTAATGCTTTACTATTAGCTCACTGAGCTATACTCTTCAGAAACCCAAACTAGGAATATTTATAAACCTCCAACATAATCAAGCCATTTTTCCATTTGTATTTTTATATACTACCTTATTTCCCTGGTAGTTAAATCTCATTCTTGTAACTCTTGAATTGCCGCCAGATCGAAAGCAGGTTATCTGTTGAGAATGGCCCCATTCAAACATTCTGACACTTCCATCCTGAGCTCCTGTCAGATCTGCATTATAAAAGAGCACAAATTGCAAATTTATTTCAGGAATCTTTGGAAAAATTTATTTTTTAATCCAATGTGAAAATATTTATGGAAGAAACACCTAAGAAATGAAGCATAGCCAATTTATATGAATTTACCTTTGTATGAAATTTCACTTGAATACTTCATCTTAAAAACAGATAGTAATAAGATGTACTTTTGACTGAGAACATATGCTCATACAAAACAACAGAAGCAATTAAAGAACTCTAAAATTTTATTTCCTTTTGAAATGATCTCAATGATGTTTTAATACCTTTAATAAATAGCTTTTATAACCACTTAAATTCTTGGGATTACTAAAGAGCCAATTCTTAACAGTAACACTACTAATGTTTAAGTTTATACATTTTTGCCCTAGCCGGTTTGCCTCAGTGGATAGAGCATCGGCCTGTGGACTGAATGGTTCCAGGTTCGATTCCGGTCAAGGGCACATGCCCAGGTTGTGGGCTTGACCCGTAGTAGGGGGCATGTAGGAGGCAGTCAATCAATGATTTTCCCTCATCATCGATGTTTCTATCTCTCGCTCCCACTCCCTTCTTCTCTGAAATCAATAAAAATATATATATTTTTAAGAAGTTTATACAATTTCCTCTGGGGGGAAAAAAAAGATTGTAGAAGGCCCTGAATGTCATGATAAAAAACATTTCTAGTAGTTATTCCAATTACTTGATATCTCAAAATGTTGTTTCATTGAGAAATATGAATAAGTTAAATAATTTCTAATTCTTCACTTCATCACTTACTAATTTTGTGAGACTAAGAAATTTATTTTAATCTCCCTGAGCCTATTTCCTTCCCATAAAAGGAGAATAATGATACATATAGGTGTCAATTTATATTAAGTATAATTATCAGTGTTAATGAGGTAATAAAAGTCATGAGAAATTTTATTAATGTAAATAAAGACCTACCACATTGCTAGTCATATATTAGTCAAGATTCCTTATTCCTTACCAGTATTTAGAGTAAATGGACGTAAATTGTTTTGAAATGTTTAACACTGGGCTGGGGTGGAAGGGTGGGGAGAATTCTTGAGATTGGGATAAAAGTTATTTTCCCTCTACCCCAACAGTCTTGCTTAAGCTTATTCAGAAAAATAAATTGGGCTACTTGCGTTTAAAAACCACTCAAAATTTTCTATTATTATTTCTGGTTTTATTTACTTGAGAAAAATCCTTCATTATTAGTATCTGACATATAAAATGAAATAGTCTCTTAAAGTCTTTGTAGCCTAAGATTTTAAAGGGCAAGATTAAAGGTTCCTATAACCAAGTTGTCTGAGTAAATATCCCTCATTAGCAATTGAATAGTATTATATCAAACAGGTAAGAAATGGGTTAACTACAGTGGTAAAAACCTCAATAAGTTCATAATTTTAAAAAGAAAGTTCTCTTAAGACTTTCATTTCTATTTTATTCAAATTTGTTAGCCTAACTTCTAAAAAATTTCTCTAGGGTAGAAGTAAAAAAAATATTGGTTTCTAGTGACTAAAATTTTTTCAAGATCTACTCCAAGGCAAGAAGCTATTATGAGGTATCTGAAATTTGGAGTAAAATTTTGAAAAATCCTATCTCATAACATTTCACTACATAAATAGTGTTTATTGCTGAACTAAATTACTACCTGTGCACTTGATCATGACATGAAAAGATATACTGAAAAAAATCCAGTGATTAATTTAATGAGCTTTAAAATCTTCAAGTCTTTTATCTGCCAGTTATGGTACTTCTCTGAAGAAAGTTAGTTCTTATTCCAAGACAGAAGTGATCTAATGTTACCTAATGACTTTGAAAATAAGTCCATTAACTGCCTTTGAAACTAGGGATCTCTTTATTTAAATTTATGGGATTGAGGTAAAGAATATTTCCTATAAACTAGTCATCTGTTGGGACAGAGATGACTATGGAGATGAGAAGAAATGAAGTCCTTTCAATATTTCAGGACACTTCCAAACCCTACCGTACAGAATCAAGATAGATTTTTTAAGCAATCCCAAATGTTTCTTGCTGTGGGAGTAATATTATTTAGGCTTTGTTTATAAAGCACATTTGACTAGTTGCTCTCTATGCTTCATTACAAATTATTAGTTTTCACTTCACATTAGACTTGTGGATGGAAAACATACTTCTAGTGTTGAATAAATTCAAGGTAGTAAAAACAGACTAATTTTTTATCTATACTAACAAAAGGGTAATATGCTAATTAGACTGGGTTGACTGGCTATCTTCCAGACATCTGACTTCCTTCCGGACAAAACCATAGTGGTGGGGGCCGAGGCAGAGGCAGTTAGGGGCAATCAGGCCAGCAGGGGAGAGCAGTTAGGGGCGAGATCAGGCTGGCAGGGAAGGGCAGCTGGGGCCAACCAGGCCAGTAGGGGAGGGCAGTTGGGGCGAGCTGGCCTGCAGGGGAGGGCAGTTGGGGGCGACCAGGCTGGCAGGGGAGGGCAGTTGGGGGCGACCAGGCTGGCGGGGGAGGGCCGTTGAGGGCAACCAGGCTGGCAGGGGAGGGCAGTTGGGGACATTAGGCAGGCAGGCAGGTGAGTGATTAGGAGCCAGTGGTCCTGGATTGCAAGAGGGATATCTATGGGATCGGGCCTAAACCAACAGTCGGACATCCCTGAGGGGTCCTGGATTGGAGAGAGTGCAGGGCGGGCTGAGGGACACCCTCCCCCCGTGCACAAATTTCATGCACTGGGCCTCTAGTATTATTATATTCCTCTAGCATAAGTAACAGAAAGTACTCTCTTCATTTTAAATATATGGTTCTCTTGAATCCTTTTATTGGACTCTGGTGTACAATTTTGATAAGAGATGCTTACGATAATTAAGTTGAAAAGAACACTGGCTTTATCAATTGTATTTTATCAGAATAAATCTCAAAAAAGAAGGTAGAATTTTTATAGGTTATTAAATTGGAGGGACATGAACACCTCTTAATAACATGCTCTATTTTTGTTACTGTGTGGTAGGATAACTTAAAAATTGTATTTAAAAAATTTGGAATACTCACATGTCAATATGAATGTTGATTCCTACCCACCAATTAATTTAAAAATTATCTCTATTATTTTTCTCTGCTACAATACTTCTAATAAATTCCCCATTAATAAAATTCTTCATTAAAGAAAAACTTTTGAGATTCATAGAGATTAACTCAAAATAAACATACCCTGCCTTAGAAGAATATTATAATAACCATTTCCTATACTTACTATTAGTGTGTCCAATAAAAGACAAACTGACCAAATAGTAATAAAATACAAACTGATTATGATGAGCAATAAATGACCACGATATGCTTCTGGTTTATGTAAGAAAAGATGGAAGTAATCCTATTGTTTAAACAATAATTATCAACTACAACTTAACATTGTGTAAAGAGTCCAAAAATATTAAAAAATAAAACATGCTAACTTAAAAATATGTAGTCAAAATGCTAAAAATTTACTATATTAAGTTAGGCTTCCCTATTAATTAAAAAATTTGTTTTCTGTTTTTATCCAATTTTGAAATGAAGATCTTATTTGCTAGCAAACATTCTCTACAAAAAAAGTAAAATAAATGTTGACTATCTTTTGACTTAAACTTTAATTCCTTAGAATAATCACTAATTATTATCAACTTACAGTAAGGAAGAGTAGGGTGAGAAGTCATTCTTCTGACATTATTAATGGCTTTCTTAATCATCTGTTAATAAAGAAAAATTTTTCTTTTAGTTACAATAGCATTAAAAATTTTACTTGTGACAGGACATTCAAATAAAATTTATTTATGTATTATTTATTTATTTATATGTGATTCCTTAATTGCTATGATTAGCGGTAAAAACACTAAATATGGTAACAAATTGAGTTTAATAGCTCAGCCCTCTTACATTTCAGTGTACATACATTTTCTGCATCATTGACTAGGTTCTAGGAACAAAGTCACCTTGAGTATTTAGTCTTACCTCCTTTCTTGTCAATTCTTTTCTGATCCCATTAAACTTATTGGAATAATCCTGAATAGTTATAAGGTTAAAAAGACAGGCAGAAGCATGTGAAAAAAAAAAAGGTAAACAGAAAATCATATAAATTTTTAATTGATAATTTGGAACTGTTTACTAACCCATTTGTAAATCATGTTTTGAATGATTTACAAAGCCTGTCAAATAAAAATAAGATATATATGTAAAATTAGAGATAATTTTAATTTATAGAACATTTCCTATTTACACAGCACCATAACTACAGTTACATATTACCCTAATTTGTATATCACTATCATGTAGCCTTTTTGTTGTTCTGAATTTTAAATTGTTCAATTAGCCTAAAGTAGTGAGGGATATGGGGATCTGATAGGGAGGGAAGAGATTATCCAGAAGAACTGGTGAGGGATAGAAACACTAACAGGTATATATAGATACAGATGATAATTCAATAAAGCAGAAGTTGGTTAAAACAAATGTTCTTTTTCATTAGTATTCATAATTCAATAAAATAATGGGCTTAAGAAAATATTTTATCAATTCCCCACAAAAAATGAAAACCCAATAAATGTTAAACTTTTGTTTAGTAAACTTCATGTTTAAATCTCATGTTCCCCTTAATTAAAGAAATGCCTAAAGATTTCTGTTCTTCATTTACCTTTTTTTCTAACTACATGATATTTTCTGACTAAAATATCAAAGGAAAATTATAAGTATAAAAAATATACAAACACAGATTTAAGTTTCTGAAAGCATATGTAAAACATTATAAGGGAAAAAAACGTCATTAATTATTTTAGAAGATCCATATAAAAAATAACATTATATAAGTGTCTTTTTCTTTAGGATGGAGTGGAACAATCGTATTTATGTTTACAAATCACAATGACCCCAACTAAAAATATATCCTTCTTTAGATAGGAAGAAAATTAAGTTCTATAAGGAATTACAATGGTAAATTATGTATTATAATGCTTTGGAGTATAAAATATTTTCTGAGCACCTACTATATATTAAATGCCATTTTAGTTAGAGATCATCAATGTATAAGGCAGGGATAAAGTAACCTCTCAAAGAGATTAGAGGGTATAAAAAAAACATCCAAATAACAGATAAGTTCAAAACTGATAAAAGCTACAAGGATGATAAAATGAAATAATATGACATAAAGCGACTGGGGGTAAAGTAGGGAGGGGCAGATGCCTTCAAGAGGTAAGCAAGGGAAATCTATGGGAATTTGGGTTAAGATCTGAAAGAGCATTTCAAGCAGAATGCAAGGCACAGACTCTGAAATGGTAATGAGCTTAATGTGTTCCAGTGACAGAAAAAAGGCCACTCTAACTGGAGCAAAGATAATCAGGTGTGTAATGAAGGGTGATGAGGCTGCCAGAGGCCAGCAGGGGTTAAATCACATAGGGCCTTAGAGGCCATGTTAATAAGGACATGTTTTTTGTGGGGTTTTTTTTTTGTTTTGCTTTTTCAAGTTTTACTGGAAAATCTGAAAGTATTAAGCAGGGAAGTGACAACCTGAATGATGCTTTAGAAAACAGCAACTCTGGTTGCTGTGTACAGAACAGAGGGAGCAATGTGGAAGCAAAGGGATCAGCACAGAAAGCTGTTACAGGAAGAACTGTATTGCATATTCTCTGAAACTGGAGTTGGAAAAAAGTGCCTATTACTTCTTTTCATATATTTTGTATATTACCTTTATGGTCTCCTATAAGAGATGATAATATCAGATTTAATAAATGAATTTTAATATATCCGTCAATTGGGGAAAAAATAACTATTAATGACCAAGTCATGCATTTCAATAATTACTATAATGCTTTTCAAATTCTTCAACTTAATTTTTTTTTTATTGATTAAGATATTACATATGTGTCCTTATCCTCCCATTGCCCCCGCCTGCCCCCATTCATGCTCTCACCCCTCTGGTGTCTGTGTCCATTGCTTAGGCTTATATACATACACACAAGTCCTTTGGTTGATCTCTCCCCTTACCCCCACCCTCCCCTACCTTCCTTCTGAGGTTTGAGCATCTGATCAATGCTTCTCTGTCACTGGATCTGTTTTTGTTCATCAGTTTATGTTGTTCATTATAATCCACAAATGAGTGAGATTATGTGATATAATTCTCTGACTGACTGACTGACTTACTTCGCTTAGCATAATGCTCTCCAGCTCCATCCATGCTGTTGCAAATGGCAGGAGTTCCTTCCTTTTTACAGCAGCGTAGTATTCCACAGTGTAGATGTACCAAGGTTTTTTAATGCACTCAACTGCTGATGGGCGCTTAGGCTATTATAAATTGTGCTGCTATGAACATAGGGGTGCATATATGCTTTCTGATTGGTGTATCTACTTTCTTGGGACATATTCCTAGAAGTGGGATCACTGAGTCAAATGGGAGTTCCATTTTTAGTTTTTTTGATGAAACTCCATACTGTTCTCCACAGTGGCTGCACCAGTCTGCATTCCCACCAGTAGCGCACGAGGGTTCACATAATAAAAGCTTTATATGACAAACCTACAGCCAACATCATACTCAATGGGCAAAAACTAAAACCATTTCCCCTAAGAACAGGAACAAGACAGGGATGCCCGCTTTCACCACTTCTGTTCGATATAGTACTGGGAGTGCTAGCCACAGCGATCAGACAAGAAGAAATAAAAGGCATCCAAATTGGAAAAGAAGAAGTAAAACTGTTATTATTCGCAGATGACATGATACTGTACATAGAAAGCCAAAAAGACTCCATAAAAATCATTAGATTTAATAAATGAATTCGGCAATGTAGCAGGATACAAAATTAATGCCAAGAAATCTACGGCATTTTTATACACCAGTAGTGAACTTACAGAAAGAGAGATTAAAAAAAACACAACAATCCCATTTACCATTGCACCAAAATAATTAAGATACCTAGGCATAAACTTAACTAAGGAGGTAAAAGACCTGTACTCAGAAAACTACAGGACACTGAAAAAAGACGTAGAGGAAGACATAAACAAATGGAAGAACATACTGTGTTCATGGATTGGTAGAATCAACATCATTAAAATGTCCATACTACCCAAAGCAATCTATAGATTTAATGCACTCCCCATTAAAATATCAACGGCATATTTAACAGACCTAGAACAAACTCTCCAAAAATTCATCTGGAATAAAAAAAGACCCAGAATAGCTGCAGCAATCCTGAGAAAGAAGAACAAAGTAGGAGGGATCTCAATACCAGATATCAAGCTGTATTACAAAGCCACTGTTCTCAAAACTGCCTGGCACAAGAACAGATATAGACCAATGGAACAGAATAGAGAACCCAGAAATCGACCCCAAATACTATGCTCAGTTAATATTTGACAAAGAAGGCAAGAGCATACAATGGAGTCATGACAGTCTCTTCAATAAATGGTGTTGGGAAAATTGGACAGATACATGCTAAAAATGAAACTAGACCACCAACTTACACCATACACAAAAATAAACTCAAAATGGATAAAGGACTTAAATGTAAGATGGGAAACCATAAAAATCTTAGAGGAATCCAAAGGCAGCAAAATCTCAGACATATGTCGAAGCAGTATCTTCACCGATACAGCTCCTAGGGCAATGGAAACTAAAGAGAAAATAAACAAATGGGACTACATCAAAATTAAAAGCTTCTGCACAGCAAAGAAACCATCAGCAAAACAACAAGAAAGCTGCTACATGGGAGAGCATATTTGCCAATGTTATCTCTGATAAGGGTTTAATCTCCAGCATTTACAGGGAACTCATACAACTTACTTAACAAAAGGAAGATAAACAACCCAATCAAAAAATGGGCAATGGACCTAAATAGAAAGAGGACATAAGGAAGGCCAAGAGACATATGAAAACATGCTCAAGGTCACAAATCATCCCAGAGATGCAAATTAAAATGACAATGAGCTACCATCTCACACCTGTCAGAATGGCAATCATCAACAAATCAACAAATGACAAGTGCTGGTCAGGCTGAGGATGCTGAGAAAAGGGAACCCTTCAACTTAATATTAAAATGCTCCCACCTGAAATCAATAAGCTAAGGGGAACGGAGGGCTCTCATACAAGCTCTACCACAGATTTGAGATAGTGAGACCTGGCCGGTATAGTTCAGTGATTAGAGCATCGGCCCATGCACCAAAGGCTTACAGGTTCAATTCTTGGTGAAGGGCACGTACTTGGGTTTCAGGTTCAATCCCCAGGGCAAGTCGGGGCTCATACAGGAGGCAACCAATTGATGTATCTCTCTCACATAGATGTTCCTCTCTTTCTCTTCCCCCCACGCTCTAAAATATCCTCAGGTGAGGATTAACAAAACAAAATTTGACACAGTGACCTGAATTAAATCATTTGACCTTTGTGGATATCAAGCATCATCTGAAGAATGATATGTAGGCGTAATTGTAACAGCTACAACAGACATCTCAAAGAATAAGATGATATGAGCAATAAAGAAACTGCATTAAACATAAAATATTTTCAGGTATTATTAAAGATGGTTAAGCCTTTATTTAAATAATTACCCTTTACCAATTAGTGAAAACAATTTTTTTAAAATATATTTTATTGAATTTTTACAGAGAGGAAGGGAGAGGGATAGAGAGCTAGAAACATCGATGAGAGAGAAACATCGACCAGCTGCCTCCTGCACACCCCCTACTGGGGATGTGCCCGAAACCAATGTACATGCTCTTGACCAGAATCGAACCTGGGACCCTTCAGTCCGAAGACTGATGCTCTATCCACTGAGCCAAACCGGTTTCGGCAAAACAATTTTTTTTGACCAAAGAACTTTACAGGACATAGGAAACTGAAAAACTCTGCCACCTTGAAAGCCACTGAGAGAACTAAGGGGCTGGTTTTCTTCAAGTCTGTGTATCAATTTCTATACCCTAACTATCAATAAAGGAATCTCATGGAGGTTTAAACACAGACCACATCTTTGGTAATCAGGGCTCAAGCAGATCTTCCATTACTACAGAAAAATTGTTTCAGTTCATCTGCATTTTATACCTTGCTTAAATTTAAAACAATTATATTGTTATCATTTGTTCAAAAAAAGAATATATATTTGTTTCAGCATTAAAAAAATGTCATACTTAATACGGGCATAGCTGTTAGTCTGTCATCTATCAAAAGATGTTGTCTAAACTAGGGTTTAGCAAACTTTTTTCTAAAGGAACAGATAATAAATGTTTTGGGTTTTATGGGCATATGGTTTCTGTCTCAGATACTCAATTCTGCCATTACAGCATGAAAGCATTCACAGGCAAAATATGAACAAATGACTATGGCTATATTCCAATAAAACTTTATTTATAGATACTGAAATTTGAATTTCATATAATTTTATGTGTCATGAAATACCATTTTTCTTTTGATTTTTTTCAACCATTGAAAAATGTAAACACCACTCTCAGTGTACAAAACCAGGTGGTGGGTAGAAAAGACCACACCTTGCTGATTTGGACCAATAAGTTCCAAATAATTATTACTTAAAATACAGCTCTTTGCCTGGCTGGCATGGCTCAGTGGTTGAGCATCTACCTATGAACCAGGAGGTCATGGTTCAATTCCCGGTCAGGGCACATGCCTGGGTTGCAGGCTCGATCCCCATTGTGGGGCGTGCAGTGGGCAGCCCATCAATGATTCTTTCTCATCATTGATGATTCTATCTCTCTCTCCCTCCCCCTTCCTCTCTGAAATCAATAAAAATATATTTTAAAGTAATAATAATAAAATAAAATACAGCTCTTTGGCCCTGGTCGGTGTGGCTCAGTTGGCTGGGCATCAATTCCTGATCAGGACATATGCCCAGGTTGTGGCCTGATCTCCAGTAGGGGTCACACAGGAAGTAGCCAATCAATGTTTCACTTTCATATATATGATTCTTTCTCTCTCTCTCTCTCCCCCTCACTCTCCCTTTCCCTTCTTCTCTAAAATAAATAAAAACATATTTTTTAAAAAGTCTTTGTATTTTAAATTATTTATTTAAAATATATTTTATCTTTTAGTATGAAACATATTCTTCATAACCAAAATTTACAATTTGCAGCAAATATGACTTACTAAAAAGTTGACAATTTTTAGATTATATTGGTTAAATGATCTTGTATCTATCAAACTAGAGAAAAAAAATAGGATATTTATATACAAATATTTTTAACTCTACATACCACGGATGCTCCTCTGCCAGTCTGTGTACTACCGAGCCATGGCATGTTGATTGGAGTGCCAGGATTGCTATGTGTATATGGGGTTGTACCTTGCACAGTTGTCAAATCATCATGCGCACGTATAACCAAGAAATCTTCTGACCTACAAAGAAATGTCAACCAGGATGAAAGCAACCATTTTTTTATTCTATTATACCTGAAAGCTCTAACAGACAACTTTGTTTCCCTTTAAAATAAATTGTCTTCAACTTTTAACTCCTTACTAATAGGCAATAACTTCATATGTAAATAATTTCAAATCCCTTCACTTATTCTCTTTTAACCCTCAATTACCTTCTTTTAAGCTCCTAACACATGGTCTTTACTCTTTAGCAGCTTCCACTTATAATCTAGGAATATTCCTTTAAGAAATCTTTTGAAAATTATAGTTCTGTGGAATCATCATTCAAATTGCAATGTTACTGAATAAAAACAAAGTATAAGGGTACCCTTTGGTTTCCATTTCTATATCATCATCCACCCAAGTATAGATCTGTGTAGCCAGAATTCCAGAAACATCCAGTTCTTGAACATCATGGCTTGAAGCAATTGCTACGCAGTTTCTATTTGCCTGAAAAATAAATCATATGGTAATTTTTCAATAATAAAGTACAACATGTATATGGGCTACTTTTGAACATGAAACCTACAAAATAGCCTCAAGAAATGATAACTTTAAGACATAGAATATACTGAATTCTCACAAATGACTATTTTAAATTAATTTTAATAATTAAATTTTGAGTGTAATAATCATCAGCTTGAGTTTTGAGATATGTTCATGTTCTAAGAATTCAAGAGCATCCAAGAGAAAGCCAGCTATAAGTGGTAATGGATGTTTTCTACTTTACTTCTTCTACTAGCACTATCTTGCCAGTTTATAACAATGATACAATCTCCCTAAGGTTTGCATAGTTTAGAAACTGGGAGGGAGATGATGAAGAAGATAGAAGCCCTGTAAGGTAGAGAAAGATAAGGAACACCAAAGTAAAGAAAGAGTGGTGAATTATTCAAGTAAGATAATACCACTTTTACCTAAAGCCTTTCAATCGTAGGGGGAAAAAAATGGAATTTGGAAAAGGATCATAAAGAAAAAGTGTAAGGGTAGAGAAAGGCTGGGGGAAGTATGGCAAAAAAAAAAAAAAAAAAAAAGATCATAAAGAAAAGTGGATCAGATTAAATGATACACAATTTTAAACATCTATGATTTAAAAATGTACGCCTACAAAGCAGAAAATGGAAAGATATTGATGACAAAATGAAAGAAGGATTAATATTTCCATCATTATGTAAAATGCAAATACAAACCAATTAGAAAAAAGCTGAGACCCCAGAGATAAATGGTAAAAGGATATAACTAGATGGCTGGGAAACCATTCTTCCTGAGTTTCTTCTGTATATCTTGTGAGTCACTGCCCTTGGTTCCACAGTATTATCTCTGGGATCTCTATATAGCTATAATCTCTCCTGCCAGATCAAAGGGCAGGTATACTTCCTAATATTAGAAAAGATTTGGGGGTCCTTAAACTCAGTGTTCCTCTCCTGCAATGCAAAGCACTTTGTGTGCAGGTATCATCTGGCCCTCACCCTGTTGCTTTGCAATTATAGCTCAGGAACCAGTATAAAGATAGTGGTACTCTGGCTACTGCTTTTGCTACGAGAAATAAACCATCGTTTGTCTCTGGTCCAGGAGTCATGTCTTCTAACAGAATCCATTAAATTGTGAAAGCTAACTTTTAGCTTAAATGCAGAAGAATATCTCATCTTTCAGTTTTTGACACAGATAATTCACAACTAAACAAATGGCAAAAGTTCAATCTCGTCAGCATTTTCATTTTATTTTTTTATTAATTTTTAAAGAGAGGAAAATATCGATGTGTGAGAGAAATATCAATTGCTTGCCTTCTGTACAAGCCTGACTGGGGATTGAACCCGCAAACTGGGTATGTGCCCTAACCAGCAATCCAACCTCCCACTTTTTGTTGTATGGGATGAAACTCCAACCAACTGAGCCATACCAGCCAGGGCTCACTGGCATTTTTAAATAATGCAATGTAAAGCAAAAGGTATTATTTCTCAGTAACTAATTTAACAAATCTGGAGAAATAAATGTTAAACAAGTACACTCTTACCTAGTAAATGGCAGACTTTGTATATGTGGATGATTGCTCATTACTAGTTGCTTATATAAATCTCTCCCCCAAAAGCACAAATGCTACTTGGTTTTATAGCACAGAACATTTAAAGTCATTATTTTCTTCAGGGGAAGGAAGGTACTAGTACTTATTGGGTATAGACAATAATCATGAGAACTGCCTGGGTAAGTAAGGGCTACTTCCAAACCTGCCTGTCTTGACAGAACTAGTCATTGTTCAGAGAAAGATATCTATGAGGGAAATGAGACAAAGGGACAGGAAGAGATGAGGACAGAATGACAAAAGAACTATCCAGGAGAAATCAAAGAAGAGAGAGACATAGCAAAGGAAGATGGAAAACTTTTTGGTGAAATGATTACTGAATGAATGCCATAGGATATACATTTGAATAATATTTAAAATTTGTTTTTAAATTAGAAATACATGAAAAAAATATCCTTTAAGTTAATGAAAATAAAAGGAAACAAAAGTATCTAGAAGTCACCATAAACTCTGCAGTAAAGCAATTAGGGAAGACAGAAGGGGAAAATAATTAAGACAAATTTCAACTTTGAACACTGTACATAAAAGAAGATGTTGAGTAGAAGGCAGAGGAATACAAAGAAAACACACTAGTTGGGCAGCTATTACAGCTGTAAGTCAAAGAGGGTAAATTTCTATGAGTTACATAAGTTTAACTTTGATATAATACTAAGAACCACATTCAACATATTCATATAAGGACCTTTTATTTGGATTAACCCTTATAATGTGTTGTATAAATTCTAAAGGTTATCACATACATAAATACTTGATACTTCCCTCTGCATAGTAATAAAATATTATTTTATCTGCTACATATTCATAATAAAAAAGTAAATTATCAAACAATATAATCATTTTATAAAATAAAAAAATTTACTGAGATTGCAATTTTAGGAGTGGGAAGTAACTTTGGGAAAAAGAAATACTGATACTGAATAAATGATCAGAACAGGAAACATTCTCCAACTATGAGTAGTTAGTACCTGAAGAAAGAAAAATATCTGTGTACTTACTTTATTAACAGCAAAGGCAGTAATGATATCAGATTCCTTATGAATAATTCTTGCTTTACCTCCAGGATATCCCAAATCTGCTTCTATCTAAATGGAGAAAAAGAAAATATAAAAATACAGTAAGTTTAGTAATAGAAAGAATATATGCCAATATGTCATTTAATATTTGCATAAATTATTTTCAGAAACTCTTTACATATTTCAAATACAAAGGTACTATTTTCCATGCTCATTATCTCTAAAACAAAATTTATTTGACAAGGGGAATTTAAATTATTTCAAATTTGCTTTTTCACATATAAGATAGTTGATATAACATACAACTTCGTTAACTGCTTATGCTCCCAACCTATAATGAATTCACTTTAAAGGATCAAGACATTTTAATTATTAAAGTAGATTTATTTACCACATTTCTTAGTATTATAATCCTTTGATAATATTTTAAATATTAAAAAGTCAGATGGTAAATAGTTTTGGTTTTGTGGACCATAGAGTGTCACTTCTGCATATTCTTCTTTTATTTTTTTAAATATTTTTACTGATTTTTTACTTTTATTTTTTTAGTGAGAGAGGATGGCAAAGGGAGAGAGTGAGAGTGAAACATTGATTGGCTACCTCTTGAACAATCCCTACAGGGGATCAAGCAGGAAATTCGAAATCTGGGCACCTGTCCTGATTTGGGAATGGAACCAGCAACCCTTCAGTGCATGGGACAACCCTCCAACCAACTGAGCCTCACTGATCAGGGCATGCATATTCTTTTTTAAACAATCTTTATGACAATATAAAGGCCATTCTTAGAAGATCCAGTTGGATATGGCCTGCTGAATATAGTTTACTGACTGCTGGTCTAAAATAACATTTAATTTATAGAAGAAAAACATGAAACCCTGAAAGGCACAGTTAATTTGCCCAAGTCAATAATCATTTTAGTAGCTGAGTAAACCGTAATTCAATGTACTTTAGATGAGAGACATATATTTGACCTAATACTTACCTCAGAGGTATATACAACACCTTTGAACTTGGAAGAGAGTACTGAATAAAATTAACAGTTACAGTCCTGTGGAGTTGGGTGGATGCAGCTGGGGCTAATTTGTAGTGGGTTGGGGTTCTGGTCCCACCTTATCTGCGGGGGCCAGAGCTGGTCCTAGACCAACCTTGGCCATATAAAGTTTGTCTTCAATGGCTGTGGGGGTGCAGCAGCCTAACTTCTGGCCTGATTTCTAAGTGTGGGCCTGTATCTCCCAGGAGGCCTCAGAGGCAATGCACCTGGTGGACAGCTTCAGACCACACCAAAACATCACCCAACCACCTCCACAGCAACACACTCAAGGTGCAGACTACATGGGTACAACAGCCTTGCTGAAATAAGTCCTGCTCTGTGGGGAGAGCCCCTGCACAGCTGATCATCCACAGTGGTCAGTGATGGCAGCTAGTCCTTGCAGCAGATTGGCCTAAGGAGTAAATCCCTCCCATTGAGGTGCTAACAACAATCAATGCTCAATTAGAAGAGAAGGGTCTACACAGCCCATAGAAGGAGGGTTTGTACAACTGGAGTGCACAGCTTGGGTGATCTGGGAGGCTGTGCCACTGGATCCTACAGGACACCCACTACAATAGGCCACTCTACCAAGCCTGGGAGACATAGCAGCTCTACCTAATACAAAGAAACAAACACAAAGGAGGCTGCCAAAATGTGGAGACAAAGAAACACATCCGAAATGAAAGAACAGAACAAAACTCCAGGAAAAGAACTAATAACCAAAATGGAGATAAGCAATCTGTCAGATGCAGAGTTCAAAACACTACTTATAAGGATGTTCAAGGAACTTAGTAAGGACCTCAACATCATAAAAAAGGACTAGCTAGAAATGAAGGATTCACTAACGGAAATCAAGAATAATTTATAGGAAATCAACAGTAGATAGGTAAGGCCAAGAATAAAATCAGCGATTTGCAATATAAGGAAGTAAAAATCACTATCAGAACAGCAAAAAGAAAAAAGAATTTTAAAAAAATGAGGATAATGGGGCAACATCAGGCAAACCAACGTTTGCATCATGGGGGTGCCAGAAGGAGAAGAAAGCAAGAAATTGAAAACTTACTTGAAAACTAATGACAGAAAACTTCCCTAACTTGGGGAAGGAACTAGACATATAAGATCAGTAAGCAAGGAGAATCCCAAGCAAAATGAACCCAAAGACGCCCACACCAAAGACACATTATAATTAAAATGCAAAAGGTTAAAAACAAACAGAGAATCTTAAAAGCAGCAAGAGAAAAGCAGTTAGTTACCTACAAGGGAGTTCCTATATGACTCTCAGCTGATTTCTCAGCAGAAACTTTGCAGGCCAGAAGGGAGTGGCAACAAATATTCAAAGTGATGAAAAGCAAAGACCTACAACCAAGATTACTCTACCCAGCAAAGCTATTACTTAGAATGGAAGGACAAAAAGAGCTTCCCAAAGGAAATCTGAAGTTCATCATCAAACCAGTATTATATGAAATGTTAAAGGGTCTTCTTTAAGAAGAAAAAAAAAAGATTAAAAAGTGAGCAATAAAATGGCAATAAATACATATTTATCTGACGGTTGCCAGATGGGAGAGGGTTTAGGAGGATGAGTGGAAAAGGTGAAGGGATTAATAAGCACAAATTGGTTGTTATGGAATAGTCCTGGGGATCTATAAAGTACAGCATAGGGAATATAGTCAATAATATTGTAATAACTATGATGCTAGATGGGTAGAGACTAGATTTATCAGGATGATCACTTAGTAAGCTATATAATGTCTAATCACGCAGGTATGCACCTGAAACTAATATGATATTGTAGGGTAACTGTTAATTTAAAAATTTTAAATGATTTAAATTGAAAACAAAATAAATTTAGTCATTTAATAAAATAAAATCAACATATTCTAAAATATTTACATAAATATATCTTAATACCTCTGGGTAAAAAGGAGGAAATTATTAAGAGTTGGGAATGTTGCATAATGTAGGATAATTTTATTTTATTTTAACCTCCCTAACCTTCAATCTTTAAAATGAATTACTATAAAATGTTACACAACTTACTGTGAAGCACAGAAGTTATTAATTTGAAATTATAATGCAACAAATTTACTTCCTGCAAAATTTAGTTAAGACATCTCCAATACCCAACCATTGTCCATAGAACTGAGTAGTTAGCAGTATTTTTTAAAATGGCTACTGAGGTGACTATATAATTCCAAAGTTGAAAGAGAATTATAAATAACCAAATCAAAATAGCCCTATGCAAACAACTCATGTCACTGAATGTAAAGATGTGAAATATATTCTAATCTAAAATGCAATTTGATTACAAACATAAAACAATTTCTGTTTGCTAAACATTTTGGTTTCTTTGAAGGCTAACTTCTTTTCTAAGAAAACACTTAGCTTTGCTATAAGAAGCCCAGCAACCAATAAGAATGTCAAGAATAAGGTGTTTTTTTTGTTTGTTTTATGATAAAATGCCAACATAGCCACCACTCTGCCTGATATCTAAAACACACTAAGTGTCTGCTATTGGGTTTTGAAGAAATTAAAAATAGAGAAAATTATATTTCCATTAAATAGAGGGATATACTATTTGCTAATAATGGTTAGGTAGTTGGGATGGACATAACAGTTTCACCTGCAGAGCTTCTTCAAATTTTACAGATATGGGGATGAAAGATCTTGCAGGCATGAAATTCAAAAAAGCTCCTTCAATGTAGGAATACACTCCTGTCCTCTTATTATCTAGATTTACTAAAACATTGTTTCTTAATAGTCTGGACGCAAGATGACCTGAATGAGAGTCAACTGGTGGGGGGCGGGGGAGCAGTGTAAGAATGATGTTTAGCATCTCAAGAGCTTATGCATATTTAATTTTGAGAACACTTATAAATGTCAGGAGATGAGACTGGAGAAGTAGGCAGGGTTCAGTTTGGACAGGGCCTCAGAATCCATAATAAGAGATTCAGATTTTATTTTAAGACTAGAAAGCCATAGTTCTGGGTGTTGTGAGACAAAACATAAAGTTGTGTGAACGGTTCCCAGGAAACCACTTATGAGCCTGCTACAGTAACTAAATAAGAAGTAATGGTGGACCAACAGACACAAACAGTTAGGGGGGTGAGGGCATGTGCTGGGGGGTGGGAGTGGCCAGGGAGAGGTCAAGGGGGGGAAATGGAGACTTATGTAATACTTTAAACAATAAAGAATTTAATTTTTTTTAAAATATATTTTATTGATTTTTTACAGAGAGGAAGAGAGAGGGATAGAGAGTTAGAAACATCGATGAGAGAGAAACATCGATCAGCTGCCTCTTGCACACCCCCTACTGGGGGTGTGCCCGCAACCAAGGTACATGCCCTTGACCGGAATCGAACCCGGGACCCTTGAGTCCACAGGCCGACGCTCTCTCCACTGAGCCAAACCGGCTTCGGCAAGAATTTAATTTTTTTAAAAAAAAGAGGTAATGGTGGATCTGATTAGGGTAATAGGAATGGTGTTATTATAAGTGGTCTGAATTGGGATAAATGTTAATATATTGAGAGTGAAATACGAGTAAAAATGATGAAGCAAGGATGACTCCTTGTTTTCAGACTGGATAACAGGGTGAGTGAAGGTACCATTTACTGAGACAAAAGTGAAGGAAAGAGTTGGTTTGGGTTGGGATTAGGGGCAGACATAAAATTCTGTTTTGACATTCGGGGAGAGATAGCTATTAGATTATGTATGCTAGTCTGGAGTTTAGGAAATAAATGGGGCTACTGAGATTTAAGACATCAAAACTATGGATGATATTTAAGCTATTAGATAACCCAAAGAGAAAATAAAGATAGGGGACAGAGAAGGTTAAAAAATAAGTTCTGGGGTGCCCAACACTTCAAGGATGGGGGAAAAATAGGACAATTCAGGTGTGGGAAGTAGCAGAGGAATAAGAAGTGACTTTACCATAGATTCTACTGTATATTAAAGGATAATAAAATATTATTAATAACTTTATACCAATATATTTGACAAGTGATATGACAAATTTCTTAAAGTACATATACTACCAAAGTACACTAAAAAAATAAATAATCTGCCCTGACCAGTTTGGCTCAGTGGATAGAGCATCGGCCTGTGGACTGGAGGGTCCCAGGTTCAGTTCCGGTCAAGGGCATGTACCTTGGTTGCGGGCACATCCCTGGTGGGGTTGTGAGGGAGGCGGGTGATTGATGTTTCTCTCTCATCGATGTTTCTGACTCTCTAACCCTCTCCCTTCCTCTCTGTAAAAAATCAATAAAATATATTTTAAAAAATAAATAAAAATAATCTGAACTGCCCTATATCTGTTAAAGAAATTGAATTTGAAGCTAAAAAAACTCCAGGCCCAGATGATTTCTCTGGTGAATTCTACCAAACACATAAGAAACAAATAACACTAGCTCTTCCAAAAAATTAAAGAGGAGAGACTTCTCAACTCTATGAAGCTAGGATTAGTTTAAAACCAACCAACAAAACCAAAGAACACCCCCCGCCAAAAAAAAAATGTAAGAAAATTACAAAGCAATATCCCTCATGAACACAGATGCAAAAATTCTGAACAAAATTTTTAACAAATCAAATCTAACAATATGTAAAAAAGAACTCCTAATGACCATAAATAGGGGCTTACACGAGGAATGCAAGGTTGGTTTAAAATCAAATAAATCCACCAATCTATTTAGCCATATTAATAGACTAAAAAAAGAAAAGAAAGTCATTTTATTATCTCAACAAAATTATGCACCACATAACAATGTTTGGTCAAGGACAGAGCATATACAACTGTGATCCAATATGATTATAATAGAGCTGAAAAATTCCTATCACCTACAACTTTGTAGCCCTTGTAACACTGCCAATCCTATCTAATAAAAGAGTAATATGCAAATTGACTGTACCTCCACCACACCCACAAGCCACGCCCACCAGCCAATCAGGAGCGAGTATGCAAATTAACCCCAACCAAGATGGCTGCGGCCACAGAGCGAGCAGGAGGCTTGGGTTTCCCTGGCAATGGAGAAAGCCAAGCTTTCCGCAAACCCTGGCAGGCCCAGGACTCCACTCAAGACTATGAAGTTTCAATTATGGAAGATAAAATAAATCCCAACAAAAATGGTGACAGCCACCTAGCTGGAGAGAGCAGGAGGCTTGAGTTGCCCCCGGCAATGGAGGAAGCCAAGCTTTCCTCACACCCTGGCGGGGCCCAGGCCTCCACTCAAGGCTACAAAGTTTCAATTATAGAAGATAAATAAATGCCAACAAAAATGGTGGCAGCCACGGAGCTGGAGAGAGCAGGAGGCTTGAGTTGACCCCGGCGATGGAAGAAGCCAAGCTTCTGCAGCCCTGGCCTGCCTTGGCCTCCACTCAAGGCTACAAAGTTTCAATTATAGAAGATAAATAAATCCCAACACAAATGGCTACGGCCATGGAGCAAGCAGGAGGCTTGGCTCCACTCCAGGCTACAAAGTTTCAATTATAGAAGATAAATAAATCCCAGATACCAGGGCCTCCGCTTGAGTCGCCAGGGGGCATGGCCGGCCTGCAAACCACCACAGGCTCCTCGCCCAGGCTGCCCCACGCCCCAAGGGAACCCCCACCCTGATCCGGGACACCCTTCAGGGCAAACCATCTGGCCCCCACCCGTGCACCACACCTCTATCCTCATATCTAATAAAAGAGTAATATGCAAATTGACTGTCACTCCAACACACAATTGGCTGCCCCTATGTGGTCAAAGATCCTGCCTCCATGTGGACACAAAATGGCCGCCACAAGATGGCCAGCAGGGGAGGGCAGTTGGGAGGGACCAGGCCTGCAAGGGAGGGCAGTTGTGGGCAATCAGGCCAGCAGGGGAGGGCAACTGGGAGAGACCAGGCCTGCAAAGGAGGGCAGTTGGGGGCGATCAAGCCTGCAGGGGAGGGCAGTTAGGGGTGACCAGGCTGGCAGAGGAGAGCAGTTGGGGGGGGACCAGGCCTGCAGGGGAGAGCAGTTGGGGGGGACCAGGCCTGCAGGGAAGGGCAGTTAGGGGCAAACAGGCTGGAAGGGGAGCAGTTAGGCATCAATCAGGCTGGAGGGGAGTGGTTAGGGGGTGATCAGGCTGGCAGGCAGAAGCGGTTAGGGGCAATCAGGAAGGCAGGCAGGTGAGCAGTTGGGAGCCAGCAGTCCTGGATTGTGAGAGGGATGTCCGACTGCCTGTTTAGGCCAGTAGGATCGGGCCTAAGCGGGCAGTCGGACATCCCTCTAGGGGTCCCAGATTGGAGGGTGCAGGCTGGGCTGAGGGACACCCCCCCATGCATGAATTTCATGCACCAGGCCTCTAGTACATTATAATTGTCTACAGTCTGCAGTATAGTAATGTGCTACACAGGCTGGTTGCCTAAAAACTATAGGGGAATAGAACTTGCCATCCCAAAATATGTCTCTCTGGCATAAAAATTATTTTAGGCTGATTAAGAAACAGATGACTTCAGAGAAGCTCTGAAAACAAGTAGAAATTATCCTTTATAAAAGACATTTATATTTGTAAGGGAAATCTGCATAGCAAGGCTTTCTCCCTAGCTGTTCCAGAAAGACGTTAATGACCTTGTCTCTAGAAACTCTTATCAATGCAGAAGACAAAAACTTAAATCTGTATAATATCCTTATCCTTATTTTACTGTGTTTTTCCTAGTAACCTCCCATAACTGACTCACTCCACCTTTAACATGTTCAACCAAAAAGTTATACAAGTGGAAATCAAGCACATTATTAGATTCTTAATGCAAATCTATATATAGAAAAACCTAAGCGACCGTTTGCTATGATGCGCACTGACCACCAGGGGACAGATGCTCAATGCAGGAGCTAACCCCTGGTGGTCAGTGAGCTCCCACAGTGGGAGCGCCACTCAGCTGACTGACAGGCGCCAGACACCAGGCTCACAGCTGGCGAGCACAGCTGCTGCAGCACAAGCCTCTCCCGTAGATACTCCCCCTGCAGGCCTCTCCCCCACTGGGACCAGCATCGGTACTAGCATAGGACTGACTGGGCGTGAGCCTGTGGCCACTTCTCGGTCATGGGCAAGCTGGTATCGCCTTAGCATGGATGTGCAGAGACCAGAGTGGAGCGGCAGCGAGCCAACCACAGCGGAGCAGCAGCGAGCCTACCGAGCAGCAGCAGCAAGTGCAGCAGAGCTGGGATGAGGGGGAGCGGGACAGTGCCTGGCCCAGGCTCAGGCTCCTCCCCAGCCGCCTGCCACTTTGCTCAGTACTACATCCCTTGGGGGATGTTGGACTGCCCGTTTTGGCCTGATCTCCACAGGCCACGCCAAGGGACCCCACTGGTGCACAAATCCATGCAACAGGCCTCTAGTTAAAACTATAATGAACTACCACTACACACCTACTACAATGGCTAAAATAAAGGCTGACCATACCAAGTGTTGATAAGAATGTGAAGCAACTGGGATTTCATGCATTGCTGCTAGAAATGTAAAATGTTTCTACCACCTTGGAAAATACTTGAGCAGTTGCTCAAAAAGTTAATCACATGCCCACAATATAGTCTAGCTACCCCACTCTTAGGCATTTACACAAGAGAAATGAAAGAATATTTCCAACCAAAGAGACTTGTGTTTGAATATTCTAAGCAGTCTTATTTGAAATAGCTCAAAAATGGAAAAGGCTTAAGTGTTCATCAACAAGTCAATGGAGAAACAAATTTTGGGATAGCCATACAATGAATGCACCAGCAATAAAAAGAAACAAAATACTGAAATACACAATATGAAGGAATCTCAAAATAAATATGCTGAGCAAGCACATAGAAAAAAAAAGATTTATTGTACAATCACATTTACAAAAATTGCAGAAAATGCAAACTAATCTATATATATAAAAGTCTAAGCGACCATCTGACTGGTGGCTATGATGTGCAATGACCACCAGGGGGCAGACTATCTGACCAATAGCTATGAAATGCACTGATCACCAGGGGCAGACACTCAATGCAGGAGCTGCTGAGCTGCGGTGACTTGGCAGCTGCGGTCCTCAGGTGACGCACCCGGAACTGGAGAGGAGGGAGCCCGATTCTGGGGTGCATCACCCAAGAACCACCCTCTTGCAATTCGGGACCCCTTGGGGGATGTTGGAGAGCCAGTTTCGGCCTGATCCACAGGCCAAGCTGAGGGACCCCCCTCCCCCCGGTGCACAAATCCATGCACCAGGCTTCTAGTCTATACTAATAATAGAGGAATATGCAAATTGGACAGGACGCTGTCACATAATCAGAATGGTGGCGGGGCCACGGCAGAGAGCTCTCAGCACGCCTGTGCCAGGGGTCCGAAGGGCATGGAGAGGAAGGGAGAGCAGATAGGCAGTTAGGGGTCTCAGGCCGGCAGCGGATAGCAGATAGGCAGTTAGGGAGATCAGGCCAGCAGGGGAGAGCAGTTAGGCAGTTAGGGTGATCAGGCCAGCAGGGGAGCAGTTAAGGGCATCAGGCAGGCAGGCAGGTGAGCAGTTAGGAGCCAGTGGTTCCAGATTGTGAGAGGGATCCCGGATTGGAGAGGGTGCAGGCCAGGCTGAGGACCGCCCCCCCCCGCCCCGTCCCCGTGCACAAATTTCGTGCACTGAGGCTCTAGTCTATAATATCAGGAAGAAAATTAGTAGTTACCTGGGGAGGAAAAGGGCAGAGAGGGGAGGGAAAAGCAAGGGAGGGATTAGTTTGGGGGGTAATGGATATATTTATTATCTTGATTGTGCTAATGGCTTCACCCATGTAAACTTATGTAAAAATTCATCACATTCTAATAAATATGTGTAGTTACTGTAAATCAGGTATAGCTAATAAAGCTGTTAAAACTGTCCCATGTGGCTTGAAAAACTGGCCAAAAAATTATGATGTTAAACAAACACAATGACTGACTTTTGATGTAGTGTAACAACTATAGTAACATAACATTCTGATTAACATTTTATAAACAGTGTCAAAAAAATCTTTGGCTAAGGATTCATGACATAGCCTGTTTGAGAGCATCAGTCTGCAGAGCAAAGGGTCCCGGGTTTGATTCCGGGTAAGGGCACATACCACAATTGCAGGCTCCTCCCTGGCCCAGGCCCGGGTAGGGACGCGTACAGAAGGCAACCAATCAATGTGTTTCTCTCACATCGATATTTCTGTCTTTCCCTCTAACTTCTGTTCTCTCTAAAAATCAATCGAAAAATATCCTTGGGTGAGGATTAAAAAAAAAAAAGGATTCATGATAATGTATAGACTGTAGTAATTAATGATTACTGCAAGGCAAGGAATATTGTTAACTGATTAAAAGTTTGAATAATTATCTCTCAAAACACCAAAAGACCATTAGAAATTCTCAAAGTTAAGTGTGTACTGCATATGTTTATTTTGCCAAGGTTGTAGTTATAATATACACTGCACATCAAATCAGTCTTTCTTATTAACTGTATAGAATTATTTCTATTTTACAAAAAGATTCCTTTGAGAAAGAATTCACAGCCTTAAAAAAATCTTTTGAAAAATGTTTTCCCTAAAAATTACTCTGATGACATGGTGTTAAAATAAAAATATGAAACACATGAATATCATATATCAACCTAATATAAGTCCTATTTGAATGTGTGATCACAGAACATTTGGGAGTTATTTTATGGTTGTACACATTCTCAGCATTTGTGCCGTGTTCTCAAGTATTATTGAGTTCTTATTATACATAAGATATGCTGTATCCTATTATTACCAGTAAAATAAATGATATAGTGTATAATAGTATCCGATATATTTTAAGAAATTAATATAAGAAGAAAGAATTTTAACTTAAAAAAGTGATACTTGCAAAAATAGAACAATGCTACTATACTTCTATAATGGCTATTTTAATTACAATTTATTAAGAACTTTCATTGTATTTACTATGAAAAAATCTGTAGCCAAAACAGGATACATTCAACTCCCTTTAAAATTGCATTCTCTTATTAATAAACAGAAACAATGTTATGATTGCAATATTTAAGTTGTTAAAATAAAAGAATAAATGGAGGGAACAGTAATTTAACTACATTGGAAACAAAGTCCAGTCCAAAGTTAAATGGAAACATTTTGTTTTTCTTGTTAAAGAATGCAATTTCTAATTTCAGTTGAATGATGCTTTGTACCTTATTGATGTTTGGCTCCTCCATCATAGAATTTTTGATGGTTTCACAGTTGTCCTCTAATGACTTCATCAAGAAAGAATAATCACATGACAAAGAGTAAGATGCAATGTAACATGCAAAATACTAGGGATTTTTTTTTAATTATATTTTTTGCCAAATTTAGTAATATTGGACTGAGTTATTATTTTTAAAATTTCAATTTATCTTAAAAGAAGCATGTGTGTGGGTGCAGAATTAGGGGTTAGGGAAAACTTTATCCCTCAAAATTCATTAACAACCACTATAAATTTTATTCAACCTCCTGAGAAATTTTTACTCACTTAACTTTGAAATGTTGATATTAAAGCAAGATTATAGCCCAAGCACTTTATATTACAAATTTCAGAGCTAATGGCGCCAGAGTACTATCAACTGAAAATTAAAGTCAAATTGTTCTCTTATACAGTACTATTTCTTGTCTCCTCACTCTTCATGAAAACATCACGATTAAAAAAATTTTATTTCTAGATCTCTAATTCTCACTTTGTCTTGATGGAGGCAGAAATACTCAACAAACTGCTTGGAGGCATACATGATTTTTTTTGTGTGAAATAATAAAAGTATACTTACTTTTTATTAATTTAGTATATGTGTATCCAACAACATACTAATACTATCCTAATAATGTTATTTAAAGGTGTAGAGTCTCTTTTTCTCTCTCATTTTTTTTAATTGAATTTATTGGGGTGACAGTGGTTAATAAAATCATATAGGTTTTAGGCACACATGCTCCTTAAAAGGGGATATTAACACTAGTTAAAGAAAGAGCTGTTCAAGACCTTTAGTTTTTCTCAGAAAACGAAAGTAAACAGAAAAAGGAATCAGGGTGCCAAGAATTTTTTTTATTTGGTCAGGAATGATTTAGATGTAGTCTATTTGTAGCTATCTGCACTCAATTTCCAAATAAATACAAATAGGGAAGACCTTCTGTTTTAAAAATGCATGTAGCACTAAAAACTACATTATATAGGAAAGGAAAGATCTGAGGATACAACAGAATTTTATCATCAGGTAAAGAAAATTTCATTTTCAAAGACATAAAGGAATAAAGAACAGTAGCACTTTCAAAATATTCTCCATTATCTGCCATCTAATAACTACCATTAATCATGCCAAGTTTTTAAATAAGTTAAATATACTGGTTAAAGCACAGCAAAGTGAAAGGTATTATACTCATTTTGCAGTTTAAAAAAACAACACACACATTAAAATACATAGAAAATATTTAGCTTACTGATAGAGATAAAGCTTTTATTCCAGCATTCATATTACTGCTTTTGATTAAAATGGTTATAATAAAAAAATAACTTTATTTATTTATCTGCTATCTTCCCTTACTCACTCTGGCTTCCTTATGTTAGTCTATCTCCTTAATGGTTCTATCCCCTAATTCTATTGGACAATCTAGTGGTACAATAGTCATTTGTTTTGTTTGTTTTGAGAACTATTTTATTTCACAAATACACTAAATGTATCAGAGGTAGAGAAATGTTTTTATTTTTACAGTTATAGTAATCAAACATGACAATGTTTTTTAAAAAACTATTTTGTACTTGAAGTTATTTTGCCCATTTGCATATTCATATAACAAGGTACATCAGAGAAACTGAAGAAGTAACAAGCACATTAAACATGCTTTTTATTCAGAGCAATCAACAGTGCTTTATACACTATTATTAGAATACTTTAAGTTGTAATAAATTATTTTAGGCAAACATAAATTTAAAATAAGAAACATTACCTCATCTGTAAATATATGCTAATTAGTCTGACACTCTTATCTAGTAAATCTACTTTTAATTTTATTCATCCAAAAATTTGCTTAAACTGTTTTAATAGTACTTCATATGCTAAATATTTAAGATATAGCTTACTTAAGGTTATATAGAAATACTTACATTTGTATTGTATCTATTGGATTTATTATTTGCTCAGATTTCAATATTATACTAAGGTCAAGTCTTCTAAATTAGCAAAAACACTAAATATTGTTTCTTGGCCTAGCTAATTTAGATATATTTACATAAACAGGCAAATACTAATTAACAGCATGTACAATTGCCTCTAATAAATTAGTGCTTAGACTGAGAGACAATGAATTATATGTAATTTTCCTTTTTTCAATGAGGTTAGATGTCATCTTGCTTTTTGCTTCTTGTCTATTAAGAAGCCATTCTATTTCCTAATTTATCCAACTGAAATATCATCCTTTTTTCCTTCCACTTCAAAAACTTGCTTTGACTAGTTCAGTGGATCACAGACCAGTTGCCAGTCTTGAACACTTTACCGGTCCATAAGAAGATAAGGAATTAACTAAATCACTAAATCCACTGTTTAGTTTACCCTACATTTTTTAATAGCAAAATTGTCTCAATGAAGGAAACAAAATTTTAATTTACATTCAGGGACAAGTTTCCCATAACAACAAATTGAAAGTTTTTAGCAGCACTGAACTGAGAAGAATCGTTATAATGATAACATCGAGGTATAATCAACCTATAAATTAGAGTTTGCAAAATTTCATTAAGAAGCGTAATCAACAGAGTAAAAAAAACACATATTTGAACGTACATATTTGAAATGTTTTCAGTATATAAACCTAATTTCAATTAAATTTCTAAGATAAACTTCTTTTAATTGTCACATGAAAATCATGGGAACTTTCTACTTTGTCTCTTAATGGTGATCATGACAGCTCAAAACAGGAAACAAAGATACAGAATCTTAACCAATATCTTTTGGGGAGAAAAGTCCCAAATACATCTGAATTAGTTACTTTAAATAAAACAGATGTAAGAAAATACTGACCCTCTCTCTTTCCTATTCAATTACTTTTCTATACATTAACTGCATAGGATATCTTTATGATATAAAAATCAGTTTTATTTTATTATTTAATATATTTTATTGATTTCAGAGAGTAAGGGAAAGGGAGAGAGATAGAAACATCAATGATGAGAGAGAACCATTGATCCGCTGCCTCCTGCACGCCCCCTACTGGGGACTGTGCCCACAATCCAGGCATGTGCCCTTGACCAGAATCGAACCTGGGACCTTTCAGTCTGCAGGCCAACACTCTATCCACTGAGCCAAACTGGCTAGGGCAAAGTTAGTTTTATTTTTTTATTTATTGATTTGAGATAGAGGGGGAAGGAGAGAAAGAGAGAAACATCAACTTGTTGTTCCACTTATTTATGCATTTATTGGTTGATTCTTGTATGTGCCCTGACCAGGGATCGAACCCCTAACTTTGGTGTGTTGGGATGATGCTCCAACCAATTGAGCTAACCAGCCAGGGTTAAAATGAGTTAAACAGTCTATAAAAGGCAACTTATTCTTTATGGTTACATAATACAAAAGATTTCAATAATAAAACAGTAAGCAGGTTTTACCTAATACGAACCTCATTTAAGCACCTTTTCTTTGTAAATATATTTCTGATAAAGGTTTCCTGAATTTCTTCTTGCTTCACCAAGTACTGCCAAAGTCTTTTCACAGACAGTGCCAGGTGGTGTTTGGATCTACAGAGAAACAATGTATTTAATTATACACTTAAAATTATGATTAACTTGACTATATCTACTTAGTGTTATATAAGTGTTTATAATAATAATTAACTAGAATCAGACCAAATCATCTTGGGCTGCAATCAGTACTAGTAGTCTTTTGTTTTTTTTCTTTGTTTTTTTTAAATATTTTATTGATTTTTTACAGAGAGGAAGGGAGAGGGACATAGAGCCAGAAACATCGATGAGAGAGAAACATCGACCAGCTGCCTCCCGCACACCCCCCACCGGGGATGTGCCCTCAACCAAGGCACATGCCCCCGACCGGAATCGAACCCGGGATCCCTCAGTCCGCAGGCCGACGCTCCATCCACTGAGCCAAACCGGTTTCGGCAGTAGTCTTTTCTTAAAGGACTGGATGGTAAATATTTTAGACTCTGTAGGCCACATGGTCTTTCATACTATTACTCAGCTCTGCCAATGAAGTGGGAAAGGGGCAGAGATGATATTAAAATGAAAGGGTGTGGCTGTGGTGCAATAAAACTTTATTTACAATATAGGAGGAAGGATGAATTTGGCCCATAGGCTGCAGACTGCTGACCCCTCACCTAGAAGAGATCTACAAGCAGAGCTACTAAAAGTGTTGTCTGTGAACACATACCAGTCCACGAAGTCTGTTACTGATGTGCAATGAGGTAAGAGCTTAAGAAAAAAATGTAAATGAACTATCATTAAGTCACTATAGCAAGACTTTGATGAAGCAAGCAGTGCACTGATTTACCTTTTACACCTCACAAACAGCATTCGAGAGTGGGTGCCAGTAAACTACAAGCCTGCCTTCCATTTTCAAAAATAAAGTTTATTATGTAACAGCCATGCCCATTCACTTACTACTTACAGTTCATAGTTGCTTTCACTATACAATGGCAAGACTGAATATTTGCCACAAGAACTGTAAGGTCCCCAAAGCCTAAAATGTTTACTTATTTGGACCTTTGCAGGAAATGTTTGCTAACCTCAGGACTATAACATGCATCACACAGAGACACAGAGATGAGCCTAGAAGAGCATATTATACATAAAAGGACTTAAATATTTTTTCTTCAAATACTACCTGAAACCACTCTTGATTTAGTAAAACTCATACTTAAAAACAATATCCATTTGAAAACCCACTTGAAAGGAGTGTTTGTAGGTTCCAGCAAAGCTTTGTGGCGGAGAATTGCAGGACCTGCAGACAAACTCTCTTCAGAAGTATAACTTGCAATATAGTTTTGAGGGGGCCCACCATGGACTTCAAGTCGTCGGAGAAGAACTTGCTCCCAACATTGAAGAGTTTTTAGAACTGCGTGACAAAGTGGTGAACTAACAGGAAGCTCTAAAATGAGAAAATAAAATTGACCCGCATTTATCTTCTGTAGTAAAATGCTATATTCAACTGTAAGAATGACTGAGATATTAACACCCATTTTGTCAGAGGTGATGTGAAAGAGGAGGGCATAGAATTCTAGAGTATAAATAAAAGGGTACCACTCGGCTGGTGTAGCTAAATGGTTGAGCATCAACCTCTGAACTGGAAGGCCAGCGTTCGATTCCTGGTCAGCGCACATGCCCAGGTTACAGGCTTGATCCCTATTAGGGAGCATGCAAGAGGCAACTGATCAATGATTTTCATCATTGATGTTTCTATCTCTCTCTCCCTCTCCCTTCCTCTCTAAAAGCAATAAAAAAAAAAGTATTTTAAAAAAGGATATCATAAATCTGTGTAACATTTCAACATAATTAGGTGGCCAAGGACAATAAAAAATGGGCAATCTAAGTAAAAATTACATCAAAGATTTACAACTACTACTTGGAATAATATTTATGATGTGATTTAAATGACTGCTATGTCAATTACTGCTTTTGACTTTAATTTCACATAAAAAAATTTACCTGAATATTATAAAACTACTAGAGGCCCAGTGCATGAATTTGTGCACAGATGGGGTCCAGCCAACCCAGCTCCAATTGGGGCAGATCAGGGCTGGGCCTGTAGGGAGGAGGAGACAGCAGGAGGTTGGCCCACCGGCCCACCCTTCGATTGGGGTTGGGGGGCTGATTGGGGTGGGGCCAGGCCATAGGGAGGGGCTGTGGGCAGTGGGCTGGCTGGCCCTGCCCCCAAATGGGGTTGGGGGTGCTGATCAGGGGCCAGCAGCCTGGGGGAGGGGCCATGGGTAGTTAGCCGGTTGGCCCTGCCCCTGATGGGGTGGGGGGGCCGATCTGGGGTGGGGCCAGGTGAGGGGAGGGGCTGCAGGAGGTTGGCAAGCCGGCCCTGCCCCCTATTGGGGAGGGGGGGTGATCAGGGGCAGGGCAGGCTGGGGGAGGGGCTGAAGGCCAATCAGGGTGGTGGGGGCCCATCAGGTGTGTGGCCAGCCAGGGGGAGGGGCTGTAGGAGGTTGGCCAGCCAGCCCTACTCCCTATTGGGGTGGGGGATTCGATCAGGGGCGGGCCGGCCTGGGGGGAGGGGCTGCAGGCCTATTGTGGTGGGGAGGGCTGATCGGGGACAGGGTTGGCTGGGGGTAAGGGAGAGGGCATTTGGCCAGAGGCCCGCTCTTGATCGGGGTGGGAGAGTCTGATCAGGGGCAGGCCGGCAGCGGGGAGGGGCCATGAGGTTGGCCAGCCGGCCAGCCCCACCCCCTGATCGGGCCTGTTTGCTGGCCACAGTGGGCATCATAGCGACCAGTTGTTATGGTTGTTAAGGCTGTTACGGTCACTGGCTTTTTATATATATAAATGTCTGGAAGAAAATTAATTGCTTTAACCTTTGTATCAGCCCAATTTCTGTATAGCATATAACTACAATTTGCTTAGAAAATTAAATAATTCACAAAAGTAAAAAAAAGTGTTATGTAATACTATGAAATGCAGCACTTTCCAGTTCTACACTTCTATACTCTTAAATCCTAATCCTACTCTCAACTTTTAGCTCTTTACCTATAAAAATCTAAACATGCTCATACTGTGAATTCTTAATCTTTCAATTTTAAAAATGATCTTCTGATATACTGCTATAGAATATGAGAATACACTTCTCTCTCCATCATTCCAATATAAACACATAATAATTTTTTATTAAATTGGCATTTTAGTTTTCATATATATATATTAGAGGCCCGGTGCATGAAATTCATGCACGGAGGGGGGTGTCCCTCAGCCCAGCCTGCAGCCTCTCCAATCTGGGATCCCGGTAGGATCGGGCCTAAACGGGCAGTCGGACATCCCTCTCAAAATCCAGGACTGCTGGCTCCAAACTACTCACCTGCCTGCCTTCCTGATTGCCCCATCCCTCACAATCCAGGATGTCCGACTGCCCATTTAGGCCCAGTAGGACCGGGCCTAAACGCGCAGTCGGACATCCCTCTCACAATCCAGGACTGCTGGCTGCCAACTGCTTGCCTGCCTGCCTTCCTGATTGCCCCTAACCACTTCTGCCTGCCAGCCTGATCACCCCCTAACCACTTCCCTCCAGCCTGATTGATGCCTAACTGCTCCCCTGCCAGCCTGTTTGCCCCTAACTGCCCTCCCCTGCAGGCCTGGTCACCCCTAACTGCCCTCCCCTACAGGCCTGGTCACCCCTAACTGCCCTCCCCTGCAGGCCTGGTCACCCCTAACTGCCCTCCCTTGCAGGCCTGGTCCCCCCCAACTGCTCTCCACTGCAGGCCTGGGTCCCCCCCAACTGCCCTTCCCTGCAGGCCCGGTCACCCCCAACTTCCCCCCTCAGCTGGCCTGGTCACCCCTAACTGCCTTCCCCTGCAGGCTTGATCGCCCCAAACTGCCCTCTGTTGCAGGCCTGGTCCCTCCCAACTGCCCTCCCCTGCTGTCCATCTTGCAGTGGCCATCTTGTGTCCACGTAGGGGCAGGATCTTTGATCACATGGGGGCAGCCATATTGTGTGTTGGAGTGATGGTCAATCTGCATATTACTCTTTTATTACATAGGATAGAGGCCTGGTGCATGGGTGGGGGCCGGCTGGTTTGCCCTGAAGGGTGTCCCAGATCAGGGTGGGGGTTCCATTGGGGCGTGGGTCGGCCTGGGCAAGGGGCCTGTGGTGGTTTGCAGGCCGGCCATGCTCCCCGGCGACCCAAGTGGAGGCCCTGGTACCTGGGATTTATTTATCTTCTACAATTGAAACTTTGTAGCCTGGAGTGGAGCCAAGCCTTCTACTTGCTCCATGGCGGCAGCCATTTCTGTTGGGATTTATGTATCTTCTATAATTGAAACTTTGTAGCCTGGAGCGGAGGCCAAGGCAGGCCAGGGCTTCAGAAGCTTGGCTTCCTCCATCGCTGGGGGCAACCCTAGCCTCCTACTCTTTCCAGCTCCGTGGCTGCCGCCATTTCTGTTTGGATTTATTTATCTTTTATCATTGAAACGTTGTAGCCTTGAGTGGAGGCCTAGGGTTGCCCCCAGCGATGGAGGCCTAGGCCGGCAAGGGCAGGCGGAAAGCTTGGCTTCCCCCATTGCCGGGGAAACCCAAGCCTCCCTCCTACTCTCTGTGGCCGCAGCCATCTTGGTTGGGTTTATTTGCATATTCACTCCTGATTGGTTGGGGCGTGGCTTGTGGGTATAGTGGAGGTACGGTCAATTTACATATTACTCTTTTAGTAGATAGGATTAAATACAGATCACAGATGAACCACTTGGTATCCTAACATGCCTCTTTCTTTCCTATACTACGGTTCCTCCCTTGGAGTTAATCACTAACTTTTCGCATTTACTTAGTTTTCTATGTGTCTACCACTATTAAATCTCCCAATATCTCAGCTATGGCTATAAATACAGTCTCAATAAAGTCAATCACATCAGGTTCAAATTCTCTGCTTTCCTGAACTCCTAAGAGCACTAACAAGGTGACAGACATATCTATATATGGTTGGTTTAGTTAACAGAAACCTATCTTCTACAATAGGAAGTTATTTAACTTTTTCTCCATTATTTGAAAAAATACAAAACAGTAAATCAAAAGCAATGGCAATATTAATTCATGTTAAAATATTTTTTAGCCCAGCTGGTGTGGCTCAGTGGTTGAGCGTCAGACCATGCACCAAGAGGTTACCAGTTTGATTTCCAGTGAGGGCACATGCTTAGGTTGCAGGCTTGATCCCCAGAAGGGGGCATGCAGGAGGCAGCCAATCGATGTTGATCTCTCATCAATGTTTCTCTCTCTCTCTCTTCCTCTCTCTAAAAAAAAGAATAAAAACATATTTTCAAAAACAAATAAATAAAATAAAATATTTTTTACCTGCAAGATCATGACCTGCAAAGGGATAGAAAGTCTTCAAGTTGTTGAGTACCAATTGCACCATTGCCAAGCGCATCAATGACCAACTAAAAATAAAGCAACAGTAGATCTGTTAATTTTCACTCAGGGATTTAGAAGAGTACACTACTCTCTGACCCAACAATTCCACTACTAGTAATTTATCCTGATTATATACTTCCACAAAAACAAAAACAAAACACATATGCATGTAGTACTCAAGTCTGCATTATCTACAATAGCAAAAGACTAGAAACAATCAAATTATCCATCAAGAGAGTACTGTTTAAATATCTAAAGTTTTGAAAAACAGAATATTAGGGTAGCCATTTTGAATACATTAAGTGCCCAGCCTGTTTTGTCTTCCAGAGGGAAAGTATAGTGTCAGTCACCGGTACCTGACAGGGCCTTAATGTATTTAAGAATGAAGAAGGATCTCTAAGTGTTAATATGGTGTGAACTCCAGTATATATTGACAAATAAAAAGTTATAGAACACTACATATAGTATGCTACCTAAAGGGGAAATACAAGATTTCACATGTACACACACATGCTAAATTCTGCAAACAGAAAAATAAGCCAGAAACTGGAGGTTGTAGAAGAGAAATTAGCTGGAAGAGAGAAATGGTGAGACTTCTGATTTCACATTTTTATAGTTTTATGTTTTTATTTAAAAATATTTCAGCTTCTCTTTTATTTCAAGTGACATATTTATTTCTTAGAGTAATAGCTTTTTATTTCTTTAAGCTGTGGTAAAATAAATCATAAAATTTATCATCTTAACTATTATCAAGCATACAGTTCAGTCGCATTAAATACTTATTTATATTGTTGTGCAACCATCTATTTCCAGAATCCTTCTCATCTTGTAAAACTGAAACTCTATATCCACTGAGCAACAATTCTCCATTTCCAACTTCTCCTAGCTCCTGGAACCACCATTCTATTTTCTGTCTATGAATTTGATTACCCATGTTAATATTTCATATGAGATAAGTGGAATTATACAGTATTTTTCTTTTTGTGGTTTAATTTGCTTAGCATAATGTTGTTGAGATACATCCATGTCATAGTAACATGTATCAGAATTTCTATACTTTTAAAGGTTGAATAATATTTAATTGTACATCTATATCACATTTTGTTTATGCATTCACCTGTTGATAGATAATGAGGTTGCTTCTACCCCAATGGCTATTATGAATAATGTTGTTATGAACACGGGTGTACAAATACCTGTTTAATAACCTGCTTTGTATTCTTTTGGGTATATACCCAGGAGTCAAATTGATGGATCATATGATAATTCTATTTTTAATTTTTGAGGAACTGTCATACTGTTTTCCATGATGGTTGCACCATTTTACTTTCCCACCAACATTGCATAAGGGTTCCAGTTTCTATGTACTCTTGCAAACACTTTTATTTTCTGGATGTGTTTTTTTTCTATAGTAGCCATCTCAATGGGTGTGAGATCATCTTTCATAGTGATTTTGACTTGCATTTCCCTACTGATTAGCTATAGTGAGCATTTTTTTCATGTGCTTTTCAATAAAGGAGTACTTCATTGGTCATTTGTATAACTTTTTTGGGAAAATGTCTATTCTAATCATTTGCTGATTTTTAATTGGGTTGAGCTTTTGTTGCTGAGTTACACAATTTGATTTTTGAGCCATGTTAATATTTCATATATTAAAAAATTAGATAAACAGGAAATAATCAACATATTAATAAAAGCAAGATAACAAATATACCAGCACTCCTACATATAAGAATAATACTTATTGAGGGTGAATGTTTTGAACATTTATGATTCTTATCATATATGGAAATCATTTTTAAAACAATGATCACTGACATGTTAGCATACTAGTGTTCACTAAAAGACATTAGATTTTCTAGGATAAAACAGTGGGATTTATTTATATTAGGGAACAAAGGACAAAGAATAATCTGATAGCAACATTTCTGAGGACTAATAAAAAGTATAGGTCATCTATGGAATTATTAAGAAAAGGAATTTACCAATTTCAATTAAAGAAATCTAAATTAAATGTGTTATACTAGGTGTACCAGTTAATAATGTAGATTTTTTTTTCAATAGATGGAGTTACACATGTTGATAAATATGCGATTTGATACGTATGTTATTTTGTTGTATTGACAACAAGCTTCAAAACTTATGTCAATTTTCTGAAGGTGTTAACATCATAGTTATTTTTACACTTAAAAATGTTGAATTTCGTGCCAAAAAACAGCATTTGCGGGAAGTTTTAATTCATTACTTTATTTTGAAGAAAAAGTTATCATATACTTCGGGAAGCTTATGGTGAATATGCTCCATCTCAAGATAGTTGTGAACGCTGGTTTAAACACTTTAAAAGTGATGATTTCGATGTGAAAGACAAAGAACATCCAGGTCAACTGAAAAAGTTTGAAGACCAACAATTACAAGCATTATTGGATGAAGATGTGTGCCAAACTCAAAAACAACTTGCAGAAAGATTAAATGTTGCTCAGTAAACAATTTCCAATCATTTACAAGCAATGGGAAAGATTTTAAAGGAAGGAAAATGGGTGCCACATCAACTGAACGAAAGACAAATGGAAAACCGAAAAGTCATCAGTAAAATATTGCTTCAATGACATGAAAGAAAGTCTTTTTCGCATCAAATTGTGACTGGCAATGAAAAGTGGATTTATTTTGAGAATCCCAAACGCACAAAATCATGGGTTGATCCAGGTCAACCATCAACATCGACTGCAAGGCCAAATCGCTTCTGAAAGAAGACAATGCTCTGCGTTTTGTGGGATCAGGAAGGGGTGGTGTATTATGAGCTTCTAAAACCAGGTGAAACCGTTAATACCGATCACTACCGACAACAAATAATCAATTTGAACCACACTTTGATCATGAAACGACCAGAATGTTCCAGAAGACACGGCAAAGTAATTTTTCACCATCACACACTTCAAAACCAGTTAAAGACACATTAAAAGATCTTGCCTGAGAAATATTAATCCATCTGCCGTATTCACCAGACCTTGCTCCTTTGATTACCACTTGTTCTGATCGATGGCATATGCACTGTCTGAGCAGCACTTCAAAACATACGAAGAAGTGGAAAATTGGGTCTCTGAATGGTTTGCCTCAAAACAAGAAAAGTTCTATTGGGACAGTATCCACAAATTACCTGAAAGATGGGGGAAATGTGTAGCTAGCGATGGACATTACTTTGAATAAAGCACTTTTGATGTTTCTCTTGAAATTATCATGTTTTCTTTGATTATAAAATCCGCATTATTAACTGGTACATCTAGTAAGTCCTAAGCCACTAGTTTCACATGTACTATTTTCAAAAATATCATATATGACATCATTTTTTAAAAAAAGCTTAACATTAAGTATCCCATACCTGTATGAATTTGAATTAGAATGCTCTTGGAGATGAAAATCTGAAGCTGAAACATCATTATCATCATCATAATCATCATCATCATCACTGTCCACACTCTCTTCTGAATCATATTCTCTACTTAGGGAAGGGGGTAAAAAAGGCTAAAATAAAAAAGTTACAGAATTGACCATGAACTATCTGATTTAATACTTTGAATTACATAGTCCAATATTAGCAATTTATCCCATTTTCAGATATTTTGTTATAAGAAGTAAAACCAGCATTTGATGTTTTCCATTGATTTCTAGAGACTGGAAGGGAGGAAGAAGGGGGAGAGAGAGAGAGGGAGAGAGAGAGAGAGAGAGAGAGAGAGAGAGAGAGAGAGAGAGAGAAATCAATGTGAGAGAGATACATTGATTGGTTGTCTCCTGAATGTGCCTCTACCAGGGCTGGGGAATTTGCAACTGAGGTACTTGCCCTTGACTGTGAATCGAACCCATGACCCTTTGGTCCATGGCCAATGCTCTAACCACTGAGAAAAACTGGCCAGAGCTGCTTCTTTTTGCTTGATATTCTATGCCTTTGACATCACTTTACACAATTTCCTTACTTATTCATCCATTCAACAAAATTTTATCAGGTATCTTACTGTGTTAAAAAAAAAAAGCATCCTATACAATAAAAGGCTAATATGCAAATCGACCGAACAGCAGAACGACCAGTCGCTAAGATGTGCACTGACCACCAGGGGGCAGACACTCAACGCAGAAGCTAACCCCTGGTGGTCAGTGCACTCCCACAGGGGGAGCACCACTCAGCCAGAAGCTGGGCTCAAGGCTGGCGAGCACAGTGGTGGTGGTGAGAGCCTCTCCTGCCTCCACTGCAGCGCTAAGGACCCCTCGGAGGACATCCCCCAAGGGGTCCCAGACTGTGAGAGGGAGCAGGCCGGGCTGAGGGATACCGCCACACCCAATGCACGAATGTTGTGCACCAGGCCTCTAGTACTTGATATAAAAATGTTTAAGATATATACACAATCATTGCTGTCACAGAGCTTATAATTTAATGGAAAAAAATAGGTAAATAGTAGAAAGTTAAGTACAACTTGCATTTATAGAGTGTAATGGAGTGTCACCAATGAGTTTTAAGTAGAGGACAGGTAATAAGATTTATGTCTTAATAACATTACCAACACCACCCACTTATGAAAGAAAAGTCAAATGGCAAGAGTAGAAATGGACACATCAGTAACTTAGGCAAGACTGGCAGTCTGCACACAAGTGTTAGTGATGGAGATGAAGAGAAATAACAGATTTATAGTGTATTTGGGGGAAAGCATTGACAGATTTGCTAATAAATCTGGAGAGCAAGAGAAACAGAGGAAAAATAGGATTTCTGGCTTGAGCAACTATAAGGATAAAACAAGAGGACTTGATTGTTAAGAGAGGTGGTATTGGAGAAAATAACAAAACCCAAATCTTGAAGATCAAGATTCACAGGTCAGGTAGAAAAAGGACAAGAAAAGATACTATGAAGGAATTATTAGTAAGGTTAGGGGGGAAAAATAGGAGAAAGCAGCATCAGAGAACAAGAGTGAAGTATTTCAAAAAGAAGGAAATGGTCAGATGTGCTGAATATTGCTATGAGGTAAAATAAGATGATGATCAAGAAGTTTCAGTTATATTTGACAACATGTGTGCCACCTGAATCTCAAGAACAGCAGTTTCAGCAGGGTAGTTGTGTCAGATGTCATACAATAGGTAAATATGAAAGGGATCTAAGATAATAAAAAGAAAATGTAGCCTCCTCCTTTCAAGTAGTTTCACTTCCTGTGGTTTCAATTACCTGTGATCAACTTCAGTTTGAAAATATGAAATAGAAAATTTAAAAAATAAAGAATTCCTAAGTTTTAAAATGCGTGCTGTTCTGACTAGCATGATGAAATCTTGCATTACCCTGCTCTGTATCACCCAAGATGTGTATCAACCCTTTGTTCAGTGTGTCCATGCTATAAATGCTACCTGCCCAATATCACTAAGTAGCCATTTTGGTTTTCAGATAGACATTGTGGTATGGCAGTGCGTATGTTCAAATAACCTTATAGTAGCCTAATACTATGTCACAATGCCTACAATTCATCTCACATTATCTCATCAAGTAAGCATTGTATCATCTCACATCATCACAAGAAGGGTGAGTACAGTACAATTAGATATTTTGAGAGAGGTACCACAGTTACATTCCTATTAGAGTTTATTGTAATTATAATTGTTCTATTTTATTATTAGTTATTGTTGTTAATCTCTTACAATGCCTAATTTATAAATTAATCTTTATCCTAGGTATGTATGTGTAGGAAAAAACAAAATATATACAATTGCGCCTCGAACAACATGGGTTTGACTTGTGTGGATTTGCTTACACGCAGATTTTTACTAGATTCACATAGTTCAAGCCTGTGTTGTTCAAGGGTCAACTATTTTTGATCCGTGGTTGGCAATTCACGTATGCAGTTGGCTGACTGACTACAGTTGTACGTGAAAATTTCAACTGTGTGTGTGTGTGTGTGTGTGTGTGTGTGTGTGTGTGTGTGTAGTGAGGGGCTGGTACCTTCTCTGGATTCAGCCTTCCACTGGGGTCTTGGAACATATTCCCCACAGATAAGGACAACTACTGCACACAGTTTAGAAAAGTTGAATAAGAATAGAAAGCAGAGTCTGGCCAGTATGGCTCAGTGGTTGAGCGTCAACCTATGACCCAGGAGGTCACAGTTTTATTCCCGGTCAGGGCACATGCCCACGTTGCAGGCTCAATCCCCAGCCGATCAATAATTCTCTCTCACCACTGATGTTTTTCTATTTCTGCCTGTTCCTTCCTCTCTGAAATCAATAAAAGCGTATTTAAAAAAATAGAAAGCAGAGAAATGGAATAGCTAAAAAATTTGGGGGAATAAAGCAGGATTTGGAATGGGAAACAGGAGAGCACATTTCTGCCCTGATGGAAGGAGGCAACAGAGGGGAGAGAACTGAAGGCAAAGCAAAGAGTATAGGAAAACAGCAAACATGAGATTCAGAATAGAAAGGGAGTCTTTGATAGGAAGGACTCTTCATAATAACGGAGGAAAGAAGAAGATGAAAGGAAATCCAGTTACAGCTTCATGACAGGATGATAAAAGAGTTTTGTCTAGTTCTATTTTTTAAAGACTTAAGAGATGAGGTCATCAATTAAGAATGAGAATGAAAGAGATGTGAGAAGTTTGAAAAGTTATACAATCTTGGGTCTAGGGAAGCCTAATAAAGAAACATAGCAGGGAGGACGGAACTTCTGGAACAGCTGAGTAAAGAGGTTTGGTAAATCCTCTTCCCAAAAAGCAATAATAAAATTGCACGAAATTGTCAAAAACAATCATTTAAAGATATTGGAAAGTGACCAAATGCATATAACACATTAAAAATATATAAGAAATATCTACTGAATCTCTGGTAAAACAGTCAGAATCTGGCATTTTAGCCAGGGGTTACCCTCATCCCCACCCCTGGCACTCTGTGGTACAATTGTTCTATCAGGGCCAGAAGAGCAGTCTGTGAGGACTAAGAGCTCTGCTTCTTGGCCAAGGGAGGCTGACTTTAATAAAAATTCCATACTCAGTGGCACTGTCAAAAACAACAGATATCTCAGAAGTAAACATTTAGGGAAGGCTAACATCTCATCTATCCTGAGGCTGTGATACAGATTGGGGCAAGTGTAGACCAATCAGAAATTTAACAAGAAGATCCAGGTATAATAATAATATATTAATCAAGAACCCTATATCCAGCAATCTATGCTTCAAAAATGAAGATGAAACAAAGACATTCAATGAATAATTAACTGTGCAAATGTCCCTCTTTACAATGAAGCATAAAAGATAAGAGAAAAATAAAAATGGCTACTTAACAGGCCAGGGGGACTGGTGTCAAGAGAAAATAGCGAGATGTCAATTAATACAAGGAAATAAGGAGAACACGAAGAAGCTAAGGATATAAGGAATTTGTCTGATCACAGAAGATATATACAGGCAGTTCTTGCGTGGCATGTAGTGCAGGAATGTAAAAATGTCTAAGCAAGCTGGAGCCATGCAAAGCAATCTCAATAATCAATGGAAACTTACAAGATTCTGTGACTGTTAAAAATATTTGTCAAAACAAACTCTTAGGGTCAGCTAAGAAAATAAAAAATACTAAAAATAATATTTATTTTATACACTGCAAAGTGTTAGAAACATTAAGAATTAAAGTACTTTATATTTTTGAAAAAAAATTTATTGAGTACTTGCTTTCTAACAGTATAAAGCATCTTTTCTAATCTTGACAAACTGTCATAATCCTATCTAAGGCTGTATCAGCTTCCAACATTTTATGCTTTGTGCTTTCAATGTTGTGAAATATTACCCAGAGTTCCTTTAACAGGAAGGTGTTTTTTTGTTTGTTTGTTTGTTTATTGCTCATTTCACTATCTCTGGAACATTTTCATCCTTTTGTCACATTTTCCTCATTTATGTTGCTAAGTTGGCCTTAACTAGATTTCTCTAGCTGCAGATCTAGAGTCTCATAAATAACAGTAAAGTCAATAATTCCAAAGTTAACTAGTAATTTTTCTATAACTTTATATTTGATTTTAATTTTCACTTCTAGTACTATCACTTTTCATACTTTTTGTTGCCCTTTCATCAATGTTATCCAATTCCCTCTTCTAATTATCCAATTTTATAAAATGTCACTTGGGTTTATAATGGGAGACAAGGAGGCAGGACACAACCCCTTTTCCTGTCTGTGTATGAACTGAACAACAGATACTAAATGACCAATCGACAGCACACTTTGAAAGAACTGCTATGATTAGTCACTGATCATGAGGTGCATCTGTTATTTTCATTATAATTTGTGGACTGAAAAGCTAGCAGGAAACTTTGTACTTGATGTAATTACTCACATTTAATATACTGTGTTAACTTAAACTTGAATCATGTTGTTGAGGGGCTAATGTTATTTAATTAAACAGATGAAAATTTGTGTATACCAACCAATGCAGGACTGCCTGTAATATAGAAAAAAAAATGAGAATATGGATGGCAGTTTAACTTCTGACGGTCTTGATTCCTTAATTACTACCAAGTACATTGGTATTAAGATGTTAACTAATTTATCTTTTCATCTTAATAAGAACTTCATATAAATGTAAAAAATCATAACTTAGCAAGGAACTGCCTTAAAAACTGGTTGGAAATATAGGCAAAATATTTGTTTTTGGGGGGGAATGTAGCCTGATAAAATGAAAATTTTCTAAACCACAGTAGGAAAAACATTTGGAAGCACCAACAATTACACTTATTGTAAACACTTTCATTTCCACTTAACTGCGCAAATATTGATCTGGACAGCACTTTTATTACCTTGGCTATGAAATAGTCCCAGATACTGAGCTCAGGTGGGATGAACTTCTCTTTGACTGTCAATGACTCCTGACTTACTGGCGGTGAGGAAGAGGTCGCTGGGGTAGATTCTCTGCCAGACACTTTTGATGGCCTAAAACGTGTGTTCTGTTTCTCTCCTTCTTCCACTAGAGAAGAAACTAATAAGAACAAAGTAAAGTATTATTAAGTAAGTATTATTTTCATTGTATAAGACCTAAGGCTAACTATAAATAAGTACACACACAAAACTGAGATTCTTATTATGATAGTAAGGTAAGAAAATTGATAGAGGAAGTGAGACAAAAACTACCTTGAATTTATCTCACTCTCTGTTGACTCATGCATTGTATATGTAGGTGGTAGGATGTAATATCTGCTTGTAAATGAGCCCCCACATGATAGGAAATTATCTACATTGTTGTTTTGTTTTTTTTTAAGAACATCATGGTAACAAAAAAGAATATCATGGGATGTCAATGTTAATTAAAGGCAACAACTCAGGAGATTCTTCAGTAATCACTGGCCTTTTATCTACATATAAAACTACATTTTCAATGAAAATTAAAAAATTCAAACACATAACTATTTAATTAAACTGACTCAGACGTTTAGAAATGGTTTGAAAATGTAATTTTCTAGTCAATGAAATAACAAAGAGGTAGAATATGTAATCTCTATTGTTTTAACTTCAAAACACTTAACAGTTAGTATTCTTTTAGTATTTTACCTTAGAATATTAAGGGAATTAGCATAGAAAAGCAAGTTATGCAAATCTTTAATGAACACTAAGTCACATGTACAATCACCAGTGAAGAATCAAGGATCTCCTAGACACAGGCATGATCTGATAGGCAAACACCACACCACATTAAGGCACTTCAATATTCTCCTTCAATGGTTCCAGTGAGCATGTATTTACCTCCCAAATGAATGCAATAATTGTGCTGTAATAAATTTTGTCTTATTGTCTGAAGCTACTTGGCTTGCATAAACAGCATGCTCATGCATTATATCAAGCAACAGCCAAGCTCAGTTTAACAGAAAAATTTAGTTATTTTAGAAAAAGGTAATTAAGTTAAATAAAATTAATATTCTAAGACATGGCTAAAAAGTGGTATGATTATTACATAATCTTTCAAAAGGCTTTAAAAGGAACTATTAAATTAAATGTATAATTTTTCTCTGTTCTTATTAGTAATTGATAATTAACAATCACCTTTCCAATATACCTGTTGCATACATTTACATATATTCTAAAACTTAAACAGTGATTTATCCAAATTCTCATTAGGTAAAATATTCAGGATATAAACGTGTGTTTTTTACTTTTCAAATAATTGCTACGGTTTAACATAAATTTATAATTTAACTTTATTATTTTGCCTTTGTTTTTAAATTATTAGATGGCTTCATAAAAGCTTTGGAGATCTCTGGAAAATAAAATTTTCAAACAATGCTAAATTAATAAACGTCATAAAAATGTAGATTTTTTTTAAAAAAACAAAACGTAAGAGGGTTTTTAAAATGAGAAAACATTTTAAGATATAGTCTGTGAACCCAGACAGATGACATGAAAATAAGAGATTAACCATACTCGGGGGAAATATTTAAAATTACAGACTCAATCCCAGAAGTATAGAACTATTTATCAAAATACTATTAATAAACAAGGACAATAGGGGGGAACATGACAAACAAGTTCACATTACTGAATGTTATACTATCTGAAATGCTATAAAAAAATAACCTGAATGATGCCTCCTAGCAAACAAATGGTCTATAACTTGTCATTAGGGTAGATGCTCCCTCTTCACCCTCAATTTGCAGCAGGACCTAAAATAATTTTATATTTAAATCACGTTGGGTTAGAGTGGTTATGAAACTTAAGGGCAGCAATAGAAACTATTTGGCTATTTAGTACTCACTGCTTCTTTTTGAAAATGCTAATAAATAAATATCAAAAACTTCTGCCATTCCTTGTTTAAAAACTAATGCTATTGTTCCATTATTAACGGGGTAAATGGCTACTTTACTAGTAATAGAAGAAAAAAAATAGTATTAGGGAGAAGTAAAAAAGAACTTTAGATACAGAACTTATGAATTCAAAAAATAAATTTCTTAGTTGCTTTGGATTCACAGAATGTACTTTTGAAAAGTCTGGGCTTCCATGACCAGACTGGACTGAACATACAAGAAGCCCTATCTTCATCCTTAACACATTCTGCAGTGTTTTCCTTAGAATTATGGAAGTAACACCCTAAAGAACTCGAAACAGAAATGGAGAATGGTTGAGGTTACATATAAGGAATGGACATGGGAGATACAAAGAAATGAGAAAGACAATGTTTTTTTATTGTTAAGTTCTTCTGTACTGCTGAATTTTACCACATACTTATACTGCTTTCATGAAAATTAAAACATAAGGAAGGCTAATAAGTTAACACTTTTCCAGGTTATTATTTTAAATAAAATCAGCTCTAGCCGGTGTGGCTTAGTGGATAGAGTACTGGCCTGTGGACTAAAGAGCCCTGGGTTTGATTGCGGTCAAGAGCACATACTTCGGTTGATCTCCCCCTTGTACGCATGCATATAAACCTAACCAATGGACACAGACACCAGGAGGGTGAGGGCATGAGTGGGGGGATGGGAGGGCAATGGGGGAATAAGGACACATATGTAATACCTTAATCAATAAAGAAAAAAAAAGAGCACATACTTCGCTTTCAGGCTCTTCCCCAGCCCGGACCCTTGTTGGATGCGTGCAGAGGCAACCAATTGATGTGTTTCTCTCACATCGATATTTCTCTCTGTCATTCCCTCTCTCTAAAAATCAATGGAAAAATATCCTCAGGTGAGGATTAAAAAAATTAAATCAGATACAGCAAAATTAATATTCTGAACCTAGACTTAAATGTTATTTCTTTCAAAAACTGACCTCAAATTAACCAGCAGAACCATATCATTCTCCACTTCTCAATCTAAGGCACCCCTATCCAGAGGGCTATTCATGAGTATGCCAGAGTGTGCATAAAGCTTCAGGAGGCATATATCCTGGACCTTCAAATTTAGCTCCAAATTAATTTTTTGGAGGGGAGGTGGAGTTAAATAACTTAGTTGATGATTTAAAACATTTTATGTTGAAAGCAACAGATATGGAGAAGATAAAAGTCATATAAATTTAAAATAAAATATATTTCTTCCCTTTAGCAAGGTAATTCAGTCTAAGAGGTCTCCTAAGAGGAATATATTCATTCTCCTTTATCATTTGGGGTGTGAGTATTACAAATGTATGTGAACATAAATTAAGTATAAAACAAATTCTCAAAATTCTATATAAAACATGATTTTACAAGTAAACTTCAAATGTTCATAAAAGGAAAAGACAAAATCAGGAGATTAAATAAGCAGTGAATTTAAGGTACTTCTTAATCTTCAAAGAATAAAATTAATGATAAGATAAAGTCTGGCAGGTGATATTATCAGATTTTACAAAGACTATTGACTCTCAAGATCTTCCTAGGACCAATACTTCACACAGTACCTTGAACCTGCTTCATAAATGTCCATAAAAATGAACTGATGAATGTCTTAACAGAAAGCAGTGATCTGTGTCTCCAAACCACAGAGCAAGGTAGTCTCCAAGGCAGTTGGTGTCAAAATGGTTCATTGAAATGTGGAAGGAAAATATTCAGATTTATTTTTTTAATAAGTACAAGTGGGGAAGGAGAAAGCAAAGAAGAGAAAAGGGTAAGAAGGGAAGAGAGAAAAGAAGAGAGGAGTGGTGGAGAAGAAAGAGAAGGGAGTTGAGGGAAAGAAGAAGGCACAAGGGGAAGGAAGAAGGAAAAGGGCAGGCAGAAGTCAAGAGAAGGGAAGAAGAAAATAAAAACTGTCACTGTTTAATATCTGGATCGACAACAGTACATGTTATTTATAGATAAATAATGTACATATCTTGGGGTTTTGCTCAAGCATGTTTCAAGGAGAGGGTTATGCAATTTAAAAAATCTGGAGATAACTGCCCTCAAGTGCTACTTTTCAATCACCCTGCTGGCTACAATATAGTTCTGTCTGTAGGATTTCAGCTCAAATTCAACAGACTTATTAAAAATTTGAATGGAGTATATACAGGGTGGGGTAAAGTAGGTTTATAGTTGTTCGTATGCAAAATAATATAATAATTCATAACAAGAATAAACTCTGTGTTTCATGTACTCACAAATGTAAACCTACTTTTGCACCACCCTGTCTATACAATGGAATATTATTCAGGTGTACAAAAGAAGAAAATCCTGCCACATATTAAAACACAGATGAACCTTGAGGACATTATGCTAAGTGAAAAAAGACAGTCACAAAAAGGCAAATATTATAAGACTCCCCTATATGAAGTAACTAAAGTAGTCAAATTTATGGAAACAGAAAGTAGAATGGTGGTTACCAGGGGATGGTGAAAGGGAAAAGGGGAAGTTTTTGTTTAATGGGTATAAAGTTTCAAATTTGTAAAATGAAAAAGTTCTGGAGATTTGTTTCACAGCAATGTGAAAGTACTTATTACTACTGAACTGTACACAAATAGTTTAGATAGTATATTTTATGTGTTTTTGACCACATTATAGGTTTATAATAAAGAAAATACATTAAAGCTATTTAGGTGCAGTACTTAGGACCGACAGAAATATATTAGAAAATGGGGTTAGACATAGAGATCACATGCTTAATCTCAGTAAAAGTGAGGGAGTCTAGGTAAGAGCTGAGATGTTTCATAAAAAAATGTTTATCTGAAAAATTTTACACGTGCATGACTTAGTGTTTTATAAATCTTCTATGTTTTCTCTACCTTTATTATCTAAGTATTTGCCTTTCCCATTAGTTATGAAATAAATCTAATGCTTTAAAAACTTTAAAATTTATACCATATGACCCTCAATGAAAAGTCTGTCCAAGGATTCTAACCAAAAAATATATTCCCTTTTCCAGTAAAACTAGTTATTTTGCAGTGCAGCAGATAATTACAAGTGTTTGGCATATTCAACTATGTTTTCAATAGCTGATTTTATTTTATACTAGAGGCCTGGTGCATGAAAATTCATGCACTGGAGGGGGGTCCCTAAGGCTGGCCTGCCCCCTCTCACAGTCCGGGAGCCCACAGGGGCGGGAGACAACCTGGTGATCAGGGGAAGGCGACGCCCCCACCACACCTCTGCTGCTGCCCCTGCCAGCAGCACGAGCCTTGGCTGGCCCTGGTTACCTGAACCTCGAGTGGTCCTGGGCGGCTGGGCAGCCACCATCCAAGGCTTGCCTGCACCTTGGGCTGGCCCTGGGCAGCTGGGGGGCTGAGGGGACAGGGGAACTGCGGAGGCAGGCGCACAGGTTAGGCCGGGCCGTGCCATGCGCCTGCTGCCCCAGTGGGTTGAGGGGACTGGGCTCTGCCATATTTGAGGGTGTGACAGTCAATTAGCATATTCCCTCCTCATTGGCTTTGGGTGCCACCATCTTTGTGAGGGTGTGGCGGTCAATTAGCATATTCCCTTTTTATTAGATAGGATTGTAAATATACTGATGTACAAACATTAAATACTGAATACACGACTTTTATTTTATACAAATAAAATGGGAAAAAGCAAAACATCTGTATTTTCTGATCTGTATTTAATATAAATAACCAAATGCCAAAAATATACTTTAAAATATCCAGAACATCATTAGCAGTCTTGTGGTAAAAATGAAAAAAATAACATGCTTACTGCAAATACTCATTTTATATTTCATTCTCAATTTTGAGACATTAAAATCATTACTGTAAATTTATAAAGATAAACAATTCACAATTCTTATAATTGCAAATATTATAACAAAATACAAAAAAACTTTAAATTATTTTTATTTGCTATAAAATATGCAATGAAAAGCAAAAGTATGGATTTCTAACTGTTAGCAGAAAAAAACTTAATTTTTTAAAAAATTTCTATTGCTCAGTTGATGGTCTACTTTGAAAATTAACCTTAATAACAAAATAATTCAGAACACCATGAACATATACCTGCACTATAATTTTAATTAATTAGAAAATGATAAATACTTCATTAACATATCATTGAAGTCTGCAAAGCAAATTAAACTTATTTTAAAAATACATTACTGATATACATTAACATGTTTGTTAAGAATTTTGCCTGCCAAGCTAACATCTAATAAAAGTCATCTATCATTTTCTTATATTACAAAGTTTAAGTCATAATTCAATTTTTAAGTCAATAAAAGAATTAGTACACTGACTGTATAATAAACATGTAGAGAGAAATATAATTTAGTTTATGAGACCATTATTTCAAAGAAAATTAAAATGAAGATTTATACCAGAACAAGAAAATTGTGACTTTTAAATTATTGTCATAGTACTAAGTTTATGAAAACACTTTTTAAAACACAGATTTTTAGGGGTTCCAAGCATTTATTTCATTTTGAATATACCATACTTTGACACTGATTAAGCTGTCAGGAAAATGAAATACTCCATAGACTTGTCAGTTTTCCTTTGGCCAAGTTTATATAGTAAAAATTAAAAAATATATTAATTTTTGCTGCACTCAGAACAATTTTTCTAAAACACATTATTTTATACGCTTGGTCAACAATGTATACTGAATGTATGTGCAATTAGACACTTGGGACATTATAATTATGTTTAACAGTAATTCAAACCTGCTTACTTACAACCTAAAATGTATCAGGCTGCTGTGCTGCTTCAGTTAGTGAGTTTTCAGAACAACATAATATTGCCTTCAAAAACAGAGATTTCAGAACTCTGCCTTATGTTGAAAGCCACTCATACTTGTTTCTTGTTTTGGTTGACTTTCTGTTCTCAGATTTTCTCTCTCCTACTGTCAGTTGATCTGCTTCACTGGATTGCTGCTTCTAATTACTATCTACTGTTTTTACCTCTTCCCCCTTTATCTCTGTTTTTCTACTTCTTTCTTTTTCTACCCACTCCTTCTCAAACTAGATCAGCTTTGGAGCCATTAGGCCTTGGCTTCACTATTCAGTGAGTACCCCTATTTTCTGGTTAGCAAACTGATGAATCATATAATTCATGTCTTCTGTAAATGCTGCTTTAGTTATTGTTGTATTCAGAAAAGTTTGTGGGTTATCAAAAACAGATGAGCATCACATAGCCTAAATGTGGCTACAACCAGCCCTACCACTAAGTGAACCATGTTTTAAGTATTCTATATTATTTGCCTGCCAGTGGTGGGATATAACTTATGACAGTATTTATGATGGGGTGTACTTGAAAGATAATTTATATAATGATATTTCTGTCTAGAAACAATTAAATCTGAATAGCTAAACAAAGAATGACCTGGGCTATGAGAAAGGTTTTTTATATATCTGTGTTCAGCAAAAATAGTTGGAACTGAGACCTAACACCTAGCCAGTAAGAATGCATTTTTAATTTTTACAGGTATATGGATATTCCATAGCAAAAATTTATCCCTTTTTAACATTTCACATTAATAAGATCAATCTTAACAATGCTCTTCTCTTACAACACACTAAAAACAGTGCAAAAATTAATCTACCAATTATTTATTTAATACTAATCTCAACAGAGCTATAAATTTTACTCCCTGTTAGACTTTTAAGTTAGTCTTTTCCTTTTTTTTATCCATATCAAAAAGTAAAATAAACAGGGAAATTATTCTTTAAAAATTATAAAAGAGAAGTTATGAAGATTAGAATATTTTTAAATTTAAAAGCAATATTATCACATATGGGCTAATAAATTACCAAAAAAAAAAAAACTTTTTAAAAAGGCAGAAGCATTATGAAGATTCTTTTCAGGTCAAGAAAGCATAGTGCTTCTATCTTTGAATAAATAAGTTTCAATATTAGAAAGTTTAGAAAAGAGGAAACAATTGTTTAAAATATTTACTTTTCATGGTATTATGGAACACTTAGAAATCCAAAACCCATAATGTCCAGAATCATAATATGCAAAACATGAAGCAGCGTCATTTGAAATTTTTTCCTATTATTTCAAGCCATAGTTTGATTAGGCATGATTAGCGGTGACATTTCTTTATTTCTACACATTTAAATATATGTTAAAGTGGAAGGGATACAAAACATCAAAATAAAGAATTTGAAAAAGAATAAAAATGCAGAAATGATTTTCTAATATACTAATCATTTTTTAAATCAAAAATATGGCTTGCTTAAAATAAATTTTCAATTTTCTATAATAAGTGCCAAACAAAACAAAACTGGCCCACTGTACCCCAAACCCCTCCAAAACAACACAAAGCAAGCTGGACTGTAAAAGCCTATTTCTAAAGCTAGTATCTTGCCTGCAAGACTGGGAGGGCTATGAGAACTGATGGCTGAAAGAGCTTTGGAAAAGCCCACACATTCCATGGAGAATACCACTACCTGGTGGGGGCTAGGCATAGCAAAGTGCCTTCCTGCCAAAGAAAGAAGAGAGAATCTGTATTTGGAATAGAACAAAAACCAACATTATGTATTATTTCAACAAATGAAAATTTCAATAGTAAAAGATTAAAGAAAATTACATTAGATAGTCCTAATCACTGGTATATGAGTATCTTAAAGTTTGAAATTTCACCAGTAACTTCATACTGCATTTTCACCATAAAACTATTGGGTCAGAATTTAAGAACATGGTCTGTATCAAAATCTTTCCATAAATAAATTGAAATGTATTTACATTTGACAAAGTTACCATTCTGATAAATAAATGAAGCCTCAGTCTTTAATGAACAACAACACATAAAACAAATTAAAAACTAACCGGGTAATGCTTTTGAGTGTGTCTGTTCTTTGCTGGAAACACGTGCACCTCCACCAAATACAGCAGACCACATTTTTTCATTTAGAGGATGTGCCACAATCCGAAATAGTTCATTACTAGAATGTGTTGCCAAGCCATGGATGAAGAGACTAAGATACACTGCTGTGAGAATTTCACAGAGCAAAATTGTAAGCCCTGAGTGGGCTTCCTCACCAGAAGAATTCAAAAGTCGAATTAGAGAAGTTATTCCTAGAACAAACAACAAACACATACAACTGACAATAAATTTTAATAAGAAATTAACTACATTTTCTAATTTTTTAAAAAACTTTATTACATTAGGATTAAAATATTTTCTTCTCTAAATTCATAGATGAGTAGAGGTCACTATGGGTTAATGCATAATTCTGAACTTTTGTTCAATTTAGAGAAACTCTGTAATCTGATTCAAATATGATAGATAAGCACTGGCTGGCATAGCTCAGTGGTCAGAGTGTAGGCCTGCTCACCGGAGGGTCACAGGTTAGATTTTCAGGTTCAATTCTCAGGTCAAGGGCATACACTGGGTTTCATGTTCAATTCCACACACCCCCTCCCACCCAGGGGTGCATGCAGGAGGCAACCAATCGATGTGTCTTTCTCACATCAATGTTGCTCTCTCTCCTCTCTTTCTCCCCTTCTCCCCATCCCTTCCATCTCTCTAAAAAAAGTCAATGAAAAAATAACCTCACTCCTTGGGTGAAGATTGAAAAAAACAAAAAAAACAGTCCAGTTGGTGTGGCTTAGTGGTTAAGCATCAACCTATGAACCAGGAGGTCATGGTTCAATTTCCAGTCAGGGCACATGCCCAGTATGAGGGCTCAATCCCCAATAGAAGGCATGCAGGAGGCAGCCAATCAATGATTCTCTCATCATTGATGTTTCTATCTCTCTCTCTCCCTCTCCCTTCCTCTCTGAAATCAATAAAAATATATTAGAAAATAAAAAAAATCTGATAAAATATAGTTGCTATGATGAGTATTTATCTGCAAAATTATAAAAAGTAATATAACAAATCATTTGAGTTACTTTAATATGATGGTGAAGTAAATATTAAAATTAAGTAACTGCATAATTTATAATGAGTGGTGAATGAAGAACTGGTATCAATTCTAACAATATTTAATAATGATTATCATATAGCAAAACCCAACCAAACCTACATTTTCCTCATCTGATTAAATTCAAGCTAAGAAAAACTCAAACACATATAAATTATTTATACCTGGCCACTGAGCTGGTGATGTATTGGGGGTTATTGCTTCATCTAAGCTTCCTGTTTTCAAAGAATGTCGATGGGGAAGCAGTACTGTCTGATACACCATTCCAGTAAACTGGTTTGTCTGAAATGAGCTAAGAGAAGAAAACATTTAAGTAATAGTACTCTACAATGACCCACAATAATAAAAACAATATGATAAAATAATATACAATGATCTAAAATGAATTTCACATATAATAATCCATGTTTTAGATCTAACTTCTAGGGTACCTTAAATACAAATTTTTGTTTATCAGTTATACTACTATTACATCTACACTATATTCTATAGTCAAGTGCTATATTAAAGTGTCCTTTAATTATAAATATGCAAATTTTCTAAATTAAAACACATGATAGGTTGTAAGTTTATTTATTTAGTGAAAGACATAGAATATGTACAAATCAAAAAACTGAATTATTATTGACCACAAGTAGCAAGCTTATACATTACACTTTAAAACAAGGTTATGTGACTGAAAACGAAGTCAATTTAGTTTAATTTAATATTTAATAGCTAGTCTATCCTACATCAGGATAGATTACATGAAGTATATGCACCAAGTTCCAGGCATATAATAAAAAACGTGGTCTGTGTCTCCTATGAAATTTATAGCCTGGTGGGGAAATCAGACACAAATAATTTCACCACAATGTTTTTAAAGACAAAATCTATACAATACAGTGCCATGAAAGCAAAAGACATGAGAATTTCACATAATTTGGGAATTCAGGGTAAGCTTCCCCAAGTAAATGGCACTTTAAACTAAACAGATGAATGAAAAAAATAACTTGAAACTTGACACAGACTATGAAATATAACAGAAAACTTAAGATTTTTTAAAATACATAAAATTTTGCTAACTTGTCAAATTTCTGTATTGTGCATTAAGTAAAGGAATATGATATTTATAAAGAACATGTAATAGTTTAGACCTATTCTGATTAGTAAGTCTTATTAATGATAGCATTTTGATGCATTTGTAAATAGTTTCTCTTGCTTTAATTTCAAAGTGCAGGATGGCAGAGTGACAACAAAAAAAAATCCCATTACAGCAGATTGTTATAAGAAAGATAAAAATATGTTGGTGAAAGTAAAGTTATACTTAATAACAAGAAAATGAACTCTTGGAGGATCAGAGTAAAAAAAAAAAAAAATCAAGTTAAAGCAAACCTAGAAATACATAACCAGAGTAGTAAGCTAAGATTACCCATGGGAAAATTCACATAATTTTTCACATAACATAAACAGACTATAAAAAATCAGCACCAAGGAAGGCTGACATCATGTAAGAGACAAAAAACTCAGTGGAAGACCTGCACCTGAGGAAGAAGAGTTATCAGAACATTAAGAAAAGTGCTTTATCTTCAGACAGGTTAAACAAAAATCAAGAAATAAAGGCAATAAGTCATAAAAATGTGGCTATTAAAAGCAACAGAGGTCTTAAAACATGAAACACTTAGACTTAATAAATGATAAGATGTTGCTGAAGAATGAATTAGTGTCTAGAAAATGAAGCTAGGATTTCTCCTGAAAAGCAGCAAAAAGAAATAAAGGTAAGAAACAAATGAAAGATAAAAGAAAAATAAGAGGGACCCACAAATTCTAATATCTGTCTAATAGGAAAGGAAAAGAAGAACTAAAAAAAGATATAGAAAGACCCCTGAGTGTTAAACAATATTTTCTTAAAGCCTAGATGAATTATAGTGAAAACTTAGGACTTAAAGGGAAAAATCATCAACAAAATAAGCATCAATTCCTCTGTAAAATTTTTCTTGACTCCAAGTCAGTCACTCCCTCCTCTGTACTGTCCATCATATTATAGTACTTACCATTTAAGTACTATGCCATACTATATATCATTATTAGTTCACATTTATTAGTAACAAACTACATTAACCTTAAGAAAGGAGAACTTATTTCAGTGCATATCATGATGTCTGGCATTAGGCACTGATCAATAAAAGGTTATAAAATAAGTTATGTTGACAAGGGTTTACTTGAGATTCATTTGCCATAAAGGCACAAGTTAAAATTTCAAAGATGAAAAAAAAGGACTCAACACTTCAACCATATGCTTTTTGCATTATTTAAAGTATACTGCTATATACAGTTTTTTCAAAGCAAGAGCATACATATTCTGAAAACTCATCAGTTTGCTGCAAACATTTTAAAATTTCACAAAGATATTTACCTGTAGTTATGACTACCACAAAGGCACTGATATATACAAGCAGAAAGTGAGGCTGCTAAAGTATGCATTACATACACCTGCAAAAAAAAAAAAAACAACCACCAAAATTACTTTAAGTATGCAATCTAACTTTTTTCAAGGCCTAACATAATTAGCATTTTTAAAAGATGAAAAAATGATTTTGCCCTTATAAACTATTTGGAGCCCGTTTCTGCACTTATTTGTTTTTTCTCCTAAACACTCATCTTTACCTTCTGAGGCCTCACTACAGATAAAGAAAAAATACTGAGGCCTTTGGTAGAAATTATAAAACACATACCTGCTACCTATATTTTATTTTAAGAGCAAATGGGAACAGATGCCAGCTATTCAGTAGTGCATGAAACACGTATTAAAAGCAAACCCTTTAGGGTTCAACCTGCTTTTTCCTCAATCAAAATATAAAAAAGCAGAGCCTGATAAAAGACAGTTCACCTATGGACAGGCCATTGAAGAATATGCTACCACATATTCTAGTTACTACAGAAAGCAAACAATTTAAAGAAAGTGAAATTTAAGAGGAAGAAGGTATGAACCACAGTAATTAAAGGGAAACATTTGTATTGGGCAAGAGGTTCTAAACATGGCATGATGAGAAATAACAGAAGTACATCTGAGGATGGAGAAGTGTAACCTAGGTAAGAAAATAGACTAGACAGCTATTAAAAGACTAAGTTTTTGATCTAATTAAGAAGGTATGACAGTCTTTTATGTTGATAAAAAATGGAATGATAGAGTAAAATCTCATTGCTATTTCTACTTCAATTATCAGCAAGACATATAGTATGAATTAAAATCATGAATATCATCATATAAAATTAAGACAGCAAAGACCATGTATGGAACACTGTGAAAATGATAGAATATCAGCTTCTCCAATCAAAAGATGGAGCCCGTTTCCGCACTTAATTGAATCTGGACAGGCCTTCTAACTTGCTTGGACCAAGAGGATACAACAGAAGTCATGTGTGAATTCTGAAGCTAGTCCTCAAAAGGCCTTGCAAATTCTTGCTGCTTTTAAAACTCCTACAACCAGCCCAGCCGTCAAGGCTAGTGGTTGAACATTGACTTATTAACCAGGAGGTCATGGTTCAATTCCCCGTCAGGGCACATGCCCAGGTTGCAGGCTCGATCCCCAGTGTGGGGCGTGCAGGAGGCAGCCAATCAATGATCCTCTCTCATCATTGATGTTTCTATCTCTCTCTCCCTCTCTCTTCCTCTCTGAAATCAATAAAAAATATACTTTGAAAAAAACAACAACAAAGAACTCCTGCTACCATGATATGAAATAACCTAGATGTGATTATTAATTTTATATGTGAACATGACCAGATCTTCAGGTACCCAGATATTTAGTCAAACATTATTCTAGGTGCATCTGTTAGGGTGATTTGGGGAGATTATCACTTGAATTGGAACACTAAGCAAAGCAGATATGGGAAGGCCTCATCCAATCAACTGGAAGACCTGAATCAGGCGTCCTCAAACTACGGCCCGCGGGCCACATGCGGGTGTTTTTGCCGTTTTGGTTTTTTTTACTTCAAAATAAGATATGTGCAGTGTGCATAGGAATTTGTTCATAGTTTTTTTAAACTATAGTCCGGCCCTCCAACTGTCTGAGGGACAGTGAACTGGCCCCCTGTTTAAAAAGTTTGAGGAACCCTGAATAGAACAAAAAAATGTGGAGAATAAGGGAATTCTGCCTGGTTGCATTGAGGTGAGTCTTGAGTCTTTCCTGACTTTTTAATTTTATTTATTTAGTATTATTATTTTAATCCTCACCCTAGGATATTTTTCCATTTTTAGAGAGAGTGGGAGAGGGAAAGACAAAGAAAAATATCAATGTGAGAGAAACACGTCGATTGGTTGCCTCCGCATGTGTCCCTACCAGGGCCTGGGCCAGCAGGAGCCTGCAACCGAGGTACATGCCCTTGACCAGAATTGAAACCTGGACCCTTCGGTCCACAGGCCAACACTCTATCCACTGAGCCAAACCGGCTCAGGCCCTGACTTTGAATTAGAACTGAAATGCTGGCTCTTCTTGGGTCTCAAGCCTGGTAGCTTTCAACTGGAATTTACATTACCAGCTATCCTGGTTCTCAGGACTTCAGACTAGGACTGGAACTACATGATCAGCTATCCTGGGTCTCCAGCTTGCCAAATGCACACCTTTGGACTTATCAGCCTCCATAATCATATGAGCCAATTGCTTATAATAAACTCTTTGCACACGCACACACACCCCTTATTGGTCCTATTTCTCTAGAGAACCCAGAATAATGCGCTCTGCTTGCCTGTTGGAAGATGAGAAATGTATGACCCAGATTCCTGTCAGCCCTGCAAACACTCTGCTTACCAACAGAAATCTGAAGTCATCCTAGATCATCCAGAATCCAGTCAACCCACCAGCTAACCAAAGACAAATTGAAGTATCCAAAGATCAATCCAGCTGGCCCAAACCAGAAGAATTGATGAGTCAATCCACAGAATCATGAGCAAAATAAATGATGGTTATTTTAGGCTATTTCAGGATTCTTAAGCAGACAAAGTTAACTGATACACCAGGAGTAGCTTATTATTAAAGTTAAATATAGAATGGTGTTTGGTCAAAACGAGCATGATCTAAAGGAAAGTAAATTCCTAACTACACAGTACACAATATCGACATTTATACTACAGGAAAAGAAGTGGTAAAATTAAATTACAAGGGTTAAGGTTATCCAAGAGGGTAAAACTGTAGGAGAAGCCACTATAAGGCATAGCAGAAAATGGAACTGGTATGATATCACAGCCTATGAGGTGGCTGAGAACCAAATGACAGACTACGAGGGGGGGGAAAAAAGACAGATACAAAAATAGTCAAACTTGGTCACACTTTAAAAGATTTCATTATATTTGGAGGATAAAGATGAAATGTGATGTTCATGGCAGATAAAATGAAGGGTGGTAGATTGGAAAATATGACTGATTTACATAACTATATGATTAGTTTTGCATATTCTTGAGACTCTCACAGACTGATTCAGTTAAGTTTGGAGTGAATTTAACAATCCAAACGTTTAACAAGCACTCAGGTGATACTGCTATAGCTGGAATCATGAATCAATGCCTACCCTAGAGGATTGACTGGGACAAAATACTTCACATTGTCCTGAAAATACGTAATCTTTTCATATTAATAAAGAAAACCTTTACATAGATATTAGTAACTTCACACTATAATATTAAGTCTCTATATCTAAAAAACAATCAGCTTTTTGACTAAGTGTACTGCTAGAGAAATCACTCACGTATCTGCATATATACAAATTACTCTTATCTTAATAAAATGGCTAAATAAGACTTAGTAACTAGCATTGGATTAAAAATTAAAATACTCTAGTGGGTATAAATAACACAAGTAAGATGAACCTGGCCTACAACCAGAAGTTTTCTTTTATAAACTTGGTAATGAAACAATCACTATGTATAGTCTGATGTTTAAAATTGTTTTTTAAAACCCTAACACTTATCTTTTAGTTTTATTGTAGTATAATTAAAAGACTGAAACCAAGCATACTTACTTTATTGCTTTGAATATCTGGATGGGGTGGTGAATCAAAGTTTATTATGGCATGTAGAATATCATGTGTTAGATTACTAAGGTGCAATAATGGATTGGCAACTACTGTTTTGGCACTGGCTGTACAAGCAAAGAGGAGAGGTACTGAAGTTTGCTCTGACAGAGAACTAGGAAATATTGCTTCTGATGTTTCCTTAAAAACAAAGGAAAGAAAGGTTAACCAACCATTTATAGATATAACTCATTATTTATAATTCAGGGGTTTCTTTGGAAAACTTCAAAACAACTAAAACTTAAAAGTTTAACAAACTTTTTATAGAGTTAGAAGGGACTTGAGGAGGTCATCATTCCAGCATTATACTGAAAAATGATGGAACAATACCCTCTTTTCATAAGAAATTCATCACCTCATATGGGAATTCATATAAGAATGTGGCATTTGAATTCAGCATATCATAGAACCTAATATCAAATTGTCTTTAAACTGCAATACATGCATAAGTCTGCAAATTCACAATGAAATACCATGCAAAAATGAGCATTCCTTAAAGCTACCATAATAAAGAAAATCAACAATTTTAATATTTAAAAGCAATGATCAAAAACGTTTTCATACATGTGCTATTTTACTGGCTATCATATAAGTTACATACCTGCTGAGATTCTTGTAAAAGCAAAATCAATTCCATTCTCACAGAAGCAAGACCCCCACCATGGGATCCATGAAGTATGCAGTAACTAAGAAACATTCTCAACAGTGACTGATATTTCAAAAGCCATTGTCTTTTTTCCTGAAAATTTTCTCTCAGTTGTTTCACTTTTTTTTCATGAAGCAAATCTTCAGCATCTTCATTTATTCCCAATTCATCTCCATTTGCACCAAATGCAGACTGTAATTCTTCATCATCTGAACAATAGTTACAAGTCTTCTGGAGAGCTATCATCTCCTTTTCAAGCCAATGATATAGTTGGTAACGCAATTTTCCACCATCTATTTCATAGCCAGTAGATAAAGTACGAAGTTCTCCTGTGAGAATCTTTAAACATGCTCTAAATTTTAACTGAACTGCTATTATATCTTCTGATGGACTTAAAATGTCATTTTCATCTAGCATGCTGAGAGATTCTGTGTAATTAGAACTCGTTTCATCTATTTTTTTTCCTATTTTTTCCTTTGAAGGTTTTAGTTCTTTCATTGAAATAGGGAGATCCTCATTTTCTTCATCATTATCACTGTCCCATTTTAATTCTAAAGAGTCATCCTGAAATACAACACTTGGTTGGCTCCAATCAAAAGAAAGAGTGGAGTTTGACTGCTTCTCTGAGGAACCCTCTGAAGAAGATCCAAAACCATTCATAAGTGACTGTGACCAATCAATAGCAGAAGACTTATCTTCCCTGGCATCCAATTTTAATGGAGAAGTTGGAGAACAGTCTTTACTAGTATCCATAAAATTAGATGTTCTACTAAAAGGTTTTTTCTTCTTAATGACTTTTGGTATCTTTGATAATACTTCCAAAGCCAACATGGGGCAGCCAGCTTTTAAATGAGCACAGGCAGTAGTAAAAAATAATCTTCTTTCACTTAAATTAATTGTTCCTGCCAGTCCACTTTTTCCTGTTAAATTCATATGTGTGGAAAATGCATTAGATGATCCAAAATGACGTCTCAACAAAAGAGGATGTGTTCTTAGATAATTGTAGAAGTTAAAAACTGCAGGATTACAGGCTGACATCGTGACTTGATCTGGAAGTAAATTCATTTTATGAGCCAAGAAAAATTTTTCAAGAGTTGTCTTGTAGCATTTTTCTCTACTATGGCCCCTTTATCTACCTGGTTTTTTACAAAATTTTATTAACACACCATACTAATACATAGTATTGAACAGACAAAAACACATTTGTATCCCAGCCAGCATGGCTCAGTGGTTAAGCCTTGACCTATGGTCATGGCACATGCCTGGGTTGTGGGCTCAATCCCCAGTGTGGGGCATGCAGGAAGCAGCTGATCAATGATTCTCTCTCATCACTGCTGTTTCTAACTCTCTCTCCCTCTCTGAAATCAATAAAACTATATACTTTTTAAAAAGAACACATTTGTAATCAAATTTGTTCTAACATAGTAGAAAAACAAAGGTTATACTGAATTCACATACTTTCAGGTAACAATCGAAGGTAATTTAAAACTTCCACTTACACCTAGTTCTTTTTCTCTTACTTTCCTAGATAATCCTTTCCAGTCTGCTTTGCTAGATCTTCCTCATTTTCTCTACCTGTGAGCATTCTAGAGTTCGATGCTTGACTTTTTTCCTATCTACACTCATTGTGTAAACTCATATAGTCACATGGCTTTAAATACTATCTAAATGCTAATAACTTGCACATCTCTATCACTTGTCCCAAATTCTCCCTATAAATATAGACTATTATATCCAAAGGCCTACATTACATTTCCATTTACATGTATATACTCTTGCCTCAGGGCCTTTACTGAGCCTTGGCCCAAGCATGTCAAACTCACAGGCCACAGGCAACCCACAACGAATATTTTTGTGGTCCAGCCAATATAACGGTATGTAAGAAACATTCTATTTTTTTTTTCTTTCCAATTTTTTTTATTAAGGTATTATATGTGTACATATCTTGCCATTGCCCCCCCCCCACCCCACTCCCATATATGCCCTCACCCCCCCAGAGTTTTGCGTCCATTGGTTATGCTTATATGCATGCATACAAGTCCTTTAATTGATCTCTTATCTCCCCCATCTCTCCCTAACCTTCCCCCTGTAATTTGACAGTCTGTTTGATGCTTTACTGTCTCTGTATCTATCTTTTTGTTCAATTTTATAATGTTCTTTATTATCCATAAATGAGTGAGATCATGTGGTATTTTTCTTTCATTGACTGACTTATTTCACTTAACATAATGTTCTCCAATTCCATCCAGGTTGCTGCAAATGATGAGAATTCCTTCTTTTTTATGGCAGCATAGTATTCCATTGTGTAGATGTACCACAGTTTTCTGATCCAGTCATCTGCTGACGGGCACCTAGGCTGTTTCCAAATCTTAGCTATGGTGAATTGTGCTGCTATGAACATAGGGGTGCATATATCCTTTCTGATTGGTGTTTCTAGTTTCTTCGGATATATTCCCAGGAGTGGGATTACTGGGTCAAATGGGAGTTCCATTTTCAGTTTTTTGAGGAAACTCCATACTGTTCTCCACAGTGGCTGCACCAATCTGCATTCCCACCAGCAGTGCACGAGGGTTCCTTTTTCTCCGCATCCTCGCCAACACTTGTCGTTTGTTGATTTGTTGATGATAGCCATTCTGACAGGTGTAAGATGGTACCGCATTGTTGTTTTGATTTGCATCTCTTGGATAATTAGTGACGTTGAGCATGTTTTCATGTGTCTCTTGGCCTTCCTTCTGTCTTCTTTTGAAAAGATTCTATTTAGGTCTGTTGCCCATTTTTTTATTGGATCATTTATCTTCCTTTTATTAAGTTGCATAAGCTGCCTGTAGATGTTGGAGATTAAACCTTTATCAGTGATGCCATTTGCAAATATGTTCTCCCATGTAGTGGGCCTTCTTGTTGTTTTGTTGATGGTTTCTTTTGCTGTGAAAAAGCTTTTTATTTTTATGTAGTCCCATTTGTTAATTTTCTCTTTAGCTTCCACTGCCCTAGGAGCAGTGTCAGTGAAGAATTTCTTTTGGCATATGTCTGAGATTTTGCTGCCTGTGGATTGCTCTAGTATTTTTATGGTTTCCCGTCTTATGTTTAAGTCCTGTATCCATTTTGAGTTTATTTTTGTGTATGGCGTAAGTTGGTGATCAAGCTTCATTTTTTTGCATGTATCTGTCCAATTTTCCCAACACCATTTATTGAAGAGACTGTCTTTATTCCATTGTATGTTCATGCCTCCTTTATCAAATATTAATTGAGCATAGTGGTTTGGGTCGATATCTGGATTCTCTATTCTGTTCCATTGATCTATATGTCTGTTCTTGTGCCAGTACCAGGCTGTTTTGAGAACAGTGGCTTTGTAATACAGCTTGAAATCTGGTATTGAGATCCCTCCTACTTTATTCTTCTTTCTCAGGATTGCTGTGGCTATTCGGGGTCTTTTTTTATTCCAGATGAATTTTTGGAGAGTTCTTTCAAGGTCTGTGAAATATGCCGTTGGTATTTTAATGGGGAGTGCATTGAATCTATAGATTGCTTTGGGTAGTATGGACATTTTAATGATGTTGATTCTACCAATCCATGAACATGGTATGTTCTTCCATCTGTTTACGTCTTCCTCTATCTCTTTTTTCAGTGTCCTGTAGTTTTCCGTGTATAGGTCTTTTACCTCCTTAGTTAAATTTATTCCTAGGTATCTTAATTTTTTTGGCGCGATGGTAAATGGGATTGCCTTTTTAGTCTCTCTGTCTGTAAGTTCACTATTGGTGTATAGAAAGGCCATAGATTTCTTGGCGTTAATTTTGTATCCTGCTACATTGCCGAATTCATTTATTAAGTCTATTAGTTTTTTGACGGAGTCTTTCGGATTTTTTATGTACAATATCATGTCGTCTGCAAATAAAGACAGCTTTACTTGTTCTTTTCCAATTTGGATGCCTTTTATTTCTTCTTCTTGTCTAATTGCAATGGCTAATACTTCCAGTACTATGTCAAACAGGAGTGGTGAGAGTGGGCATCCCTGTCTTGTTCCTGTTCTTAGGGGAAATGTTTTTAGTTTTTGTCCATTGAGTATGATGTTTGCTGTGGGTTTATCATATATAGCTTTTATTATGTTGAGGTATGAGCCATCTATTCCCACCTTGTTGAGAGTTTTTATCAAGAAAGGGTGTTGGATTTTGTCAAATGCTTTTTCTGCATCAATTGATATGACTATGTGATTTTTATCTTTCAATTTGTTTATGTGATGTATCACGTTTATTGATTTGCGGATATTGTACCATCCTTGCATTCCTGGGATAAATCCTACTTGGTCATGGTGTATGATCTTTCTGATGTACTGCTGGAGCTGATTTGCTAGAATTTTGTTGAGGATTTTGGCATCTATGTTCATGAGGGATATTGGTCTGTAATTCTCTTTCATTGTGTTGTCTTTATCTGGTTTTGGTATTAGGGTGATGCTGGCTTCATAGAAGGAGCTTGGAAGTGTTCCTTCCACTTGGGTTTTTTGGAATAGTCTGAGGAGGATAGGTTTTAGTTCTTCCTTGAATGTTTGGTAAAACTCTCCTGTGAAGCCATCAGGCCCCGGGCTTTTGTTTGCCGGAAGCTTTTTGATGACTGCTTCAATTTCGTCCATAGTTATTGGCCTATTGAGCTGTTTAGATTCTTCTTGATTGATTTTTGGAAGGTTATATTTTTCTAGGAATATGTCCATTTCCTCCAGGTTGTCCAGTTTGTTGGAATAGAGTTGTTCGTAGTATTTTGTAACAATCCTTTGTATCTCAGCAGGGTCTGTTGTTATTTCACCTCTTTCATTTCTGATTTTGTTTATTTGGGTCCTCTCTCTTTGCTTCTTGGTGAGCCTGGCTAGAGGTCCATCAATCTTGTTTATCCTTTCAAAGAACCAGCTCTTGGTTTTGTTGATCTTATGTATTGTTTCTTTGGTCTCTATGTCATTTATCTCTGCTCTGATCTTTGTTATTTCCTTCCTTCTGGTTACACTGGGCTTTTCTTGCTGCGCTTTTTCTAGCTCTTTGAGTTGTAGGGTTAAGTAATTTGTTACCATTGTTTCTTGTTTTTTGCAATAGGCTTGTAGAGCTATGAACTTCCCTCTCAAGACTGCTTTCGCTGTGTCCCATAGATTTTGGATTGTTGTGTTTTCATTGTCATTTGTTGCCATGATGTTTTTTATTTCTTCCTTGATCTCTCTGGTGACCCAGTCCTTGTTTAATAGCATGCTGTTTAGTCTCCATGTGTTTGATTTCTTTGGATTGTATTTATTGTAGTTGATTTCCAGTTTTATGCCACTGTGATCTGAGAAGATGCTTGATATAATTTCTATCTTCTTGAATTTGAAGAGATTTTGCCTGTGACCCAGCATATGGTCTATCTTTGAAAATGACCCATGTGCACTTGAGAAGAATGTATATTCTGTGGCTTTGGGGTGAAATGTTCTGAAGATGTCAATTAATTCCATCTGGTCTAGTGAGTCATTTAAGATTGCTGTTTCTTTGCTGATTTTTTGTTTAGAGGATTTGTCCAGTGGTGATAGTGGGGTATTAAAGTCTCCTACTATGATTGTATTGCTATTAATCTCTCCCTTGATATCCTCCAGGAGTTTTTTTATGTATTTGGGTGCTCCTATATTGGGAGCGTATATGTTTACCAGAATTATTTCTTCTTGTTGGATTTCTCCCTTTAGTATTATGAAGTGGCCTTCCTTATCTCTTGTTATGGCATTTACTTTGAGGTCTATTTTGTCAGATATAAGTATTGCTACCCCAGCTTTTTTTTCATTTCCATTTGCCTGAAAGATATTTTTCCATCCCTTCACTTTCAATCTGTGTGAGTCTCTTGTTCTGAGGTGGGTCTCTTGTAGACAGCATATACATGGGTCGTGTTTTTTTATCCATTCAGATACTCGATGTCTTTTGATTGGAGCATTTAGTCCGTTTACATTTAAAGTTATTACTGAAAGGTATTTGTTTGCAGTCATATCTATTTTTGTGTCTGTATTCCTTCTTACCTGTTTATTTCTTCTTTTTACAGTATTCCCTTTAGCAATTCTTGCATTGCTGGTTTGGTGGTGATAAACTCCCTGAGGCTTTTTTTGTCTGCAAAGCTCCTGATTTCCCCTTCAATTTTGATTGATAGTCTTGCTGGATATAGTATTCTTGGATTCAGTCCTTTGCTTTGCAACACTTTGTATACCTCCTTCCATTCACTTCTAGCTTGTTGTGTTTCTGATGAGTAATCATTTGACAATCTGATGGGTGTTCCTTTGTAGGTAACTCTCTGTCTCTCTCTTGCCGCCTTTAGGATTCTCTCTTTATCATTTATATTTGCCATTGAAATTATGACATGTCTTGGTGTGGGTCTTTTGGGGTTGATCCTGCTTGGGACTCTCTTTACTTGCGTAACTTTTATCTTTCCCATATCCGGGAAGTTTTCTGTCATTATTTCTTCAAATAGATTTTCTAAACCCTGCTGCTCTTCTTGTCCTTCTGGCAGCCCTATTATACGCATGTTACTTCGTTTCATGTTGTCCCGAAGCTCCCTTAGGCTTTCCTCCTGCTTTTTAATTTTTTTCTCCAATTGCTGTTCAGCTTGAGCTTGTTTCTGTACCTGATCTTCTAACTCACTAATTCGGTCCTCTGCTTCTTGTAGTCTACTGTTGAAACTTTCCATGGTGTTTTTGATTGTAGCTATATCACTCTTCATTTCTTCCTGATTCTTGCATAAGTTGTTGATTTTCTCATCCATCCGTTGTATAAATTCCACGACCATTACTCTGAACTCCTTTTCGGTCATGTTGCAAGCTTCAGTTTCACTAATTTCCTTTCTTGGCGACTCCACATTTTCTTTCCTCTGTGAGATATTTCGTTTCCCCATTCTGGCTATTACCAGAAAGCTCAAGTTTCCGTTTGCGTGGACCTGGGCCGTGTGCTGTGGGGACTTCGTTCCACCCGAGTTTCACTGGAGTGCTCTGACACTAGGACGTGTGGCTGCCTTTGGTTGGTGGGAACCAGACTTGCCCAGGGTCAGTGTCCCCAGTGTTCTGTGTGGTCTCGTGTGCACACTTGGAATCAGGGGCCCTGTCTGCACCACACTGTTGGTATGCGCCGAAAATGAGATCCTTAGGATGTGCCAGGAGTCAGAGTTTCCCTGTGTCTGCACCAAGACTCGAGTGTCAAAGTCTCTGTTGCCTTGTGAGGTTTCTCGTTGAGAGTCAGGGTCCCTGTGTGTGCATGCACCAACAATTGGGGTCGCTGGCTCTTAGTGCGAATGCGCTGTGAGTCAGGGATCCCCGGCAGCTGTGTCCGGCGTGCCAAATTCCCTGAAGTGGAGCTGCGTCCTGTGTGTGCTCTCTCTACTGAGCCAAACCGGCTAGAGCGCACATTCTTAAAATCCTGAAGGTGAGCTGATTCTGTGGTGCAATCTCCCAAAGTCCCGGAAGGGGGGCGGAGTCCGTCCTGCGCGCCAACTTCCCTGAAGGGAAGCCCTTCTGTGCACGCCGGAATTCTGCTGAGAAGTCTGGATTCTTGTTTGTTGATCTGAAGCTGTAATAGCAGTTCTCTGTGCCCAGTGGCTGCAGGGTCCTGGTTTGTGTCAGAAGCCAGGATCCGCGTCTCAGGCAGCTCTGTTTCCCAAGATGGCGTGGTCTCCGCGTCCGCACCAGCCGCTGAGAAGTGTCCGCTTTGTGCGCGGGGCTGCGCCGTCTAGGACTGCCCAGTTAGGGAGCCCCTTGGAAGACGTGCAGAATCTAACTGACCCTAGCTCACACACACACACACACCACACACTTCTACACTCTCCTCTATGGGTTCCTCACTCGCATTCTCTCCCTACCTTCCAGCCGGTCGCCATCTTTTTTTCCCGGGTCCCAGGTCTGTAAGAAACATTCTAATAAAAGTTTTGTAACTTAATTTTTACAATATCCTGTTATACCTAATTATTAGTAATGAACTATAACATTCGCTAATGACTGATTGCTATAATCGTATTGCATTCATTTCCCTTATGCACCTTACGCATAGGCACACCATTTCTCTCCACTAATACTAGCAGCGAATATTTTAGCAGCCAACTGCCATGTCATTAGTCTTGTATTGACTTGTTTGGTGTACGCAACAGGAAATATTTCACTTTCAGAGAACAAGAAAAATAGACTTATTTGCATTACGCTTATTAATATGTGCAGTTATTCAGTGTCTGGTAAGTTAATGTTCAAGAAAAAATATTAATTTTTATTAAAATGTTCTATTATTTTATGTTAACGATTACTCATTTATTTCAGCCCTTTGTATTCAGCATGTCTCTATCGAAATAAACCTATGTTTCTATGAAAATTGAACCTTTTGTTTTTTTGCGGCCCACATAAACTTAAACCTTGCTTATTTGGCCCATGTTAGCCTTTGAGTTTGACATGCTTGCTTTGGTCTAAACTACCCTACCCAGATATCTACTCGCTCATTTCAACTAGGTCTCTGCTCAAAGTTGATCTTATTAGAGAAGTCTTCTCTAGCTAAAGCAACACTCCCCAAAATCTGCTCCCAGTCTTCTCCATATCATTTATCTATTGCTCAAGCTAAAAACCTAGGCATTATCCTTGATTCTCATTCCCTTCACATCCTATGGCAAATCCTGTCCTTCCTAGTCAACCTTAACATTATTTTCCAAATCCAACCACTTCTCTCCACCTCCACTCCTACCATCTTGGTCCAAGCCACTATTATCCTTTAATTTTTTTTTCTAGAACACAGGTCTTTGTGTTTTTAAATCTTTATTGTTGAAAATATTAGATATGTCACCCTTTCCCCCCGCATTGACCTCTTCTAGCCCACCCCTGTCCCCTGCCCCTAGAATGCAGGTTTAATTGGCGCTAAAAGTATGTGATCATATATTAATCCCAAATCAAAATACATTTTTGACAAGAATATGTATAGGTATAAAATAAGTGACTGGCCCTAGCTGGTTCGGCTCAGTGGCTAGAGCCTCAGCTTACAGACTGAAGGGTCTCAGATTCAATTCCAGTTAAGGGCACATGCCCAGGCTGTGGGCTCGAATCCCGGTAGGTGGCGTGCAGGAGGCAGCTGATCAATCATTCTCTCTCATCATTGATGTTTCTTTCTATCTCTCTCTCCCCTCTCCCTTCCTCTCTAAAATCAATAAAAATATATTTTTAAAAAATAAAATAAAATAAGTGACTGGAAAAGACCTTTTATTTCTAACCCTTCATTATACAGAGGCCAGTTTGGAAACAACAGACTAATATGACTTTTTCATAATAAGACATATGACATTTCATAATTAAATGATGCCATACAAAAAGCTATGAACTAGAACCTTTTCCAATTAGTACTCCAAATGATATGACACCTATTATACCAGCTATCATATACAATTCAATTCTAACTATGGAAAAATATTTGAAGAGCATATACCATCATTTTTATAGAAAATTATATAAATAATTCCACATTATACTAACCTCTAGAAAAGTTTTAGCAGAAAGGATTTCTAAAACAAAAGGCAGAATTAGATTCAAAAAGGAACATTAAAAAAAATGTACCTCACTCATCTTATGAACAAGAGTCAAAAAATTAGCAATTTTAATCACACCATGTACGTCAACTTTTTCTTTTTAACAATATGCTTTTTATTGATTTCAGAGAAAAAGAGGAAGAGAGAAATAGAAATATCAAGGGTGAGAGAGAATCATTTATAGGCTGCCTCCTGCATGCCCCCCACTGGGGATTGAGCCCACAACCCAGGCACGTGCCCTTGGCCTGAATTGAACCTGGGACCCTTGAGTCCACAGGCCAATGCTCTATCCACTGAGTCAAACCGACCAGGGCTCAATTTTTTTTTTTACAATAAATACAGTTCTACTATACAAATTATAAAACTGATTAATTTGCTAACTTCCACCTCAGATAAACTGAGTTTATATCAGTATTTTCTTCAAAACATTTACATTCAAATGTTTATACATTTATATTGAATACAATGATTTCATAAAAACAGAAAATCCAAAGTATGCATAACTGTGTCCCCAACTGAACCATAAAGTCTTAGATCATGTCTTCAACTTGCTTTGTATTACCATTAATATCTAACAGTGTGTTCTATATCCAGCAAATACTAATAAAACTCTTAAATCTTAACAACGTAAAAGTGCAGCTTACCATCATCCTCTCTGACAGGTTGCTTTATTAATGTTTCCAGTGCACTACCATAATCTTCCAAAATCCAATATGCCATACTCCGAAGAAAAGGATCATAATGCATATTGATATTCAATGAATTGAGTTCATTGATAGGAGAAAGAATTCCCAAAATTTTTTTACACAAAATAGACTTATATGTTGCAGATTTATCAAATTCAGACTCATATAGTCTTGCTATTACAAGAGCCAACTGAATATCATTCAGTTTCTCAAGACATACCTTGTAAAAAAAAAAAAGAAATATTGTTTATAAACAAGTAGGAGTACCTTTCACTTAAGATAAACTCAACTGACTCACTATTAACTAGATGAACACAAGGCTTTATTAATATCTGAAATCGGTGAACAAGGATGATTAAAAAAACATATACTGCTTGCTTTGGCAAGTCTACTTGTCAGCATTTATGTTAATAGCTTACAAATTTTAGTATCTGTCAATACTAAATATGTTTGCAAAACGAATTGGCCTAATAAGGAAATATTGAATAATTCTTAATACATCAAATCAAATGATGTATTTTGTTTTATTCTTGAACTTTTACTGTTCCCCATCCACATTAGCAGACTATAATGTTTTCAAAATTAAAAAAAAAAAGTTGTTTGCTTGTATGAAACTCTGAGCAAAAGGGCAATTTAAGATAGAAATGTTATATCTTAAGTATTCATAAATTTTTAAGGTTTACTGAGAAAGAATCTGTCATAAATTTGCGAAGGTTCATCAACTGAGACAGAGCAAAATATGTTTTAGGTTAAAATATGTTTTAATTGTTAGAAGAAACTTTTTTTTAACCTGTTCATGAATATTCTTATGAGTCAGATCAACTACCTATCTCTACCAACCAACATGACCTGGCTAATCTTAATTCTGTATAAACATTATTCAAGCTAAATGACAAAATTTTAAAAGTCACTATAAAACATTATCAATGACTTTAGGTACTTAGCCTTGTGTTATTTCCACTAGACTTAAGTTGAAATAAAAAAATTAAAATTTTAGCCCTAGATAAAGAGCTTATAGATGACAATGCTATTTTTAAAATGGTTTCATTCATTACCTCAATTGCATCTCTGAGGCAACCAGCTAAAAGAAAAAATGCTGCAGAATGTTCAAATCTCTGTTTGCCTAACAAAGAAAAAGCATTTTTTAAAGCTGCTTTACGCCATCTCTCATCTTCAAAATTGTGTCCAAAAAACTGTGTCATCTTGGTATCTTTTTGGGATCTATAAGAGAAAAAAAGTATAAAAATTTTGGAATACAATGTTTCAGCATCAAAATTGATTTTATAAAGTTAGCCACTTAAAAGTTAAGACTGGCAAGAAACATTTGACAATTTAAAAGTATCTATACATCTTCTTTTCTGAGCAAAGAACATTTATGATAAACATTTAGTTTCTCAAAAATATCTCAGATTATTGAAAAAATGCTTTCAAATGATTTAAAAAACTGCATTAGCAGCATAATGAGAAATTATTTTAAAATCTATGTGAAATATATAATTTATATTAACTTCTGTGCTACTTCACCATTTAAACCTCATCAATCAATCACCTTTACTTTGAGGATCAAAACCTAAAGACTCTGTCCTGATTCAAAACAATACTAAAGGATCTAGTCTCTTACAAAACTGACTGGTACCATGATTTTTCCCCAAAGGTTGCTGTTCATATTGTTTATGCTAAACAGAACCCAAAACAAATGGTGATCATGTTCACCAAGTGTTGCTGAGGACAAATAAAAGAAAAATTCTAAGTGACCCAAACTCAATTATGGGGTCTGGCTCACAAGAGGAGGGCAGTTGAGAGGGATTGCCTGGTCCATGGGCTCTTATAGAGCACAGAGTAGATGCTTGTTCCAGATTCTACCAATTTATCTTCCCAGCTTTAGTTCTTTGTTCTATAGGAATATCATAAGAAGTTCTTAAAATAAGCAAATAAATATTTTTCTGGCCTGATAAAACCTAAAAACAAACTAAAGTGTCCTATCAAGTTCTTCTGTTGTGCCCAACCAGCCTAGCTCAGTGGTTGAGCGTAAACTTATGAACCAGGAGGTCGCAGTTCGATTCCTGGTCAAGGCACATGCCCCAGGTGCCAGCTCAATACCCAGTGTGGGAGTGCAGGAGACAGCCTATCAATGATTCTCTCTCATCACTGATGTTTCTCTCTCTCTCTCTCTCCCCCTCCATTCCTCTATGAAATCAGTAAGAATATATTTAAAAAAAGAAAAAGATCTGCTCTGGAAAACATCTGGGATTCTTCCCTATGAAATCTCTCCTTAAATATAAAAATAACTAAAAATCTACATGAATCACACTAACCAGAACAACAAATCTTTATTTCATACATTTACTTTGTGAACAGTTTTTCATTTTAAGGTACAGTTTTCTCACCTACCTGTATAATCCCCAAATCACTGCTTTCTTTTTCATTGCAAGGTAGAAAATGGCAGCATCTAAAGGATCGTTCTTTCTATAAAAGGCTGCTTTGGCTACCTATAATTAGAATATATTGTTCAATATTTCACAGAAATCATTTTTGAGTGAACAGTTTCCCTCATATACAAGATTAATATACAGATTATTATACATTAATATACATTAACCTGTTTAAATGTTCAACAGATTTTTAAACACACACACATATGTATTTTAACAATTACAAAAATAATTTATGGTGATGGCCTCCAAGGATACAGAGAGATGAGAACAGGACTATACTTTTCATTACAATCTTTTCTGTACTATTTTATTTTTTCTAAAAAGTATATGTATTTTGTAAAAATCTGACATATATACTGAACAAGTGTATCAACTAGCAATCCTACCTAATAATAGACAAATATGCAAATTGACTGCCAGCCAAGCCACGCCCACCAACCAATCAGGACGAGTATGCAAATTACCCAACAAAGATGGCAGCTAATTTGCATATCAAGACAGCTTAGAAAGAAGCCAAGAGATGCTGAAGGGAGCAAAGCTACGGAGAAGCAAGCAAGCCGGGGGGGGGGGGGGGGAGGAGAAGGGAGGAGTGGAGGCGGGGCCGGAGGAGAAGGAAGGAGAGCGGAGGCAGGGCCGGGGGAGAAGGCGGGCCAGGGGACAAGGGAGGAGCGGAGGCGGGGCCGGGGGAGAAGGAAGGAGAGCAGGGCGGGCTGACGGAGAAGGCGGGCTGGTGATAAGGGAGGAGCGGAGGCAGGGCCGGGGTAGAGTGCAGCAGGAAACCCTATTGCAGGATTTTTCCTGCAACGGGAACGCTAGTTTAAGAATAAGAATAGAAACTTTAAAATATTATATTAACATATTTTCAAATATAAAGACTATGTAAAATCATCTCACTGCTTAAAAAAAAAAAAACACAGAGTAATTTAAAAGAATATTCAAAATATAATTTTCATACCAACATAAAATACTTACCTTTTCTATGCATTTGCGTAAAATGCAAATATTCCGGACCCACCATCCCACTCCCATAGCTCTCAGTTCAGACCAAGTGGGATTGTCTTTCTGCATTGTTGGCAACATGTTCAGCAGTTCTTCTTCTGCTACTGAGTGAAATGCCCAGGCAAAATGACTAGTAGACAGGCCTAAAGAAATGTCAAAACAATGTTGGTAAGAAATATAAACACAATTATACAATGATTATCAGAAATGTGTTCCATATTTGCAATAAAAATGTCTAAATTTTGTATGAGACTCAAAAAGTTACAATTAAGTTTTAAGGCTAGAGAAAATATGAGTTATTTTTTTTCTTGCTTCTCTGAACAATTCTATCACTTCTGTATTTTCTATAATGAGCATATATTTTTTATAATTAAAATACGTGTTTTTAAAAAGATAAGAAAAAATGCTTATGGCAAATGCCACTGTGCTGAGTATTTTTGTTCTCTAGCTATTCCCCATAACTTTTTCTTAGAAAATGAGAAACACAAAGTATTTTTCTATGCTGGTATGATTCTTCTTCAAAGCTGATTCTCATTTTCCTTTGGTCAACATTTGTTTTGTGAATTTAATTCTATGGGGGGAAAAAGCATCAAATAAACATTATATCCTGGTGAACAGAATTTAAGACAGTAAAGACTCCTATCAAAAAGTTTTCATACTATTTAATTTGTGTTTTTCCTATTAATACACTTTGTTCATAAAGTTGTTATTTTTATTAGCAATTCAATATTTTACCATATTAATATAGCAATGTTTTCATAATGACTTATTCTATTTGGGGCATTTGACTTATATGTAGTTTTTCACAATAGGTAATACAGATATAAAAAAAAAAGAGCTTTAAAAATCTTTCTTTTTTTCTTCCCAAAGTGGGATTAACATATATATTCCCATGTTGCTTTTTAAAGAGGTTTTCTTAATTTTCAGTACTATAACCAATATTCAAGTATTTGTTTACCCATATTATGCTTACATTGAATTTTACTTTTTATAGTACAGTGAATTGTTACCTCATCATTGTGTTAAATTGAGTTTCCTTCATTATTAGTGAAATAGACAATTTCCCCTAGCGTGTCTTTACTCTTTGTATTTCTTTTGTTATTTATCTATTTTGGCTATTTATCAGTCCAGAAAAAGGTACGGATTTTTTATGTTTTTATCAGCCCCTTATACATTATAGATAATAAACTTTATTTGACATTTAAAAGAAAAGTCCTAGCTGGGTGGTTCAGTTGGTAGGAGTACTGTCCTGTGCACCAAAGGGTTGCGGGTTCAATTCCCAGTCAGGGCACATACCTAGGCTTTGGGTTTGATTACTGGTCAGGGCACGTATAGGAGGCAATGGATTGATATTTCTTTTTCACAATGATGTTTTTCTCTCTCTCTTTCTCTCCCTCTCTTTCCCTCTCTCTCTCTCTCCCTTCCTCTCTCTCTAAAATAAAAACAAACAAACATATCCTTGGGTGATGATTAAAAAAAAAAGATTATGAAGACTCTGGATTCAGAAAGCATGCATTAAATTCCAAGTCCATCCCTAACTAGCTATATAACTTTGGGCAAGTTTCTTGGTCTCCTGATTCCTCAATTTTCTCATTTAAAAAATGTGAATAATCATGGAACCTACCATAATACATTGTTGTGATGATTAAATTAATAGTGTTAAAGCATTTAGAATAATACCTGGCATATAATAACTATTATTATCCCACTAGGGGCCCAATGCATGAAATTCGTGCAAGAGTAGGCCTTCCTTCCCCCAGCTGCCAGCATCGGCTGCACTCTGGCACTCGGGACCCAGGCTTCCCTCTGGCCGCAGGCAGGCAGCCCCAGCTTTGTCCGGAAGGTTGTCCAGAATGATGTCCGGTCTAATTAGCATATTACGCTTTTATTATTATAGATGTCACTATATTAGGAAGGTACTTTTATATTTATACTGCACCATTTACATTAGCAATTCTCTCAACTTATTTGCACCACATGGGGTGTTTATTGTTCAGTTTCTATTTCTTCTTCTCAGTACATTTTGTTTAGTATTACTGGGTGAAGATGATTAATTACAAGATGTGGCTTTGAAATATATGCACTGGAATGTTTAACCTAATATCCAGTGCCAAAGAATTTAAAATTCTCATTATATCCAAGTCTATGGGAAAAAAAAAATATATAAATTAAAAAACAACAACAATACTTATACTGTGAATGGACTATTATTCTAAATTATTTTTACACTAGAGGCCCTTTGCATGAAAATTGTTGCACTCGGGGAGGGTCCCCTCAGTCCGGCCTGCACCCTCTTGCAGTCTGGGACCCCTCAGGGGATGTTCACCTGCCAGCTTAGGCCCGCTCCCTGGGGGATTGGGCCTAAGCTGGTGGTCAGACATCCCTCTGGCAGCCCGGGAGCCCTCAGGGGATGTCCAACTAACGGCTTAGGCCTGCTCCCCTAAGCCGTTAGTCAGACATCATTAGCACTGCCGCAGAGGCGGGAGAGGCTTCCACCACTGCCCTGCGCTGGCCAGCCATGAGCTGGCTTCTGGCTGAGCAGTGCTCCCCCTGTGGAAGTGACTCCTGCATTGAGTGTCTGTCCCCTGGTGGTCAGTGGGCATCATAGCAACCAGTCATTCCAGTCATTCCATCTTTAGGGTCAATTTGCATATTACCTTTTATTATATAGGATTTCTATTATCTCTCAACCAAGTTCAATAATTTTTCATAAATAATTAAAGAATTTGACTTAGAATTTTATGGGAAGAAGGAAGCAAAAAGAGAAACAAGGACAGAAAGGAAAAGAGAGAGCAAGAGACAGAGACCTATTAACAGAGGCTAACCTGTTGTCAATAATGCTGGAAGCCAGCTTTATCTCTTGTACTTCCTGGGCACTGAGCTAATAAATATCCTGTTTTGCTTAAGGTACCTTAAACTTAAGTATTGTTACTCTGAAAGTCCTGACTAATAGTATATTAATAGTATCTGAAATGTTCTTAAACTAATATCTAAAATACACATTAATGTTAACAGTAATTTTGGGGGTACTCTTCTTTTAAAAAACAATTAAAATTTGAGTATGTATATTTTTCTGTAACAAAAATGTTATTCAATTTTTTTCTCTAAAATTTCAAAAGGGAGAAAAAGATAATCTAGAAAAGAAATTAAAGAGAATGAAATGCTAAATGGCCTTTAATGTATGCTGTGCTTAAAACATAACACAGAATATCTAATTGCTCAATTGCTACATGTTTCTATTTCTTCATTAATTCTTTCCACCTACCAAAAATATTCCAATACTGTCTCAGTGGTTAAAGTGTTGGCCCACACACCACAGAGTCACCAGTTAGATTCTTGGACAAGGGCATGTATAGGTTTGATCCTAGGCCCCGGATGGGGTGCATGTGAGAGACACTTAATCTATGTGTCTTTCTCACACCAATGTTTTTCTCTTTGCCCCTCTCTCCCTCCCTTCCACTCTCTCTAAAAATCAATGGAAAAAAATATCCTCTGGTGAGGATTAACAAAAAAAGAAAAAAGAAAAGAAAAAAAAGGAAGAAAATTTCTGGTACCTTAAGAAAAGAAATTAAGTGAAAATATACATTTTTAAAATAAATTAAGAAAACTTAGCATGTGTCAAATTTGTCAGCATTATCATGTCTGAGCAAAAGCAAATTTCTGAAGCCTTTCTTTTCCTCTTCTTGCCTTACTTCCTTTTAACAGATTACTACCAAAATCACCTTGGTGAAGGAGTTGAGCTCGATAAGCTGGAAGGGAAGTTGTAAGAAAAGTATGTTGTCGAACAGCCAAAAGAAATTTTAACCCACATTCATCAAGAGTTTCTCCACCTATAAAAAAGGAAAAAAGCATTTACTTATTTTTATTTGTAAAACAACATTTCATCAGCAAAACACAAGTAAATGCTAATAATTCTGATAAGCAGCATATGTCACAGCACTAAATACAGAGATTAAACATTCTGAAACTGAAAACAGTTATCAGTCTAAATATTTATTTTTTCCTATACAATTATATACTACAGAAAGAAGGATAGTTAAATATTGTGAAAAATAATAAAGAAGAGAATAAATTGACTCAGGGTCTGTGACATTTCTTTTTTTTTTTTAATATATTTTATTGATTTTTACAGAGAGGAAGGGAGAGGGGTAGAGAGTTAGAAACATCGATCAGCTGCCTCTTGCACACCCCCTACTGGGGACGTGCCCGCAGCCAAGGTACATGCCCTTGACTGGAATCGAACCTGGGACCCTTGAGTCCGCAGGCCGACGCTCTATCCACTGAGCCAAACCGGTTTCGGCTGTGACATTTCTTATAATCAGACCTCCTCTGATCTGAATCTTATAATAAATAATAAGAGAATAAACTGACTTAGGGTCTGTGACATTTCTTATAACCAGACCTCCTCTGATCTGAATCTTATAATTTAACTAAATTTTAAAATAGTTTAACCTTCTTTGTGGTATATGTTACAATATTTCCCATATTGATTCAAGTCATACACTCACCCTAATAATGTTCTGCTAACACTGAAATAGTTATACAGTGGGAAGGCCTGCTTTTTACATTAAATAATTAAAAACATAAAATACCTATAATATGTTTATATCAAAAATAGTACCTACTAGCAATACTTCTTAAAGTAGAAGTGTCATGATTCATGGCCAAAATTTTTTCTTTAATTTTTAATTATTCTTATTTTCTTAAGTTTATCCCATATTTCCCTTTCAAGGAGAGTTCAAGGGGTGTAGCCTACTGATCTCTATCTGGTGCACCTGGCTTCATTTGTTTACTTCAGTGGTCGGCAAACTCATTAGTCAACAGAGCCAAATATCAAGAGTACAGCGATTGAAATTGCTTTTGAGAGCCAAATTTTTTAAACTTAAACTTCTTCTAACGCCACTTCTTCAAAATAGACTCGCCCAAGCTGTGGTTTTTTGTGGAAGAGCCACACTCAAGGGGCCAAAGAGCTGCATGTGGCTCGCGAGCCGCAGTTTGCCGACCACTGGTTTACTTCAATCTTTGAAATTTGATGGAAATTCTACATTCAAATTGATTTGTAGCTCAGGAAATTAAAAAGAAAAAATAATGATCTCTGGATGAGGAATAAACCTAATTTTATTATGCTTATTTTTGTTATTTTAGGTAGGAGTATACATTAATGCAAATTTTTAAAGAAACCTCAATATACTAAAAGCTAAATAATAGCAAATTATCACAACATGAAAAAAAAATAGAAATCACATTTGCATTATCTAAAGTAATTATTTAATAAGAATGTTAACTTTTCCTAAACTCAAAGGATTCAGGTGGGTCTTTAACATTATTAAGCAAACTATTAGGTAAAAATTTCAAATGACTGACAAAATGAATTTTTGTATTATAATTTCTATTTCAAATTCTATTTCAGAGCACGATTTATGGGATAAATAGCATATTTTCAAGTAAAAACTATTGTGAAGTCAGCATTGATGATTAAAAACCATTGTGAGCATCATTTTTATAAAATACTTTTTAGATTTTCTGTGAAATTAGGTAAAAATATCACTAGTTTTTCTTTTGATCCTGTACCCAATTTAGTTTTACCTTGGCTTCTGTCTCTGCTTTCTCCAATATCAGTGCTGGTAGTTGCAATTGTATCTGCTAACGCCATCAAAGACATCTGCTCCATCCTGCTGAGTCCTGGTAAACTAGAATGAAGTAAGTGGCCAGAAAGAACCTGAGCATGCTCAGGACCAAAGTAAGTTGGACTATATTGTGAAAGGTCAATAACCCTGGGCTTTGTATTTTCTTCATCTGTCTCTAACACATTACTATCAGTCATTAGAGTTGAAATCTGAAAAAGCTCATCATAATTTTCTTTTGACAACTGGTTTGAGTCATTCAAGGTACTCTGATTACTAGATTTCTCCAAAGATGAGTAACAGCTATCATCATCTGCTGCAAGTAAGGCATATAAAGGAAGTGGAGGAACAGAATCTATTTCTGTGTAATCTGTATTTTCACTCTTGTTGAATGTCTGAGGGTCTCTGGTGGTGCTTCCACTGGCGCTGATGGTGAGAGACCTAAGGCGGCGCTCATGACAAGATTCAGTTTCATTCAGGGCCACAACTTCTCCAGCAATGCACTTGACAAGATGTGACAAGATGGCCTTTGCTCTTCGAACTTTGCCCAGATCCATGAGTTCCAAAAGCTGCAATGGATGGTACTGAGGTAAAGTTGGGGAAAGAACATGAGCTGCTTCAAAAAGACCTGAATCTTCCATGTCCACAGAAGGATCAAATGCAGTTTTCTTTCCACAGATTTTCTGTGCAAGACTGGTCATAGATCGAGTCAGAGTTTTCTTTGGAGGATGTAATCCAGAACTTGATGAGTTACTCTGTTTTATTAAACTTATTATAGATGGAGTGCTCCCATTGTATGAATCTGTTATAACAGGTTCTTGCTTAGAAGATGGCTGCCACTGGGAATATACATGCATCTCACAATCCATTCCTACCACCAGGATGCCATCCCGGACCCATGATAAAGAAACAGGAAAAGGTGGAGAGCCTTCTACAGAAGAAACCAAATCCACACTTCGTAACAGTACAAACTTAGAAAGAGGCACAACTTTAGTACTCTCCCAGAGAGGAAGTGCCAGGCTTTCCTTACTAGTCTGTTCTTGTACCTTGCCATCCAGGAGTCCATACATAAAAAGTTTTGATCCAATTCCTACAGTCAAGATATGAGAACCATCTTCCCTAGATATCCAATCTAAGTGAACTAAATGCTTTATGTTTGATGTTATACTCTCTTTACTGGATAAATATACCTCCTGCTTATTATAGGCCACTAAATTGCTATCAATGCTAATGCCAGAATCCAACACTGTATTTAACTCATCTAAATGAATTGTCTGTTCAAGGACCCAACATGAACCTCCTGTAGACTCACATTCAAAAATGCTTACATGCATAACAAAGTCCTGAGAAGGTCTACTATTTGATGCAGGCTGCTTATATGCTACTGCTAAACGATTTGTGTGTGCACAGCTAACTTCTACAGGCCTACCAGGTACAGTAATACTACTATTGCTCTGAAGTCCATCTTCAATAAGTAATGGCCATTCCTCCCAAGTGTATACAAGATCCATTTTTCCATTATTTGATGTGGCAGCTTCTCCATATGTTACTTTGCATCTCCAGAATCTTACTTTCTCATCTGAACATGAAGTTGCCAATAAATAGGGAGCACTGCATATGGGATATATGGAAGAAGAACTCAGATGACCTAAAATAAAAGTAATCCATTAACAAAATGTCAAATTTGGTTAAATATTCTATTTTCATGTACTAAAGGTTTTAGTCTTTTGTATGAACTATTGTTAACAACATAACAGTCAATATTTAGTTTAAGGGTCAATAAAATCAGTAAAAAGCCTTCAATGACAACAAAAAGTATGCAAGAAGGACAATATTACCAAATCTGAAAGAACTCTGAGACAATTTAGTTCAATTCCTGCATTTTATAGGTAAAGACCCTTGACCAAATATGTTAAGTATCTTATGCCTAAATCATATAGCTAGATTAAGACAGAATTAGAAAACCCGAATTTAAGTCCTGGTTCTCAAGCCAATATTCTTTTCACAGCTCTTTACTAGTTTTACATATTATTGTAAATCTTATTTTATAATTTTTAAAAATATATTATTTATTGATTTCAGAAAGGAAGGGAGAGGGGAGAGAGATAGAAACATCAATGAGAAAGAATCATTGATGAGCTGCCTCCTGCATGCCCCCTACTGGGGATTGAGCTTACTACCTAGGCATGTGTCCTGACCAGAAATTGAACCATGACCTCCTAGTTCATAGGTCGACATTCAACCATTGAGTTACACTGGCCGGGCTATAAATCTTATTTTAAAGATATCAATGCAGTTTTAAAAACTTGTCAACATTCATTGGTCACATCTCTCTGATATTTTTCAATTCCATTTTGTGAGGAGTGGGCCATGCTTACTAAATACTAAATGGGCACTCAACGATTAAAGAGTATTTGATATAACTAATGCTGAGAAGATTCCTAAGTGGGACATAACATTTTTTTTGGCTTACTGTAATCATATATTCTTAATTTCCTAAATCAGGATTTAGCAAATTTTTTCTTAAAGGGACAGATAGTAATAACTATTTTGGCCTTTGCTAGCCATAGGTCTCTGCCGCAACTACTCAACTCTGCCACTATAGAACAAAAGCCATATACAAATAAATGTGGCTACGTTCCACTCAAACTTATTTACAAAACAGGTAGATGACACATAGTTTGCCAACCCCTGTCCTATATAACATTTCTTATAATTAGAACATTTATCATATTTTAAAAGCCCATTTCAACATAATTGTAATTTTTTTAAGTCCTCAAGGAATATACTATGTTTTCTAATAGTCTTGACTAAAAAAAAAATTCTTAAGGCTAGGAAAAAAACTTTTACAGTAGTCTCCCCTCATTTACAGTTCACTTTCAGTGGTTTCAAATACCAACGAGCAAATGAGATCTGAAAATTAAATTGAAAATTCCAGAAATAAACAATTTGTAAGTTTTAAATTAAACACCATCCTGAGTAGTATGATGAAATCTTGCACTGCCCAGTTTTGTCCTGCCTAGAACATGAGTCATCCCTTTGTCTAATGTATCTACATTGTGCTATCAGGTTGATGGTCACTTAGTAATCAGAGCAACTATTGCGGTATCTCAGTGCTTGTGTTCAGGTAACCCTTATTTTACTAAATAATAGTCCCAAAAGTCTAATAGTAGTAATGCTGGCAATTTGAATAATCCAAAGAGAAGAGGTAAAGTGCTTCCTTTCAGTGAAAAAGTATGCACATATAGGAACAAACATAGTGTATCTAGGGTTTGGTACTATCCTCGGTTTCAGGCATCTACTGGAAGATTTGGAACTTAATTCTTCAGAATAAGGGGGGATTACTGTACCATACATTAGTTTTGCCAAACAAAATAAATTTCTTCTTTTTTCCTAGAACTTCTTTTTTTCTTCCAAACTCAACTGGGGCCAAAGTTACATAAGAGGGTTGTTTTCAGAAATATCCTCAGTTTCTCTTACATTTGCCATATTATTTCAATTGGAATTCAGTAGTGAAGATCATACTGACTAAAGATAATAGCTCTTAAAAGTTTCAATGTAAGAGTCATTCGTTTTCAAATGTTCACTTTCCTTGTATTGATGCCTCTTTTATTAAAATATACAAAGAAGTAGAATGCAGATATTATCAGAACACTGTTAATACCTACATCTGCTAATTTAAATTAGAAAAAAATTAGGTATCTGATAACATGGCAACTGAAAAGCATTCAAAGTAATCAGTCAAAAAAAAAAGAGGGAAGTAGAAAAGACCAAAACCCACACTATGACTATGAAAATGAAAGAATTAAGTGATAAGAAGATAAATTTTGTCTTAGTTTTCTTGATACCCTAGAATAGCAGTTCTTTATTTTTTGTGTGCATTAGAATTATCTAGAAGGCTTGTTAACACAGACCCCAAGAGTTTGTGATTCAATAATTCTAGGGTACAGCCCAAGAATTTTTATTTCCAATAAGTTCCCTGGTAATGGTGATGCTGGTAGTCTGGGAACCACCTTTTGAGAACCACTGCCCTAAGATAAAGATACTAAATATAAATCAGGAACCACATACTCATAATCCTTCACAGCACATGGCTCCAGGCAGCACTACCAATATTATCAACGTTGGCGAATAAGGGGCATTACTATCTCTACCCTAGAAACTTTCACTTTGTCTTCACAAAAGGATAACAAGAATTTATTTTAGAAATCAATATTTAAGACTACAATTGACTAATAAATTTGTCAAAGCAATCTGAAAACAATGAGAAATTGAAGCTATCAAATTTAGGGTACTTACAGACAATCTTTTCATTTATGTTTCTATGTGAATTTAAAAAGTGGTAGTTGCACATATTTTTAATTACCTAATAAGCACTCATGGATTACAAAGTTTACACAGTCTTTTTTCATGAAATTTACAAACCTGCTGATGGCTTAACACTTATTATCTCAACTCCTTGTGGCAAAAGCAACTCTTGGCTATAAACCATTTCTGAAGACAGAGTCAATTTGCTGGTACTCTGGAGATTTGCTCTGCAAGCCTGATACTTCTGTGAAAAAGGAGATAGGATTTTCTCTGGAGAAGATGAATAATGTTCTTCTGGCTGCCAAACTGCTTCAGGTATTTTTGTATCTACATTTTCATCTATAAAACATAAGAAAAGAAGTAAAAACCAGGGGTGTGGGGGAACCCTATAAATATTATAAATTGCTACATTTCATAATCCAAAACTGCCTTATAAAAGACTTTCAAAGTAATAAACATATTAATATGATCCTTTATTAACAAGAAAATAAGAAAATCATTTTGCATTTTTAATTAACTGAATAAACTATATTATCACTATTCAATAAGAACAGCTTTAAAAATATGCACTGAACTGTCTAACCATATGTACTTTGTTAATTTAAGCCTACTTAAAGTTAAAACAAAAAGACTCACCCAATGAGACAGGAATGGACTTTAAATGTAAATTCCACATGTGTAACAATGAGCGGTTGTCTTGAGTGCACTCTATTACAATTAGGTAGAATTTTTCAGAAAATCCATTAGGTGAGCTGCCTATGGATATTAATGATATTTTTCACTATCAACATGGATAAGTGAGATAACTTATTAAATATGCTAACTTAAAATAACTGATTTTTTAAAAGAAATATATTTTATTGATTTCAGAGAGGAAAGGAAAGGGAAATAGAGACAGAAACATCAATGATGAGAGAGAATCACTGATTAGCTGCCTCCTACATCCCACACACTGTGGATTGAGCCCACAACCCAGGCATGTGCCCTGTCCGGGAATCGAACCGTGACCTCCTGGTTCATAGGTCAGTGCTCAACCATAGAGCTACGCTTGCCAGGCAAAATAACTGATTTTTTAAAAATCAAAACTCTTATCTACAGCTCCAAATACAAAATGCAATTATAGAACAAAATCAACTTTACCACATGAATTTGTATTAATTTAAAATTTTAACAAGTATACTATACTTAAGTTTCATTTTTGAACTGACAGTCTTTAAAAAATCACATAATACTGTCATCACCAATACAATGTTCACACAGATTAGACCATATTAAGTAAGAAATTTCTGAGCAGATAAGAACTATGTGATAGGTACTTTAAGTCAACATATCATGATGAAAATTGTGTTGTCAAATATATTTTGAAATAAGACCATAATGAAATGATCTGTTAATGATGTTTATCTAAGGACCAATATATCAGTATTCATTATCCAACATATTATTTAGGAAAATTTTTCTTTTCTTTTTTTTTTTTAATATATTTTACTTATTTTTTTTTTTTACATAGAGGAAGGGAGAGGGATAGAGAGTTAGAAACATCGATGAGAGAGAAACATCGATCAGCTGCCTCCTGCACACCCCCCACTGGGGACGTGGCCGCAACCAAGGTACATGCCCTTGACCGGAATCGAACCCGGGACCCTTGAGTCCGCAGGCCGACGCTCTATCCACTGAGCCAAACCGGTCTTGGCAATTTAGGAAAATTTTTCTTAGTCAAAACTGCATAATTTAAGCAGCACATAAGTTGCTTAAAATAAACTTAAAAAATGCACCTATCTAAAATCCTACCTAATAATAGACAAATATGCAAATTGACCGTACCTTCGCAATGCCCGCGATTGGCCAGGAGGCGCGGGGGGCGGGACTCGGGGTGGCCCGGGTGGCTGATTGGGCCGGCGGGACGCTGAGCTCGCGTCATCAGCGGCAGCTCAAGCTCAGCATCTGCGCCATGGCTGTGCTGCGGCACAGAAGGGGCCTCTGGGGCAGCGAGCTCACGTCCCACCAGGGACCATCAAAAGTGGGGGAGCTGGGTGCCTGTCCGCTCAGGCACCAGGCCTTTCGGAAGCCTCTGGCGGGGCAGAGGCTTCCAAAAGGCCTGGTGCACCAGCGGACAGGCACCCGGCCTTTCAGAAGCCTTCACCGCACCGGAGTCTTCTGAAAGGCCTGGTGCACCAGCGGACAGGCACCCAGCTCCCCCGCGATCGAAAGCAAAAGCGTGGGAGCTGGGTGCCTGTCCGCTCAGGCACCAGGCCTTTCAGAAGCCTCCGTCACGCCAGAGGCTTCTGAAAGGCCTGGTGCACCAGCGGACAGATACCCAGCTCCCCTGCGATCGAAAGCAAAAGCGTGGGAGCTGGGTGCCTGTCAGCTCAGGCACCAGGCCTTTCAGAAGCCTCCGCCACTCCGGAGGCTTCTGAAAGGCCTGGTGCACCAGCGGACAGGCACCCAGCTCCCCCGTGATCGAAAGCAAAAGCGTGTAGGGGACCCTACACGTGCATGATTCAATCATGCACTGGGCCTCTAGTATATCATAAAATCAGTAATTCATTATTGACTGAAAAAAACAAACTTAAAAATGCTAGATTTTAACCCAAGTTTTCCTTATTTTCATCGTGCACAAAATTATATCTAGAAAATTACATTACAGAAACAATATAAATCATAGATCATATAAAAATATCAGAAAACAACCATTCTGTCCTTTTAAATTTGTATAGAAAAAAAGTTACAAAGGAACACCAGAAAAGTAAGATAACCATAATATCTTAAGAGACTAAATGAAAAGGAAACTTTGGTAATGTGTTCTGGGTGAGTTAGGCATTTAAATTACAAGAATTAAGAGAAAGGGAAGGAAGGATACAGGATTATAACAAAGTAAGAAATAACAGAAATAAATCTATTTCTGATAAATTTTACTAACAAGAAAGTTTTAATGAGAGGAATTGTTAACAATATTAGCATTCTTACTAATACTTTAATATAAAAAAGAAAAAGTACAGAACATTTTATTGAAAATAAATAACCCTTTATCCTGTAACTGACATCTTTATTTCTCATTTTTTAGCATACTATCATCATTATATTTAGAGGTTACAAAAGCACTGTAAGTGTTTTTGCACAGTTCATGAAAGCAGTGATAAGAAATCCTATATAATAAAAGCGTAATATGCTAAGTGTCCAACCGGTTCATTGGACCGTTCGTTCATTCAACCATTCCACTAGTCACTATGATGCGCACTGACCATCAGGGGACAGACGCTCTAATCAGAAGGTTAGCTTGCTGCTGGGGTCCAGCCGATCAGGACTGGGCAAGACGGACCAGACGGGCCAGATGGGCTAGATATGCCCTGGAGCCCACCCTTGGTCTCTCCCCAGCCGGATGGCCCCCATAGCCCCGATCGTCGCCAGCCAGGCCAAGGTACCCCACTGTGCACGAATTCGTGCACCAGGCCTCTAGTCAGACATAAAAGTACAGAACTCAAAGAAGTACTTCTCAAAGAAAAATGGTAAAAAGGTGGAATAAAGAAACAAGTACAATAGAAGTAAAAAAAAAAATCTGGAACAAATAAAAATGTAGTCACATTAATATTCCTTGAGGCTTATAACTAACTTTTAAAAGAGCAGGTACCCACTGCATGGTTGCTTTATAAGAAAGGTCATTTTTGTGTTTGGTTTGGCTCTGAAAATTGAAACTGATGACCAAGAGATTTTAGCTTTATTTTGCTCTGTTTTCCTTTATGCAAATAAACAGTTAATATTGAGTGGAGGTGTTTAAATAATTTTCAAAACTATTTAATTTAAAGGGTCTTAATTAAGACATTTGGTCTTTAAATTATAACTTGAAGTGTTAAGCTATTGCTTAAAATTATAGGTGTCTACATTATCCAAATTGTTAGGGTAGGAGCAGATCTATCAAAGAGCACTCATGCATTAATGACAAAATACATTTATATTATGCTTTTTAGAAAACATAATTGACAAACCCTTTCAATTTGTTTATATTTCCTGATTAAAATTAAAAAGATACTGATATTTATGATAAATAATGCTACAACCTACACAAGAAAATTTTAACTTCAAATAGATATGAGATATTATATCAATTTATCTTTAACTGCCTAACATACTCTATAGAACATTTCTCATTACATAAAAAATTGGTCTTTACCTTCATCAGATAATATTCTGTCTTTTCCCATATTTTTCTTCTCAAGATTATTCAAAATGAAGTCTTCTTGAAAAACATGAAGCAGCTGGGTTTTCCGGCCTTGCTGAATATAAATAAATAGTAATGTAAGTTGACATATATGTTATTTACCTAATGCTAAATGGCCACAAAAAAACATACTTACAAGTTTTGTAATAGGATCTAATGCGATAATGCATCCTGGCCTGGCTGTTGATTGTTGACTTACGATGTTAAACACTTCACCAACGTATTTCTGTTTTTTAAAAAATGGAAATAAACAAAAACATATATCTCCTTTATTAAACACTTAAAAATAATTAATAGCAAAAACATGAAATTTTAGGCATAATTATCAATAATAAATACGTTTAAATGTGGCCAAATAAGTTCACAAGTCGCTTTCATTATAAACATCCTAGGACTCTTACCTTACTAGGGAATTACATAGGAATGAATAAGAATTACAGCTCTGTGCTTAGAAAAATAAAAGCAAAGCTTGGTAATTGTAAGGGGAAAAAAGTACTTTATATCTATAAATGTGAAAGACTGACATCAATTTCATGGAACTGTTCTAAGAATCAATGCTTTTTAAGCACTAATTTTGAGGTAAAAAGAATGCAGCTAAAGAAACAAGTTGACATATTGTTTATCGAGCCACTTATGTCCTGACTGCTATAGTCAAAGTCATATTGTTCAATTCAATCTTCATCATACTTGATTTATCAGCAGCATTTAATCCTGGTGATCACTTCCTCCACCTTGAAGTAATTTTCTCCAATTGCCTTCCATTATACACTGCACTCATACCATCCCACTTCTAACAATTGATTGCCCCAGGGTTTAATCCTTCTATCACTCTAATTTCCAACTCTATTCTCTCCCTTAGTGACTTTATTCAGCTCCACAATTTTAAATTTAGATTCTAACAACTACTATTTTATCTCTTCAGACCAGCCTCTCATCTAAATTCCAGAGACTAGCCTACTGGATCTCTTAGATGTCAAACAGGCATCTCAAAATTAACATGTCCAAAGCCATTGAAGGCTTGATCCCCAGTAGGGTCATGCAGGAGTCACCTGATCAATGATTCTCATCATTGATGTTTCTCTCTCTCTCCCTCTTCCTTCCTCTCTGAAATCAATAAAATATATATATATATATTTTTTTTAAATCTGCTACTTATACATTCTTCACAACTCAACTTGAGGCAATTCTATTTTTACTAATGCTTAGCCACAAAGGTTGGGAGTCATTCTCTTTTTCTCATACAAACGCCATGTCCATTCCAACCCTAGCTATTTGATGTTCAAAACACATCCAGATTGAACCAATTCTTATCGTATTTATAACTATCACTTGCAACCATTCTAAGGCCGTTTGACTCTCTCTTGGATTACCTTCTTGAATAGGTCTGATTTCACTTCTGTGTCCCTTTTTTAATCTATGTAGCAATCACAATGATCCTTAAAAAACCAAGATCAGCCCTGGCCCGTGTTCTTAGTGGTTAGAGTGTCGGCCAGCGCACACCAAAAAGTCATGGGTTCAATTCCTTGTCAAGGGCATGTACCTGGGTTACAGGTTCGATCCCCAGCCCTGGTTAGGGCTCATGAGGGAGGCAACCAATTGATGTGTCTCTCTCACATTGACGCTTCTTTCTCTTCCCCCATCCTCCCTCCTTTCCATTCCCTCTAAAATGCAATGGAGGGTGGAGAGGAGATAGAATATCCTCAGGTGAGAATTTAAAGTAACAAAAAACCTGAGATCATATCACACTCTGGCATTTTCTTCAATGGGTTCTATATTATTCAGAGAAAAAGCCAAACTTATCACAATCACCAATGAAGCCTCAAATGGTATGGCCAGGCTAACTTTCTGACTCATCCTTGACAATTCACCTGCCACCTCATTTACTCTGGTCTGCTCCAGCCACAGTGAAATCCTTGTTGCTCCTTTAAATACCAAATAGTAGGTGTACCGGTTAATAATGCGGATTTTTTTTCAATAGAGTTACACATATGTTGATATATATGCGATTTGATACGTATGCTATTTTGTTGTATTGACAACAAGCTTCAAAACTTCATATGTCAAATTTGCTGAAAATATCATAGATATTTTTACACTTAAAAATGTCGAATTCCGTGCCAAAAAAAGAGCATTTGCAGGAAGTTTTAATTCATTACTTTATTTTGAAGAAAATAAAGTGCTGCTGAATACTTTGGGGAGCTTATGGTAAACATGCTCCATTCAAGATACTTGTGAACGCTGGTTTAAATGCTTTAGAAGTGATGATTTCGATGTGAAAGACAAAGAACATCCAGGTCAACTGAAAAAATTTGAAGACCAACAATTACAAGCATTATTGGATGAAGATGAGTGTCAAACTCAAAAACAACTTACAGAAAGATTAAACGTTGCTCAGCAAAAAAATTCCGATTGTTTACAAGCAATGGGAAAGATTTTAAAGGAAGGAAAATGGGTGCCACATCAACTGAACGAAAGACAAATGGAAAACCGAAAAGTCATCAGTAAAATGTTGCTTCAATGGCATGAAAGAAAGTCTTTTTCGCATCGAAATGAGACTGGCGATGAAAAGTGGATTTATTTTGAGAATCCCAAACGCACAAAATCATGGGTTGATCCAGGTCAACCATCAACATCGACTGCAAGGCCAAATCGCTTCGGAAAGAAGACAATGCTCTGCGTTTGGTGGGATCAGGAAGGTGTGGTATATTATGAGCTTCTAAAACCAGGTGAAACCGTTAATACTGATCGCTCGCTACTGACAACAAATAACCAATTTGAACCACGCTTTGATTGTGAAACGACCAGAATGTTCCAGAAGACATGACAAAGTAGTTTTGCTTCATGATGACGCACCATCACACACTTCAAAACCAGTTAAAGACACGTTAAAAGATCTTGCCTGGGAAGTATTAACCCAGCCGCTGTATTCACCAGACCTTGCTCCTTCAGATTACCACTTGTTCTGATCGATGGTACATGCACTTTCTGAGCAGCACTTCAAAACATACGAAGAAGTGGAAAATTGGGTCTCTGAATGGTTTGCCTCAAAACAAGACAAGTTCTATTGGGACGGTATCCACAAATTACCTGAAAGATGGGGAAATGTGTAGCTAGCAATGGAAATTACTTTTGAGTAAAGCACTTTTGATGTTTCTCTTGAAATTATCGTGTTTTCTTTTATTACAAAAAAATCCAGCATTATTGACTGATACACCTCGTACTCCAAAAATTTAAATAATTCCACAAAAGACCCCGAATACCAACAGCAATCTTGAGAAAGACAACGAAGTTGGAGGAATCACATTACTTGATATCAAACTCTACTATGAGGCCACAGTAATCAAAACAGCATTGTACTGTCATAAAAACAGACATATAGATCAATGGAACAGAAATAAACCTACCCCTTAAGGTCAATTAATATTTGACAAAGGAGGCAAACACATACAATGGGGTAAAGATAGTCTACTCAATAAATGGTATGGGGAATGTTGAACAGATACATACAAAAATATTAAACTATCCTGGCTGGTGTAGCTCAGTGGACTGAGCATAGTTCCAGGGACCAAGATGTCCCAGGTTTGATTCCAGATCAGGGCACATGCCCAAGTTGTGGGCTAGATCCCCAGTAGGAACGCAGGAGGCAGCCCATCAGTAATTCTTTCTCATTATTAATGTTTGTATTTCTCTCTCTCTTCCTCTCTGAAATCAATAAAAATATACTTCAAAAAATTAAACTAGACCACCATAGATAAGAATAAACTCAAAATGGATTAAAGACTTAAATGTTAGATTCAAAACCATAAAATCCTAGAAGAAAACATAGGTAATAAAATCTGGGACATTTCTCCTAGCAATATTTTTCCTAATATATCTCCTAAGGCAAGGGAAACAAAAGAAAAAATAAATAGGACTAGATCAAACTAGAAAGTTCTGCACAGCAAAGGAAACCATCAATAAAATGAACAGACAACCTACTGAATGGGAGAACATATTTGTCAATGACACATCTCATAAGGGGTAAATGTCCAAAATTTATAAAGAATTTATACAACTCAATACAAAAAAACAAATAATCCAATTAAAAAATAGGCAGAGGACCTAAATAGACACTCTCCAAAGAGGACATACATAATGAAAAGATGGTCAAGGAAGTCACTAATCATTAGAGAAATGCAAATTAAAACCACAATGAGATATCACCTCACACCTGTCAGAATGGCTATCATCAATAGATCAACGAACAAGTGCTGCCTAGAATGAGGAGAAAGGGGAACCCTGGTGCACTGTTGGTGGGTATGCAGATTGGTGCACCACTGTGCAAAGTATAGTTACCTCAAAAATTTAAAAATGGAACTGCCTTATGACTCAGGAATTCTACCCTGGGAATTTATCTGAAGAAATCCAAAGCACTAATTCAAAAGTATATATGCACCCTTATGTTCACTACAGTGTTATTTTCAATAGCCAAGATTTGGAAGCAGCCCAAGCGTCCTTCAGTACATCAGTGGATAAAAAAAGCTGTGGTACATCTACACAATAGAATACTACTTGAAAGTAAAAAAGAAGGAAATTTTACCCTTTGTGACAGCATGGATGGACCTGGAGAGCATTATGCTATGTAAATAAGCCAGTTGGAGAAAGACAAGTACCCTATGATTTCACTTATATGGGGGATCTAATGAACAAAATGAACTAATAAGCAAAACAGAGACAAACTCTAGATAGAGAATAGGCTGACAGCTGTCTGGGGGATGAGGGGAGTTGTGGGTAGGGTGTGAGAGGTGTGGAGGGACTGAGCAAAATAGGAAAAGGAAAAGAGAAAGAATTCACAGACACTGACAAAAGCGTGGTGATTGCCGAGGGGCAGGGAGTGGAAGAAGGAGAAGGGTACAGGGGAGATAAATGGTGATGGACAGAAATTTGACCTGGGGTGGTGAATACACAATACAATGTACAGATGATGTGTTGCAGAATCGTGCACCTAAAACGTGTATTATTTATAAATTCAATAAAAAGGAAATATAAAACAATTCCTGAAAAATATAAGGCCCTCAATAAATATGTGTTTCTACTATAATGCTATATATGTGGCTTGAAAAAACTTCTGTTCTGCAAAACCATGCATTAAAAATAAAAATAACTTAGGAAAAAAACAGGATTGGAGGAGACCACTGATACCTATGCAATTCTGTAACCAGGACATTAACAAAAACATTAATTGGTAGTTGAGGAGACAGCTTGAATCTCCTAAATAGGGATTTCAGTAAAGCTGAAGATTACCTCAGGGAATATTTTTTTTTTTATATTTTTATTGATTTCAGAGAGGAAGGGAGAGGGAGAGATAGAAACATTAATGATGACAGAGAATCACTGATTGGCTGCCTCCTGTACGCCCCCTACTGGGGATCAAGCCCGCAACCCAAGCATGTGCCCTTGACCAGAATCGAACCTGGGACTTTTCAGTCCATAGGCCAACACTCTATCCACTGAGCCAAACCAGCTAGGGGTCGGGAATATTTTAAAATCTCAAAAGCAAAAACATGAAAATACTGGCTTGCTGGAGGTGCTGAAATAATGCAGATGATGGGTTGCTATTAATTGGGCACAGGAAGAAGTGCTGCCTAACATAGACAAAAGCTTTGCAAAGGTGCTGAAAGGACTCCATCCTGTACTGCAACCAAGCTGAAAGCTATTTTCTTTGTTGGTTGAGATTAAAATTCCACTCATTATTCCAGCTCACCTTGCCTAGAAAATAACTGCCTATGAACCAACATAACTTCCACATTATACTAACACTAGAGGCCCGGTGCACGAAATTCGTGCACGGAGGGGGGTTGCCCCTCAGCCCAGCCTGTACCCTCTCCAATCTGGGACCCCTCAAGGGATGTCCGACTGCCCGTTTAGGCCCGATCCCTGGGATCGGGCCTAAACGGGCAGTCGGACATCCCTCTCACAATCCAGGACTGCTGGCTCCCAACTGCTTGCCTGCCTGCCTTCCTGATTGCCCCTAACCGCTTCTGCCTGCCAGCCTGATCACCCCCTAACCACTCTGCCGCCAGCCTGTTTGCCCCCAACTTCCCTCCTCTGCCGGCCTGGTTACCCCTAACTGCCCTCTCCGGCAGGGTTGATCACCTCCAACTGCCCTCTCTTGCAGGCTTGGTCTCTCTCAACTGCCCTCCCTTGCAGGCCGGGTGCCTCCCAACTGCCCTCTCCTGATGGCCATCTTGTGGTGGCCGTCTTGTGTCCACATGGGGGCAGGATCTTTGACCACATGGGGGCAGCTATATTGTGTGTTGCAGTGATGATCAATCTGCATAGTACTCTTTGATTAGATAGGATAGAGGCCTGGTACAGGGGTGGGGGCCAGCTGGTTTGCCCTGAAGGGTGTCCCTGATCAGGGTGGGGTTCCCTTGGGGCATGGGGCGGCCTGAGCGAGGGGCCTGTGGTGGTTTGCAGGCGGGCCACGCCCCCTGGCAATGCAAGCGGAGGCCCTGGTATCTGGAATTTATTTTTCTTCTACAATTGAAACTTTGTAGCATGGAGCAGAGCCAAGCCTGGGGCTCCCTCCAAGGCCCGCAGCCATTTGTGTTGGGGTTATAATTGAAACTTTGTTGCCTTAAGCGGGTGGGCCCAGCCAGGGTGTGTGGAAAGCTTTGCTTCCCCTGTTGCCGGCGGCAACCCTGGCCTGCTCTCTCAAGCTCCATTCTGCCGCCATTTGTTTGAATTTGTTACCTTCTATAATTGAAACTTTGTAGCTTGAGTGGAGGCTTAGGCCTGAAACGGCTGGCAGAAAGCTTGGCTTGCTCTGTTACCTAGGAAACCTTGCTCTCTGTGGCTGTAGCCATCTTGGTTTGGGTTAATTTGCATACTCGCTCTGATTGGATGGTGGGCGTGGCTTGTGTACGTGGCTTGTGGGCGTGTCGGAGGTATGGTCAATTTGCATATTTGTCTATTATTAGATAGGATGACTTCCATTAGTGTTCATTTATCTCTGAGTAAGAAGTATTGCAGAAACACATATTGTAGAACACTAGACTTTACATATCCAATAAGTATAAATTAAGTACCTAAAAAAATGTTTAGTTTTAAAAGCCATTTACTTACAGAAATTTCAGGATTCGAAAGCTCACAGAGAAGTTTCTTGGCATCAACAACTACTTCATATAATCTCAGATACTGTCCATCACTTGCTACGAAGCAAGCACTAGGAGAGTTGCAGTATGCACCTACAAAATATTTACAAACATTTAAAATTTAATCCTTAAGCAATAATGTCAGAAAATCTAAATATATTAAATAAAAATCAGAATGCTTACCTAGACAGTAACTGGGTATCAGAGTGGGCAGCCATGCCACATTGGAAAATGCAGAAACATGAAGAGAATTAATCCGGGCAAGCTCAGAAACACCTCCAGAAAAAGACAATGGCCCAACTGGATCGACCCTCCAAAGAATTAGCTCACTATAAACTGAATTGGGATCCTGAAATGCCACATCACCGGTGCTTTTATCCTGTTGTGCCAAATCTTCAGTATTTACAGGATCATGAGGTTGTTTTTGGTTATCAACATCTGGTGTCCTTAATGCATTATGGTGTGATGTTGTCAACAATAATGGTAATACTGAATGGCAAGCTAAATCATTAAGATGAAAGCGATGACCACAATATCTAGATTTGTGTGAAATACTGAGAACTGTAGAAAAAGCAGATTCCTCAGCAAAACTGACAAGCCACTGATTCAGAGAGCCATCAGCATGCTTTGAAATCATCATAACATTAGGGGTAAAAATACTTAATTTTAAATTATTAGTTGATTTACTGTAACCAGAAGAGATAAGCATTGATGTGGAACGTGTGAGACTAGAAGGCTTTTGTTTCCCTTGCTGAAGAGCCAAGTCAACATTCTTGGTACAGGCGTACATCACTATGCTTTTACAGAGAGAGTTCGCATCACCTGTGGGAAAAGCTACAGGAATTCTGGAAACAAAGGACACCTAGAATTAAGAAAGTGATCATTAGAATGCATGGAATTATATAAAGAGGTATTACAAAACTGTACCTACATTTAACAAGTAACTTTCCAGAGATCTTAAAAATAGTACCTGTACTTGGCGAAACATACCAGGCTGGTATTCATCCAGCCAATCCACATGCCAAACCAGCAAAGAGCCATCCATGGGATGAATACTGAATAGCATATCTGCATTTTTACTCCACTCAGACAGAAGTACTTCAATCTGATGATCAATGGCAGCTGATGGTAATGGTACAAAACTTGAGTTTGGTACCATTTTATCACTACTCAATTCCTTTTTTTCATGATTTATTTTCAGATCATCAATACCATCATCCATTTCTATAAGCAAAAGAATTCAAGAACCAAGTAAATACAATCAAGCTATTACTATAAATTAAAAGGTATCTTTTTAAAAATATATTTCTTTGTTGATTTCAGAGAGGAAGGGAGAGGGAGAGAGAGAAATATCAATGATGAGAGAATCATTGATTGGCTGCCTCCTGCACGCCCCCTACTGAGGATCAAGCCCGCAACCCGGGCATGTGCCCTTGGCCAATATCGAACCTGGGACCCTTTAGTCCGCAGGCTGACACTCTATCCACTGAGCCAAACTGGCTAGGGCTAAAAGATATCTTTAAAAATGCATTCAAGATGAAAAACATAATAGTTTTCATAAACAAGAAATGGGCTCCCCTTTAAAAATCACTAGATTATTGGTAGAAGGGCTATTATTGGACTGGAAAATAGATAAACTGGTTTCCAAACCCAGATATACCACAATTAACTACTCAGAAGTGAGACACACCAATTCTCTGGATTTTAGTTTTGCTCATGTTAAAATGAGGGAGTTGGAACTGGGGCTATAATTCTGGGCTAAATTTTTAAAATATAGTATTAGAATGGAATTTGCACCTTTTCATAATATTGTATTTATCAAAACCTGAGTCTGCTATACTAGCTATCCTCTAGGTCAGCGGTCGCCAACCTTTTGGACCTCATGGACCACTAGTGGTCCACAGACCACCGGTTGGTGACCGCTGCTCTAAGAGCATGCACTTAAAACTGGCATGACATTTTAAAGAAACTATTTTAAAGGAATACATTTATAGTACCCAATTTCCAGATTTTCTTCAACACATAGGTAATTAAAAATAAACTGGTATACCAACTTAATCTAGGTAAATATGTATATTCTGACCTCTATTTCAAATACCTCGGACTCTATTTCCGTTTAAGAGACTCTCAAAAATGTTAGACTGTTGGCCAGATTTTAAAAACTGGTCGACATACAAATCATTAAGAAAAAGAAAAATAATTCAATAGAAAATCAGGAAAAGGGCATGAAGAGCAAAATAATTCTGTTCAATTTGCTTCAAGAAAATGCCAAGTAATACAATATACTATTTTCCCCATATTGACTGGCAAAAGTAATATAATGAAAAGATCCAGTGGTGGCAAGGATGTGAAAAAAAGATATACGGAGATACTTAGAGGGAGTATAAACTGGTAAAACATTTCTGGAGGTCAATTTGGCAGAAGACGCCATGCTGTACACCAGAAACTAATACCTGCCCCCAAAATTAAAAAGTTAAATTTTAAAAAATTGACAGACATTATTGAAATTTAAAATGTTTACACTCTAGCAATTCCACATATAGGAATCTATGTTACAGAAAAATTCACACAAAGATGAAAAGATGTGTCACTGTACCTTTACCAGTATAGTGAAAAACTACTCAAATCAATTTAAATGTCCATCAATAGAGGAAATGCTAGTTTTCTCTTGACATGGCATACTCAGAAAATGTTTTTAAAAAGTGAGATGGAAAAGTTCCCATACTGAATTTAAAAGCAAGTTGCAAAACACTAATTTTGTTTAAAAATGAACTTCCGTAGTACTTTAAAAAAAACTGCCTATGTAAATATGTAGGAAGATAGAAAAGAATAAATGTAGAAGGACACTCACTGAACAATATGTAAACTTTATACCTATCTATACCATTTTATTTTTTTCCCTAATGAGCATGTACAATCTTATAATTAAAACAAAACTTTTTAAAAACAAAAACATTTATGAACCACAAACTGTAGCAGATAGCTAGCTGGTCACCACAAATTGGGCTTTTTAGACCTTAACATAGGATGGCTACATGGACCCCATGACTAGTGTTTTCCACTGAAATGAGAAAGTGATATGTGCCAGTTCTGAGTCAAAGTTGAGAAACAGCTTTACCTTTCCTCTCCCTCTCTCCCCACCTGACTAGGCTAAATGCAGAAGAGTTTAAGGCCCTAGTGTAATGCTTCCCAAACTTTAATATATATACAAATCATTCGGGGATTTCGTTAAAACTATGGATTCTTGTTTAGTAGCTCTAGTAGAATCTGAGATTGTGCATTTCTAACAAGCTCCCAGGTAATGTCCATGATGCTAGTCCACAGATAGTCCCGGGATTAAGTGGCAAGGCCCTAAGAGTTGACTGATGCCTAAGTATGGAGAATCCTGAGTCCCTATATCACCATGTGGAAGAAAGCTACGTGGGAAAGGAACATTTACACTAAATTATTAAATGAGCTAGTCCAAATTTATGTCATTGCAATTCTGAAGTTTATTTCTGACAGTAGCTAGTGTTTCTTAATATAAAAATCTTTACTATTTTGAACAAAACTTTACATTTTTTATCCTTAAAGCTTTACCTTCATCAGATTTTACATCTGCTTGATTAGAGTCTTCCACACTGGCCTCAGAAGATGGTTGTTCAAAACTTTTTCTAAGTTGCTGTAAAAAGACTTCCATGGACAAAGTAAAATGTAACTCTTTATTGTTTAGCCAGTGTACCACAAAAGGTCCACTCTTCTCTTCATTTTCACTTAGACTTAGAGATGTAATAGAAGGAAGAAGTGGAATATCTGTAAAGAGCAACAAAAGCAACAAAATTAAAATTTCTATCATTCTAGCATACAAACATCCAGGTCTCCTATTTTTTTATTGACTGTAATACATTTTATTTAACCTATAAATAAGACTCCCAACATAATGTTTACCACAATTATTATTAATTAGAGGCCCACTGCACGATATTCCTTCCCCTGGCTTCCCTCCTGGCTGCCTGGAAGCCTGCAAGTCCTCGCTCCCTGCCGCAGCACGGCTCCTGTAGCTCCCTCTGCCGCCCCTCTCCCCCTCATAGCAGGGGTCCTGCCCTTCCCAGCCGCTCCGCGACCTACATATGCAAATTAACCCACCATCTTTATTGGGTTAATTTGCATACTCACTCCTGATTGGCTGTGGGCATAGCAGAGGTATGGTCAATTAACATGTTTGTCTATTATTAGGTAAGATGATAACAGACAAATGGTAAATTTAATATACCTATTATAAAGGAGGTAAAATTATGTATTCTAGGTCATAGAGCATACTTTATTTTTATATGCATAATTTTCTTTAGTTCTAAAAATAATCTCAAGAAATGTCTATAATTTATAGACATCTTAATAAGAATATCTTCATTTATACATACACTTTGATAAGAAACATTTTAACCTGATCTATCATGCAAACGCCATCATCATGATGTCAAAGGAACTAATAAGTTATCTGAATAGCAACAACTTTCTTTCTTACTTAATAGACAGACATATTAACGTTTAATGGCCCACCCATCTAGTTCTAAGATAGACAGTACTTATTTATTAGCATCAAGATTGAAGTTGGGAAGTGAAATTCAGGTTCCCTTCTTATGTTCAAAAAAGGCTTTCAAGACAAACTAATTCAGCTAAAAAAATAATTGTTCCTTGGTATTATTTTTTATTTAATTGCTAAAGTAAGTATATTGAAGTACAAATTCAACCTAAGTTATGACAAATCATAATCCCTAATTAATAAAGGTAAAGAAAAATTTGTCTATCATATTAAATCACATCTAAATCTTGCTCATGCTGGTAAACAGTAAAGGATGAAATGGATTCAGGGAATGTAAACTGATTCTATGCTTCATGAGAGCAAGGATCAGACCTGTTTTGTTTCGCCAGTTCCTACCACTATCTTCAATTCCTATACTGGTACAGACTAAAGACTCAATAAAAGCCTAGGGGGACTGAACTACCAATTCTATTGTTCCTAGGTAGATACGCAATAATGCCAGGGATTAAGAAAATGCCCCAAGAATACTAATGGGTGAGATTTTCTGATTTTTGACTTACAATCAAATCAAAAGAAACCAGCAATGTCTCTAATAGACTGCATGCCTGATTGTTAAAGTACACAAGGAGGGGCTAATACTGAATTTTAGCAGAAGCATTCTGGCTAAAAAAAACAACACAAAACAAAACAAAAAACCACCTCACATTTTTTTTGTCTCCTGACCTTACTTAAAGAATTTGATTAAAGTCATTTTTATAAGAAATCTTCATGGAAAGGATATAAGTACTAGAATGAAGAGAACATGCTCTTAGGGGCTCCTCTCCTGTTTCTATTTCTATTGATGGGCAAATAAGTGTAGCAAAATCTGAAAGTGGGGCTTTAAATACGAAATAAAGCATCCAGAAAGGTTAATTCCAATAGATTAAATTTCAGGAAAGGAATTTCCCATAGGGTCTATTCCCCCTGCTAATAATATTATTTTGCTTTGATTTGCTCTATATGTAGGAATTTTCCGTTGGTACAATCTAAGAAAGGTTTTAGAACTTTCCTTATGGGAAGGTAGTCATCAAGGAGATGCTACATGGGAACTAAGGTTTTCCTTTTCTGTAATTTCTTAGCCTTTTCATTAAAGTGGGAATTTAATCTTTCTACCAGTATATTTTCAAAATATTGTCTTTTGCTCAGCAGACACTCAAAATGATTCTACTGACCTTAGAAATGTCTCAATGATAAAGGTAATGATATTTTCCAAGCCTATATAATTTTTAAATAAAAATAATTCAGTACTCTCCACTTAACATTTTCTTGGTTCATGGATTCTTTTAGGGCTGGTATCTCTATATGTTAACTTCTCTAATCAGAGCACTTCTCACTTTTATTCAAGTAACTAATATTTACTGCTAAGTTTCTTTGAAGAATACAATTCAGCAAATCCAGTGTGCTATATGAAAACAGATGATGCTAAATTTATGCTTAAGAATATCCCAAAATATATAAAAAGTTATCAATAGTGGTTATCTTCTAGGAAGAAAAACTAGGTTGAATAGAGGTGAAAAAAGGCTTTCACTTTTCACTTTCTGTAGATGGTATTTATCATATGCAAATATTATTTTTAATTTTTCCCAGTAGTATTCTAAGGCTCTACTTTAAATGCCCCAGCTGTGATCAGTTGGTTTCTAAACTTGCATTTAAAAATGATAAGCACTTAAATTCTTCAAATTTATAGACAGATCCAGATATTCTAATCTTCAATCCAATAGTACATATTTGATTATAGAAATAAGTTTCTTAATTCTTCCATTTATATCTTCTACCTATTTCTGCTCTATTTCTGAACAGGTTTCAAAGATCAAGTACTAAACACATTGGTTTTATTTTAATAACTATAAATAATTATAAAATACCACTCTGTGATGTTTACTTCTGTGTTAAGTATTAACTCAAATCTCAAATTTGAATAAACTACTAAAGAATCTCAATGGCTTATCAAGATCTTAAATGGCAAGCCAAATCATAGCCTTCAGGAGAAAAACACATTAACAAAAATCTCATTTTGTATAACCAGTGAGTTAGCTATAATGAAAAATTAACTAAGAAAGTCACCTCCAATTTTTTTACCTAATTATAACTTATTTGTTATCAAAATCAATATACTCGATTCCAAAAACATTTTGAAAAGTGCTTTATTACCCGTGGCTGGGTTGATGCTGGCTGCAATATGAAAGTGGCAAAGTGCATTGGCATGCAGTGGAGTGTTCCTGTGGACGTGATGAGGATCCTGCTGATGTGGCAGGTATCCGGTATGTGCTACAAGTGCAAGGGATCTCCTTCGACCTCTACGAAAATGTCTCAGATTTACCTGTGTGAATAAACAAAGCAAAACTAATGTCCATATTGACATAGGATATATGTCTAGGTTACATAATGACTGTTAGACATTACAGATATTCTATTTCAGATGAGTTTATATGTACATTTGTACATAAATATTTTTCAGTAGATTTGAACAGCTAATTTGAAACCTGAAGAAGCTTGGAGCTTAAACTGCCTCTTAACTATTACATAATACATTGCAATTTTTACTTGGTTTTATTTTCTGATAAGTATTTTCCTGAACTTAAAAGAAAAAGTTTACAATAATGTGTCTGTAGACAATGATGTTTCTATGTTCACTGTTTCCTTTGTATCCACAGCTTACTCCCTATGACCAGAAAGCATTAGGTAATATCACCATAATAAATTAGGGTTTTATTTCATAATTTACAAAGCACTTTCAGAGATTATCTCATTTTACCCATATGGCAGACATTGAAAATATTTTTATTCTCATCTTTCAGATGATAAAATAGTTTATCTAGAACCCAAGGTCTAAAAGTAGACAAGAATCTTCAGATTTTTAGTTGTTGAGTCTCCATGAATTATATATTTCATAATATTCTGAGCCATTCAAATACTATACTAATTTGAAAAATAGTTGTTCCATAATCATACAAAGCATTCAAAGATAAATCATTTTTAGATCACTTCCTATTTTCAATATTAAGAAAATAATAAAAAGAATCTATAATACTAGTCAGTGTTCAATTAGTACAAACATCAAAAATTGACTTTTACTTTCTACACCACTTAGTAAAATAAATACTCCAAGTTCTGAGGGGTTCTAAAGATAACAACTGTAGAACAGAATCTGACAAACTCCTCTAATCATTCCTGTAATTAAGACAGGACAAAACACCCCAAGCTCTAAAGAAATAATAAATAAAACATTCTTATAATCCCACCTTTGCTTTCTCAGATTTTAATTTATTTATGTTATTTTAGCTAAGACAAGTGCAAGCATCCCTTTGTTATCAGTTAACCTAAGATTTACTTTCATAATTATAAGTAACTTTTTGCTCCAGATAAAATCCTTAAGAACACTTTTTAAACCAAATAAAACTCAAAACTTTTGAGATATTCTTAAGACATATGTATTTTTTATAACTATCCACGTGACTTAGAATATTAATTAGGATAAATGTTATAAAAAAGGCAAAAAGTTTTAAAACTTGTAGGAAATAACATCTAACAAAAACACTCACATCTAAAGTGTTTTGAACTCGTTCTTTACTGGAAGCATTTCTCTCGAACTTATTAGTTAAATTAAGTGGCTCGGTCCAATGCTTGCTGTCACCTCCATAAAGTAAGCAGTCATTTGGTAAAAATGTCTCTACCCAAAGACGACACACATTATCTTTGCAGCAAGTCAACAGTACATTGCATACAGAAGCCCTAAGGAATAAAAACATATTAGAGACAAAAATATAAATTTTACATAGTATCACATTCTACAATATTTCTATAATGCACAGAACTAAGGTACTGATGAAGAAAATATCAATATACGTTTATACAATGCATTTCATCAAAACCAATACAACTGAGTGGGTTTGTGGTTTCACCACATCAAATGCTTGCTAACTTATTTCTTTTCTGCCTAGAATTAGGTAGTTCTTGTCTCAGTCATCTAAGATTTTTCTTACTGCTGAAAAATAAAGACTGAGATCATGCCACAATCCCTCGGTTAATATTTAAAAAAAACAAAACACAAAACACCCACATCTATTAAAATTTTCTGATTTATTCAGTGGATGGTTATTTGAATTATTTCATAATGCTTCACTTTTACTTCCTGTACAGGCACATGTACACTGGTCCCTAACAGGCTACATTAACTAGTACACTTATTCTCTCCTTGCCTAACACATATGCCAAATTAGTGAATAGAAAGAATAGAAAATTCATGATATAATAAGTACAGCCACCTACTTCCTTAGTCATTCGTGATTTTCAGTGAACTGACCATCTTGCCACCCCACAAAATAAAATCAAACCCAACTGCACATATATTAATAAGATCCATAAGCATTAAGAGTTCAAGGTTGAAATTCTATTCACAAAGACTACCTCCTATCAGGACACTCAGCAAATTTAGAAAAAAAGAAGGCACAATATCCTGTAGTATTATAGTTTTATTAAAATACATATTTAAATATATTTGATTATAAAACGAGCAATCAGTAGAAGGCTTCTATTAAGTAATTCAGTAAGTCAAATTTTAAAAAAGGAAATAAAAATAGTCTGTTGCAGTCACTTTGTTAAACCTGATTAAAAAAAGAATAGCAAAGGGGAAGAAAAGGGAGGACAGCATGTTTTATTCTGATTGCTCTTTCCTTCAGTTTTCCTCCTCTATTCTCTCACTGTTCTCCTTCCTCCCCCTTCCTTCCCTTGTCTACTCCCTTTTCTTCCTTATCCAGCTACTCCCTGGGCTTCTCTCCCTCACTTCTCAGCCTCTCCTCCTCTCCAGGCTACCCTCTCTTCCTCCTGTCCCTTCACTTCTCTCCGCTTCTTAGAGCCCTTCCCTCTTTCCTTTCCAAGCCCTGTTTGTTTCTCTTTTCTCTATCCTCATGCCTCTCCCTCCTCCATTTTTTTCTCCCTCCTTTTTCTCTAGTCCACTCTGCCCTTTTCCTACTCCCCCTTCCCTCTTGGTTTTCTCTAGTACATTCACACACACAGGCAGTGGCAATGAAACTAAAAGTAAGAAAATAGAAACAGAAGAAAATACATCAAAAGGAAATATATAGAAGTTCAAGGTTCATAGTGCCCATTAGTAAAGGGCAGAATGGAAAGGCTTATCATGGAAGAGCAGAAGGTAGAAGACTAAAGGGCTGAATAGACAACAATCATCTAAACTAATAAAAGAGAAACATGCAAATTGACCGTACCTCCACTACGCCCACCAGCCACGCCCACCAGCCAATCAGGAGCAAGTATGCAAATTAACCCAACCAAGATGGATATGGCCATGGAGCAAGCAGGAGGCTTGGGTTTCCCCGGCAATGGAGGAAGCCAAGCATCCCTCCGGCCCTGGCCGGTCCTGGCCTCCGCTCAAGGCTACAAAGTTTCAATTATAGAAGATAAATAAATCCCAACAAAAATGGCAGCAGCCACGGAGCTGGAGAGAGCAGGAGGTTTGGGTTGCCCCCTGGTGATGGAGGAAGACCAGCTTCCTGGCCGGCCCTATCCCCTGCTCAAGGCTACAAAGTTTCAATTATAGGAGATAAATAAATCCAGATACCAGGACCTCCGCTTGGGTCGCCGGGGGGGCGTAGCCGGCCAGCAAACCACCACAGGCCCCTCGCCCAGGCGGCCCCACGCCCCAAGGGAACCCCCACCCTGATCTGGGTCACCCTTCAGGGCAAACCAGCCAGCCCCTACCCGTGCACCAGGCCTCTATCCTATCTAATAAAAGACTAATATGCAAATTGACTGTCACTCCAACACACAAGATGGCTGCCCCCATGTGGTCAAAGATGGCTGCCCCCATGTGGACACAAGATGGCTGACACAAGATGGCCAGCAGTGGAGGGCAGTTGGGAGGGACCAGGCATGCAAGGGAGGGCAGTTGGGGGCGATCAAGCCTGCAGGGGAGGGCAGTTAGGGGTGACCAGGCTGGCAGAGGAGGGAAGTTGGGGGCGACCGGGCCTGCAGGGAAGGGCAGCTGTGGGGGGACCCAGGCCTGCAGAGGAGGGCAGTTAGGGGCAATCAGGCTGGCAGGGGAGCAGTTAGGCATAAATCAGGCTGGCAGGGAAGTGATTAGGGGGTGATCAGGCTGGCAGGCAGAAGCAGTTAGGGGCAATCAGGAAGGCAGGCAGGTGAGCAGTTGGAAGCCAGCAGTCCTGGATTGTGAGAGGGATGTCCGACTTCCCGTTTAGGCCCGATCCCAGTAGGGAAGTCGGACATCCCTCGAGGGGTCCCAGATTGGAGAGGGTGCAGGCTGGGCTGAGGGACACCCCCCCCGCCCCGTGCATGAATTTCGTGCACCGGGCCTCTAGTAAGAAGTATAAGAATTTAGGCAAGGGCAACAAAGAAAGAAAGGTGCACAACTCAAAAGCATGTAGAGGGCTTTGACCCTGGAATGTGGGTGTCCCAGCTGACTTTCCTTAGGATACTAGGCCTACATACAGTCAGTGTAAACAGCTGGCATGTAAGAAATATTCTGATCTACTTGAGGCATTTCTCTGGCAATACCTTCCTTCCTCACATCTTCATCTGGGTATCTTATTTTTCTTCAATGGCATATCATTGAAGATTAAAAAAAAGGTATAACCTTATAGAAGGCAACCATGTGATGGGTAAATGTCTGTGACACCCATCCTATTTTGATGTAGCAACAGACTAAGATAGTTTGAAACTGTCATCTAAACAAACTTTTGGAGGATATAAACAAATCTCCCAACCTGTCCTACATTCATCAGTTTTTAATTAGTAAAGATGCTTATTCAAACACTTCTCCATTATTCTTTCTCAAACCAGCAGTCCCTTGCATAATGTATTACCATTTGGTCAAGCATCTCTTTTTCTTAATTTGATCCACACCCAGTATTTTTCCATTGATTTTTTTTTGGGGGGTGGGGGAGAGAGAGAGAGAGAGAGAAATATCAATGTGAGAGAGACACATCGATTAGTTGCCTCCCACATACGCTCTGACCAGGGCTGGGGATCAAACCTGCAACTGCAGAACTCTTGACCCTTCGGACTGTTGCTCTAACCACTGGGAAACAGGCTAGGGCTGGTTGAGCATCTTAATTTTATGTGAAAAACAAACCACCTATATCACTTGCTCAGTGAAGATGCCATATTAAAAAAACAATGGTCTTTGATGGGATCTGTTTCTCCTGTGAAAGGGTCAGCCTTCCCACTATATACCTGCAGGCAGTAGCCAATTGGTAAAACAAAGTATGCATGCATATAAGCATAACCAATGGACGCAAGACACTGGGGGTGGGAAGGCATGTGCGGGAACGGGGGGCGGGAGAGAGGGGAAGGGAGGCCAGGGGAAGGTCAATGGGGAAAAAAAGGAGAAATATGTACTACTATTTGTAATACTGTAAACAATAAAATAAAATAAAATTTTTTTAAAAGTGAAAACTGAGAGAGCACAGGGAGATAAGCTGATTCTTAAATCACATGGATCCAAAAGTAAAATTCTGGAGACCTCTAAAAGATGCCATAATTAACAAAATTCTAGTTCCATATCACAGTTCCCCGTGCTTCAAAATTTAGTTGGTAAGAGATAAAATGAACCCAGGCAGTTAAAAACAAACAAAAAAAAACAACTGGTATGCCTTATTACTATTATCAGGCATTTGTAATGGCCCAGTGTAAGGCATCTGCCTCTGTCTCCACTGTGATCATTTTTGCCAACATTGAGTGAACTTGCTCAGGAACAGATGTGACTGTCTTCTCTTAAAAGACACCATACTACATAAACCTCTTTTTCAGTACGCTGGTAGTCTAACATCTGTGAATGAAAATTTGGGATATAGCAAAAGAATTCAGCCTCTGAAATGATGTAATCTTCAGATATTTCTAAAAGGTATGATTCAGTGGTTGAGCGTTGACCCATGAACCAGGAGGTCAAGGTTATATTCCTAGTCAGGGCGTATGCCCAGGTTACAGGCTAAATCCCCAGTGGGGGGGCTGCAGGAAGCAGCCAATTAATGATTCTCTCTCATCATTGATGTTTCTATCCCTCTCTCCCTCTTCCTTCCTCACTCTGAAATTTAAAAAAAAAGTTCACAGTTTGCGATGATATCTATTTTTACTGGGGTCATTTACAAATTTTAAAAGAAGAGTTAACATATGCCACAGCTCATTCTATTCTAAACACATTTTTATATATGTGGGCAATGGTCTCAGAGGTACTAGAGCAATAGTTCTCAAAGTGAAGCTCAGATGAGGGTGCTTTTGCTAATGATATAGGTTGTCTACAGCACTCTTCCTTAACCCAAAGACTGACACATCCTCCTAACAACAGAACCATGACTGTTCCTAAAGTGTCCTACTCTTATGTATTCCTATATTGGAAGGCTGGGGTAGAAACAGTAATAACTATTACATTAGAAAATACCTCAAAAATCTAGGTATAACATTAATGAATACATGTTATTATACATTTTTCCAAATTCATAAAATGTAAAACACCAAGAGTGAACTGTAATGTAGAGTATGGAATTTAGGTGATAATAATGTGTTGAAATAGGTTCATAAATCTAACAAATATGGAGGATGTTGACATCAGAGGAAGCTATGTGTGGGAGCAAAGGGTACACAAGAAATCTCTACACCTTCCCCACAATTTTGCTGTGAACCTTAAACTGCTCTAAAAAAAGTCTCAATATAAATTTTATTTTAAATCTAGGTATACTCTGCTGGCTCAGTAGAACAAAACTGAAGTCAACAAATGATCCAGGTACACGACCATAGATCAGCTAAGGACAAAAAGATAAGGGAAAAACTGCAAAATTGAAAATGGCCATGTAGAACAAAAGGGGATTTCTACCTATACTCAAGTAACAGGTATCTATAACTTACTAAGTAGAGGCAAAAATGCAATGGGGTATCAAGTCCTGCAAAAAAAATGCAATGGGGTATCAAGTCCTGCAAGTACTACAAAAAGAAAGTGCTAATAGATGGGCTTGTGCATGCATGTATAGGTTAAACTAACACCTAGTTCAGGATATCATGATGTATAATCCATTATCTTTTCCTCAAAGACATTGGACATAATTAAAGAAATGTTTTAGCCCTAGCCGGTTTGGCTCAGTGGATAGAGCCTCAGCCGGTGGACCAAAGGGTTCCGGGTTCAATTCCGGTCAAGAACACATACTCAGTTGCAGGCTCCTCCCTGCCCCCTGCCCTGATCGGGGCTCATGCAGGAAGCAGCCAATCAATGTGTTTCTCTCACATCGATGTTTCTCTCTGTCTTTCCCTCTTTCTTCCACTCTCTCTAAAAATCAATAGAAAAATATCCTTGGGTGAGGATTAAAAAAAAAAGAAAGAAGTGGTTTAGGCCTCATGGTATGTCCTCTCAATAAAACTGGAGGAGGGAGGTTATTTTTTTTAACCAGAGGAAATACACATAGAAAGTAGAAGGGAGTAAAATGTGAAAAGTTCCATGCAAACAATATGAAGAATGATTATGGGATAAAAGAATTAGATACATAACACAGAGAAGAAAAAGATGCACAACTCTGTCACTTAAAAACATCTAATATGGAAGTATATTATCCTTTCACATGGCTCTCCTCTTAACTGCCTCATGGCCAGAGGGCTACAAGCCAGGGACCATGTAATATTACTTGAATCTTCATAGGTAAAAGTCCTATACCTATGGATTCTCAAAATAAGAAAAGTAGTCAAAGTCACAAAGATGATGTTCTCTTAATACATAGGAAATATTACTAATCCACTGACCTAGGCATATATTTACTTGTTTTACGCCAGGAAAATCCATTTACAGCTCGAGGATGGGCCAGATATACAAAAGAAAAGTCAATTTCTCCTTGGGATTGTTTTTCTGAACTTTTATCTGGAGACGTAACAGTTGTCCGCCAGTTTTCTACATTATACCATACCTTTAAAAGACAGTCATCCTAAGAGAAAAAACAAAACAAACAGAAAAACATCCACATCAGAATTAAAGATTAAGTGAAATAGCATAAGTAAGGTTTTCTCCTCAATCACAGCAACTTAAGAATGGAGAAAAGGGTTGTACATGGATGAACTGAGTAGAAAATCTCTGATTTTGACACTTTTCTATTAGCATTCCCTAACTGCTTTGAGAATTAAGGTGTGTGAATGTGTGTATTTAGCAAGGGTTGGTTCAAGAAAAATTCTAGTTACTATAGACTATGAAAAACAAAGTCATTCAGGAAACTGAAAGATAAAGTTAAGGGTACTTTTTCCATTTAGCCAAGTATCAAATAAGAAAACATTACTACTGGCAAACTTAAAAAGACTGATAATATCTGAAAACAAAGGACAGTTTTCATGAACTATCATATGAATGTTCAAAGAAAATGTTGAAGATAATAAGTAGTTAACAACCACTACTATATTAAATAATCTAAGTAAAATCAAAATTGCATCTCCTAACTTGGGATGTAAGGGAAGAACAAGGGAGATTAAAATGTACCAGGTTTTACTCTTAAGCTATAATTACATTCCCACCTGTAATGTCAACCTGAATAAACAGCTCCACTTCTAAGAAAACCTCACTAAGGCCCAGTCAATGTGGCTCAGTGGTTGAGCCTCAACCCATGACCCAGGAGGTCACGGTTAGATTCCCAGTTAGGGCACATGCCTGGTGTTGTGGGCTCAATTCCACGTAGGGGGCGTGCAGGAGGCAGCCAATTGATTGATGTTTCCATCTCTCCCTCTCCCTTCATCTCTCTGGAAATCAATAAAAACATATTTTTTTAAAACCCACGGAAGATTTCGAGTATCTCACATTCTTAATTTGCAGAAGGCTTTGAGCAATGAGAATAACTTCAGAACAATAACTTCAATTGTGCATTAACTGCTTTGTAAACCAATAATTAAAAATAAAATCATTTCAAATAAATACATTGTTCTGAAATCAATAGATAATAACAAAGAAAATGATTACAAATGTCCTAGAAAGTCTGCAAATTCTTATAGCTTAAATACAGCTTATATATCTGTCAGCTTAAAGATAATATAAATAGTAGCAACAGTTTATAGACAGTATACTACATGCAGGACACTATGCCAGTCACTTTACATATACTGTCTAAATTAATCCTATGATGAATGACCTGAAGTAGGTATTATTATCCTCAGTTTACACATGAGAAAACCAAGGCTCAGAGATTAACTAATTACTCAATATCAAAAAGTTGGTAAATGGTAGATTTATAACCAGATTACCTTTAAGTCTGTGCTGTTTCAATTATACTATACTACCTTTTAACAAAGTAATATTGAGCCAATTTTTGCTATTTAAAATTTTAAACAGAAAATATTTTCAACTTAAATAAGAGTAAAGCCCATTACTGTTTTTATGAAGTTTCAAAATAAACCATAAACACAATTTGTCAATAGCAGTTTTATAAATTACCTTCCCAGTGGTGGCAAAAAATTCTCCATCTGGTGAAAATTTCATTAAATGAATTTGAGAAGCAGTTCTGTAAATTAAACAGATAAAGAACAATTTTCAAGGAAAAATAAGAAATAATGCAGTATTACTCCACTAAACTATACTCAGCAATTTCTTCAAATAATAAAAATTTCTAATAACATGTTACACACTCACTTTTAGTATAACTCTTAAGTATAAAATAAATTTTAAAATATAAAACTTTACATTAAATATAAAGATTATTTTTATGTCTAAATATCCATGCATAAGAATCATATAAGAAATGACTTGTCATTCTTTAAAACTTAAGACCAGCCCTGGCCAGTGTGGTTCAGTTGGTTGGAGCATTGTCCAGTACACCAAAAAGTTTCAGGTTCAATTCTTGGTTAGGGCACATACATAGGTTTTGGGTTCAATCCCCAGTCGGGAAGCATATGGGAGGCCATGGATCAATGTTTCTCTCTCACATCAACGTTTCTCTCTCTCTCCTCCTTCCCTTCTTTCTAAAAAAAAAAAAAAAAAAAAAAAAAAAAAATTAAATTAAAAAATCAATAAATATATCCTCGGGTATTAAAAAATAAATAAAACTTAAGACCAGAGTCATAGCTCTCATTCCTTCAGAATGTGAGAGAAAGAATGATGTTATTTTAAATCTGGAATCTGATATCCAGAGCCACAGATAATCTATATTCCACAATACATTTTCAGGGACAAATCAGTATTTTAAGATGAATTCTGCCTGAAGGCAGCATTTGACTAATTAAAGATTATGTGTGGGTTAATGGCCATCATAAACTCAACCTGCCAGCTTCACCTGTATACTTGGTAAGTACTAGTTTTTCTTCTCCAAGGAGCTTTGGCTCATTTCCCTTCATTGCCTTCCCTTCTGGCTACCCACATATGCTGATCTCAAGACACCTCTCACAATCTTCACTTTCCTTTTCTTACCCAAGTTCATGCTTAGATAAATTCATCCTAAAATTATTTGTAAAGCAGGCTAAAGATGACTTCTGTCATAACTCAGCACAAATAACCTTTTCCTCGTTTTAAATGCAATAAATACATAATAGAAAATATTGATACAGACGGATAAGAAAATGAAATCATCTATAGTTTCAAAGATACCACAACACCGATTCCATGCAAAACCACTCTTAACATTTTAATACACTGAATTCCAGATGCTTCTGTCCACTCTCCCTATCTACTTCCTATAGGAGGATGTAGAAGAGGGGATGAAAACCAAGGTCATATTTACAATTTTATTTGCAACATTTATTTTAAAATGTTATGAAAAGTTTTGTGTATCAATATGTGTAGATCTGCATTAATTTACTGGTTTATGGTATTCTATTACACATATATGCAATGATTTTAGCAAGTCTTCAGTTGATTACTCAGGAAATTTTTCTGTATTTTAGTTGTAATTCCAGTTTGGTCCTGGGAGCGTGTCCATGCAGCATCCACTTACTCTGACGCCATTTTTAATCTTCCCAAGTGAGATATCTGCAATGATTTTAAATAATTTGACAATTCACTGCTGTTTTCTCATTTTGCTACTTTAAAAAAAAAAAGTGGTGTGATGAACATTCTTGCACATGCATTTTTTATGCATCTGGTTAGCCCTAAGGATGTCCTTAAGACAAATTATTAAAAATGCCTGGTATCCATGATTGTGACCTTGTCTGCACTAGTCTTTTCTCAAAAGAGCAGCTAAAACAGTCTTTTAAAAGGGAATCAGATCTCAACACTCCCTCTGCTCAAAACACTAACAGCCTCCCAACTCACTCAGAAAAGGCAAAAGCCTCATAATAACCTATACATGGGCTCCTGACTTTGATCATTTCCCCTATCACTCTTCACCTGGTTTACTTTACTTCAGCCACAAGCTAGGCAGCAGTTTTTGCACTGGATGTTCCCTCTGCCTACTACATTCTTCTCCCACAGATATGCACACATGGCTTACTGCCTCACTTCCTCCAGGTCTATACTCAAATGTCACCTCTACTCCTCTTCCCCTTACCCTACTTACTTTTTCTCTATCCTACTTACTGATCTTCATCTACATGTGTAGCATGTTTTAAATTTTTTTCTTATATCTAGTAAATTATGGAGATCTATTAGTTAAGTATAGTTAGTGTAATCAAAACTTGCAGTTTCTAGTTTCATGGTTTTTCTGCTTACTTAATAAACCAGCTCAAATAAATTAGTATGTCTAGCCCCGTGGTCTGCAAACTGCGGCTCGCGAGCCACATGCAGCTCTTTGGCCCCTTGAGTGTGGCTCTTCCACAAAATACCACGGCCTGGGTGAGTCTATTTTGAAGAAGTGGCGTTAGAAGAAGTTTAAGTTTAAAAAATCTGGCTCTCAAAAGAAATTTCATTCGTTGTACTGTTGATATTTGGCTCTGTTGACTAATGAGTTTGCCGACCACTGGTCTAGCCCAAGTTATTACTGTAAAATCTTGATTTAACTTAAAATTATTCCCCTCCCCCAAATAAATAAAGCACATAATACATTCTCAGTTTAACCCAATGGAAACCCCTTACTAGATCTGCAATAAAGGCAACAGTACTCTTTGCTGCTCCCCGCTTCCCAATTTTCTAAAGAAAAGAGCCCAAAACAACGCCATAGCTCTTTCCAAAGAACTCTCTTTGCAAAATCCTATTCCCTTTTCACATGGTAAGCATTTTTAATACCCATGATCTAGCTGAAGGGTACAAAATACATGGAACCAGCTCCTTTGAAATCTCCTTGGTAAATTCTATATATAGGAGGTCTGCATTACTCTCATTTTGGTATCTCATATATATCTTATTATTGCTTCAAATAAAAGTGACTCAGGAAGAATGGCATTTAACATCCTGTCATACCAGTCTACTGGTTATTATCTATCTCCCCCGATCTGTTCACTGCTATATTCCAAGCACTTTACACTGCCTGGAACATGATAAGCACTCAACAAATATTTGTTGAATTAATGAATAAAATTTTAAATTGCTATTAAATGTACGAAAAAAAATTAAGCCTGCTAATTCATACTTCCAAATTGCTCTCTAGAAAGATAATACTAATTGCACTCCCTTCTTAACAGTATAAAAAAGTAGCTGTTTTTCCAAACACTCACTAGTAATAGCTATTATTCATCCTCTTTATGGATATTTCACATTTCTTGCTTTCAAGTGAGATCAATCAACCATTAATAGGTTTATTACTCATAAGTATTGCCGTTTAAAATTTTTCTCCTCATTGTCCATTTCTGTTCACTATTAAGATATCTGTTCTTTTCTAATTAATTTTTAAGACCTCATTTTAAAAAAAGGATTAACCCAAAATTGCAAATATTTTCTCTCTCAAGTTTTTATTTCTCTTCCTTAGGGTCCTTCTTATTTACAAAAAAAATTTTTTTAATCCTCATCCGAAGATATTTTTTCCATTGATTTTTTAGAGAGAGTGGAAGTAAGGAAGGGAGGAGGAGAGAAAGAGAGAGAGAGAAAAAAAATTTTATGTGAGAGATATCTCACACGTGCCCCAAACCTAGCCGAGGATCAAACCTGCAACCCAGGTATGTGCCCTTGACCAGGAATCGAACCTGAGATATTCACTGGCAACGCTCTAACCACTTAGCACCACTGGCCAGGGCTACAGAAATATTTTATTGCTACAGTAAAAACAATCAATTTTTTCCTTTCTTTTCCTTTCAGTTTCAAGTTTTGGTATCATACTTAGAAAGTCTTTACCTGACTCTAGAGCAACACTTTTTATCCCATAGCAATAGAACATAAATGACAAATGTTAGCCATATATGTGACTTAAAATTTCCCAGTAGCCACATTTAAAAAAGTAAAAAGAAACAGGTGAAATTAATTATATTTTATTTAAAATGATATATCAAAAATATTATCATTTCATCATGTAGTCAATAAAAAGTTGATAGGATAATTTAATTCTTTTCTTTGTGCTAAGTTTTTGAAGTCTAGTATGTATTTTATATCTATAGCACATCTCATTTCAGGCTAGCTACATTTCAAGTGCTCAACAGTGATATGTGATTAGTTGCTAACATACTGGACATTGTAGCTCTGAAATATAAAAATTCACCTATATTTTCTTCTAATATTTGTTTCATTGTATAGAAATTCAATTTGTTCTTCCTTTGACCTTTCTTTTGGTGCCATATATGAAACAGACTCTAACTTCATTTCTCTTTCATAAAGCTAACAAGTTTGTCCCACTTATGTAAAATGCCATTTAAATATTAAACCTCCATGTATAACTGGGCCTAATCCTGAACGCTAATCTGTCTGTTCTTATATCAATGTATAACTGGGCCTAATCATGAACCCTAATCTGTCTGTTCTTATATCTTTGTCATAAGAACAGACAGATTAGGGTTCATGATTAGGCCCAGTTATACATGGAGGTTTAATAAGAACTGCTTGATCAGTTGTAGCTTTAGAATTCATTTTGCTATGCTAATATCTTTGTTCTTTTTTTCTCTCAGAATTTTCCCATATTTGACCTTTTAAATGAACTTCAGCACTATGCTCAAAAGTAGAAATTCCAATGGGATTTTGTCAAAAATTATGTCCAATATATAGATTACTTTGGAAAAAATATAACTGTTCACAACAGAAAAATTTTCATTCAAAAGCATTAAAAGTATCTCTGTCTCCTTTTGTATAATTTAGCAAGTTCTATTGAATGATCTTCATGTAGGCCTTACACATTTCTTACGTCTTTTCATAAATGTTTTATTTAACAAGTTTAAAAAAAAAATCTGTAGAACATGGGAAATGGTGAATCCTCTGTTTATAAAAAAAAAAGCATGTCACAATAAAAAAAAAAGTCAATACATTTTATGTGAGTATGGTTTTACACAAACTAAAATGCATCTATAATAAAACCACATGGCAGAGGTTTGTCAGTTTAATCCCCTAATTAATTGCTTACTTGTAATGCCAAATGCATCTCCAATCCCCCAAGTTAAGACCTGTTTTATCTGGATTTTCATCTTCAGTTGGCTTCTCCAAGTTAGCATTGGACCAGAGTTGTAAACAGCTAGAACCAGTTAAAAGACGATTGCCTAAAAATATATATATTATTCAGCATTTATTACTTAGGTATTTAGTTAGTGAGTTAAGTTACATACTCAACAGTTTCATATAACACTATAAAGATAAAATAACTTCCAAAAAAAAGTCAAATAACAAAAAGAGATTGGGGGAGGGGGAGTAAAGTTATATTTTAATTTTGTTAAAGCAGCTTAGGAAAAAGAGATTTTTATAATCTCTCATTCAACAAACATTTAATGAGCATCTTCTTTGTACTAGGCACTGTGCTAGGCATTAAGCATATAATGACAAATATAATACTGTCCTTTTTTATAATGAGTTTATATTCCAGTAGAGAAATATGAACAGAGGCATGAAGACATTCGAATTCAAATACATTCCCAAGAATGGTTTATAATCTGAGATGGATAAGAAATAAGTTGTATAGTAAATCTGTAAAAATAAATAAGGGTGGAAAAAATCTGAGGTCAGATTATGAAACTTTTTAAAAATATATATTTTATTGATTTCTTACAGAGAGGAAGGGATAAGGATAGAGAGTTAGAAACATCGATGAGAGAGAAACATCAATCAGCTGCCTCCTGCACACCCCCTACTGGGGATGTGCCTGCAACCAAGGTACATGCCCTTGACTGGAATTGAACCTCGGACTCCTGAGTCCGCAGGCTGACGCTCTATCCACTGAGCCAAACCGGTTAGGGCTATAAAACATTTTTGATGTTCATAAGGAGTTTGGAGTTTGTTATAGATCTTGGAAGTTAAAGATTTTTAAGTGGGAGGAGGGAGTTCACATAAATGGATCTGTATTTTAGAACAAGGGGTCTCAACTGGGGGAAGGGGTATCAACAGAGAGACTTGAAAAGGTCTGTGAACCTCCCTTCATTGAGATATGCAAGTTATATGTATAGTATGTACATTTTTCTAGAGAGATAATTAGTAATTTCCACCATACTATCAAAGATTCCAGTACACAAAGAAGGGTAAAGATCCATTTTAGAAAATAACTAGTGATAGACAAGATTAGGGAAAACATAGGACAGAGAAACCTGGTTAACCTACTGTAATAATACTGATGGGAAATCACAAGGACCTGAATCAAATATTAAAGACAAGGACTTGAAAGCCATTTTAAAAGTAGAATTTTCAAGGCTTAACACCAATAAAAAACAGGAACATACAATAGGTTTCAGGGATAGATTTCAACTTTATGACTTGGATAACTGAGTAGAAGATTGTGCCATAATCCAAACAAAGAAGATAGAGGAGGTGATGTAATTTTTGCAAAAAAGCTGACAATAAATAAAGCATTCACCTTAGCAACTAAGAACTATGGATTGGTGTCTCTCTGGAAACAGCATTTTATTTTGAAAGAAAAGTGGGTCTGTGGCACATAGACTTTAGAAATCCTTGTGTCTTAATTCCCAACTAAGGCACTTAATTAACCATGTGAATTTGATCAAGTTGGGAAGCTTTTGAGCCTCAATTTTCTCATCTATAAAATTAAAAATTTGTATAGTGTTATAGTAAGGATTAGCTATAATATGTATAATGTATTTAGCATAGGCTAGGCACTTAGAAAAAGCTCAATAAATAATAGCAACTAGGGGGAAAGTATCACAGGCAGATAGAAACAGTCCAAAAAGTACTACTGAGACAATCCATTTAAATATGATCTATATGGCACTGAACTCTCTGGTTTGGTTTTGTAGATAAGAGCGTCGGCCTGGGGAATGAAAGGTCCTGGGTTCGATTCTAGTCAAGGGCAAATGCCCGGGATGTGGGCTCGATCTCCAGTAGGGGGCATGCAGCATGCAGCCAGTCAATGATTCTCTCTCATCACTGATGTTTCTCTCTCTCTCTCCCTCCCTCTCCCTTCCTCTCTGAAATCAATAAAAATATATTTGAAAATAAATAAATATGATTACTATTCCACTGTTTAACTTAATAACAGACACAAGTTTTCTTTTCTCTTCTTTTCTTTTTTGGAGATATAATAATTGTCATATAACATTATTAGTTTCAAGTGTATAACGATTCAATATTTGCATATGTTGAAAAATGATCACCACAATAAATCTAGCTAACACCCACCACCACATATGGTTACAACTTTTTTCCTTATGATGAGAACTTTAAAGATATACTCTCTTTGCAACTTACAAATATACAATACAGTATTATTAAATATAGTCAGTGCTGTACATTACATCCCCAATGAAGGATTACGAATTTAATAAAGAATGCAAAATAATTAATCCTAAGTATGGAATGACATAAAAGTAGGTAAGGTATGGTATAAAATATATTGATTTAAACACAAAGGGCAGAGGTATGGATATTAAAATTGAGGTGGGGGGGGGACATAAGAAGCTTAAGACAGAAAATCTTATGATTTAAGCAAGGTGCAATAGTGGATTTCAAGACAACACAAGAGCATTATAGTCAATTTACTAACATCAACTGAAAAAATTTTCTGTATATCCAAATACCTGGTACATAAATATAGAAACACTGAACAAAACCAAAATACTAGTATTTCATGTAAAATATAAAAATAATTTTATAAATAATTAATACTACTATTAATACATCTATTAATACTACTCTGTAATGATGATTTTAGAGGAATTTAACATTAACTCTATCCTCTAAAACAGTGGTCGGCAAACTGCGGCTCGCGAGCCACATGCGGCTCTTTGGCCCCTTGAGTGTGGCTCTTCCACAAAATACCATGTGAGGGCGCGCACGTACAGTGCGATTGAAACTTTGTGGCCCTGGCGCAGAAGTCAGTTTTCGGCTCTCAAAAGAAATTTCAATCATTGTACTGTTGATATTTGGCTCTGTTGATTAATGAGTTTGCCGACCACTGCTCTAAAACATTAATACTAACAGACCATGGCCACAAAAATTCCAAGCAACTCATACATCATTACTAAAAATATATATATATTAAATATTTTTATTGCAGTTAATCTGATACTGTAAGTACACAGTTCACTTGCTAACAATATTTCTATAGGACTTTATCACTTACCAAATACTTTCATATATATTGCCATATGTGATCATTAAAAAACTATTTTGTGAGCCCTGGCCAGTCTTCTCAGTGGTTAGAACATTGGCCAGCAGACTGAAGGGTCAAGAGTTCGATTTCTGTCAAGGGCACAAACCTCAGTTGCAGGTTTGATCCCCAGCACCAGTCAGTGTATAGGAGGCAACCAATCGATGAGTGTGTGTGTGTCTCTGTCTCTCCCTCTCCCTTCCACTCTCTAAAAATCAATGGAAAAAATAGCCTCAGGTGAGGATTAACAAAAAAAAAGAAAAAACCAAGAAACCTATTTGTGAAATAAATTTTATCTTAATTTACAAGTTAGTTAAACCTTTCTCGATCTGCTAAATAACCTGTTTATGATCACAAACCTTGTCAAATATGTGAACATTTATTCAGAGCTTAATATATGATGGGTCCTTAAAGATAAATACTAAATAAAATAGAATCTCATCCCTTGTCTAATCAAAACAATAAACCATATAAACAAATAAATACAATAGACTATAGTGCCATATACAGTAACTCTATTATTTATCATTCAAATAGAACATTTGTGAGAGTAGAAGATACATCCTATCTAATAAAAGGGTAATATGCAAATTAACCATCACTCCATCACAAAGATGGTGGCACCCATCACCACAAGGTGGCAGCGCCCAGTCCTCTCAGCCCCGCTGGAGTCCCCCAGTCCGGGGGGGTGGGGGAGGGAGGGTAACAGCTGCTGAGAGCAGGCAGTGTGAGCGGCCTGGCGGAATGCCTCTGGGCCACGGAGAGCCTCTGGCAGCGGGCGCGGAGCAGCCAGGGCCCACAGGGGTCCTGGCATCCACTTCGTTCGGCTTCTGCCAGGCTTTCCGTGGCCCCACTTGCCCGGAGGCAGGGCATCAGGGCAGCACTCCAGGACTCGTGGCTGTCCCATGGCACGCTGGCCACGTGGGGCAGGACTCCAGGACTTGGATCAGAGGGGCAGAGCCTGGAACCGTGGGAAGGAGCGCAGGTGCTGGCACTGTGGATAGGTGCGTGGCCTTGGCCTAGCCCAGAGATTGCGGGAGGGGTAAACTCAGGCACAGGAATTACTAGAGTTAAAAGCAGGGACATGGTCACAAGGGACAGACGTGGAGTCAGCAGAATGAGTGTGAACACCAATAGAGAGGAGGGGCCACAGAGCAGTGTACGCAAGGACATACCCTGAACGTGAGGGTGTGCCCAGTCCGTAAGGCATAGCTTTGCTGCCCTCAGAGGCTTCGCAAAGAAAGTCCTGCTAGAAGGAGGTTTGAACCCAGGCGGAGGGCAGGGGCGGGGCCAAGGTTTTTTTAAAATCTCAAAGATAACCTCTTCCCTTACTAAATCATTTCCAAATGTTCTGAAACTTGTATTCTAAATTAACTTTTTTTTCTCAGCTATTTCATCTACTATATTAAAATTAAACTATTTTATCTATCTAAACTGATTACTTCTGTTTCTATGTTCCAAAGATAACTTCTTTCTTATATTCTAGATCAGGGATTTTCAATTTTCAACCAGTGTGCCACAAAAGGCACACTAGTGTGCTGCACGAATGTTTAAAACATGCACTACCTGACTATTTAGTCAGGAGCACTGACCTATTTCCCTTAGATTGTCAAATTAGAAAATGACAACAGCCAACATGACAAAAGCCGCTTACGGTGAATGAATAAAATTATACCTATTTTTTGTTAGGTTGACAAAAAATATTTTTTGGTGTGCCACAGAATTTTAGTAATTAGTTTATGTGTGCCATGAAATGAAAAAGGTTGAAAACCTTTTTTCTAGATTCAACTTTCTATCTATTAGATCAGTGGTTCTCAACCTTTCTAATGCCCCGACCCTTTAATACAGTTCCTCATGTTGTGGTGACTCCCAACCATAAAATTACCGTATTTTCCGGCGTATAAGACGACTGGGCGTATAGAAGATTTTCCTGGGTTAAAAAGTCATCTAATACACCGGAAAATACGGTATTTTCGTTGCTACTTCATAACTGTAATTTTGCTACTGTTAATGAATCGTAATGTAAATATCTGTGTTTTCCAATGGTCTTAGGCGACCCTGCTAGCGGTTCTCAACCTGTGGGTCAGAAAACACAGATATTTACATTACGATTTTCTGATGGTCTGAGGCTCTACAGCAGCGGTTCTCAACCTGTGGGTCATGACCCACAGGTTGAGAACCGCTAGCAGGGTCACCTAAGACCATCGGAAAACACAGATACTTATATTACGATTCATAACAGTAGCAAAATTAGTTATGAAGTAGCAACGAAAATAATTTTATGGTTGGGGGTCACCACAACATGAGGAACTGTATTAAAGGGTCACGGCATTAGAAAGGTTGAGAACCACAGTATTATATATTGATGTAAGACATGCAAGCATCTCAAATTCCACATATCCAAACAAAACCTATATTCTATTCTCTCTAACTCTTGCATATTACTCTTCTTCTTGTGGTCATACCTTCAAAGTCATGTGAAATCCAGTTGTCAAGTAATGTCAACTATATTGCCTAAATGCATTTCATATCCATGCACTCCTTTCATTATTCATTGAATATTAATTGATACCTACTATGTTAAAGGCACTGAAACAAGTTCTTGTTTCTCATTCAGACTACTATAAAGGCATACTTTCCAAAGATAATTATAAATAACATTTATCCTCCTATTCCTCTTGTCTCTAAATCCTTCTAACTCACTGCTACCAGGAAACTCTTGCAAATCACTTATCACTAGCCACTTTCAAAGATCTATAATACCTTTTAGACAATTAACAAGAATTAAATTCAAATCCCTTACTATGACTTTAAAGGCCTTCTATAATATGCTGCAATCTTATCTCATCTCCAGATTCACTCCAGCCTCAATGAAGTACTAACCACTATTAGAATCTATCTTACACTATCTTTTTTTGTGCCTTTGCTCATTGTGGTAGGTTGGTAAAAATGGATTTGGGATGGTTTTTAAATACAGAAATATTTAACTAGTACATATGTACATTAACTCTTCTTAGAATTCACTTCTTTTTCCCACCTAAATCTACCCCTACCTTCATTGTTAAATCTATCTACTCTCAGGTCAAAAGGCTCCTCTTCAAGCAAACTTGGACTCTTTACAGAGAATTAATGTCACCTTCCCAAAACAAGTATTCCTCCTATAGCTGGCATCTTCATTTCATCATAAGTTCTAAAAGAGTGCAATCTGTTTTATTATTTTTGTGTTCCCTGCAATCTCACACAAAGCAGAAATGAAATACATGAAAATAATAAAAGCAATAGCGTAGGCAAGTGATATTTCATTTCAGTTAATCCTATTTGTGTTCTTACCTGCTGGATCCCAAGTTATATTGTGCGCTATTGATTCCAGAAAAAACTGACCATTTTTCTGCCACTGACTATATAATTCCTAAAATAAAAAAAAAAGTCATTTATCCAATTATTATTGGTATCTTTTCTCTGACAAGAGTATATATTATTACTGTTACTAATACATACAGTCATTTTTAAAAACAAAATGTTCAATTCTGTCAAGAAAAATAAGGAAGCATCAACCTATCAACCAGGAGGTCATCTTTTGATTTCTGGTCAGGGCACACGTCCAGTTTTCGTCGATCCCGAATAGGGGGCGTGCAGGAGGCAGCTGAGCAATGATTCTCATCATTGATTTTCTATTTCTCCCTTCCTCTCAAATCAAGAAATATTTTTAAAAAGAAAAATAAAGAATATGTGATGGAGATCAGTGAGCGAATATCCAGTCCTGGAGGTTCAAAAGCCTTTCTTTAGTATATTTAAACAACCAATGAATATATACCACTTTGGACAACATTCTTATTGACCTCGGACTTTTAAAATGATAATTATTACTTAATTATTAATATTGTTACAAAGATTCAATTTTAAATATGTCTGTGTCGCTACTACTTGAGGCTTTGTTTTTTAATGTTTTATCCTCATCTGAGACGATATGGTATGCGTAAAAATTCAGAATAAGAGATGTAATGCTTGCATTATAATGTATAATTTAAGTCTTTTTATTCCTTAAAGAAATAGTTTTCAACTTTTTTACCTGAAAACCTAAGAAATATATGTTGCACTGTGACCCAAAATACACAGAGCATACACAAAAATGCAATCTTAAGTAATCTAACTTTATTACATGTGATGCACTCTAACATTTTCTATTCCATTTCATCTTCTTTTACATTCAGGTTGTGGCCTACTAAGTTGACTTCACTAACCTCTAATAGTTTGAGATCTATAAAAACTTTCTTAATGAATTAGTTCCAAACTTTTAATACAAGAATAGGCTGGATGCTTATTAAAAATTCAAATTTCCAAGACCCATGTCCAAAGGTTCAGGATCAAAAGGTCCAAGACGGGACACAGGAATCTGCACTTTAAACGAACAACCCAGAAGATTTTGATACAGGTGGCCTGCAGAATATGCTTTTATAAAACATTGCCTTGCAGGAATGGTTCTCAATCACGGTATACATGAGAACCCTCTCTAGAACTAGACATACAAATGCCTAGACACAACCCCACACCTACAAATTTAGAAATCCCCAGGGTGGGGTCTGGATACATCAGAACTAGTGATCCTTAAGAGTACCTCTTATGAAAAACCAACATCTTAAAAGAATATTCCAGAATGTATAAAGAAATGGAAACAATATATTTTTTATGAGGATCTAAACATTCTCTGAGACTATATTCTGGAATAACAGATTTTATGTGCCTTCCAAGTCTTGATTTTTTCCATCTGATCCAGTTTTCCCCTTATTCATCAAGCTTTCTTTACCCTCTCTGGAAAGTCAGTGCTACCTACCAATAAATCAGCTTGTTCTTAATGAGTTTTTGACACTTATATTAAACAATCATATATCAAGAGAAAATGGGCAAAAACTGAAAATCTCAATTCTACTCTTATTAATATAGAACTTTTAATATAACATACAAATGTTAAAAGTCAGTTATTTCATTTAATAAATATATTGAGTATTATTTGAAATACATTGTTCTGAGTGGAGTGACCACCTTTAGAATTTATTTTTAGTACTATCAATTACTAATTCATAAGGCTATAAGAGCTTCTAATATTGGCTTCATTAATGTATTAACACAAATAAAAATCAGGGGAGAATTGTGGAATCTCCTTCCATTGAATTTAAAAATGGGTATCAATCCAGAGAAAATATTTTTTATTAACACAACGTAGAGAAAAGAATGCTCTCATCTAGGAATCAATAAAGCTGGTTTTACTCTTAGTTCTGTGGCTTAATAGATGTTTCGTTGGTCAAGTCACATTTCTTTGGGGCCTCTGCTACTTATTTATAAAGAAAGAAATGATAACTACAAAACTACGTCAGAGGAAATATGCAAGATACTAATGAGCAAAGTGAAAATGAAAACTATTAAAAGATATATAAAGGTATGTCTGTTATTAAAATACTGTTTAATTCTTTACATTTAACAGATTTCTACACAATCTCTGAAATCATGTCATCCTTACAATAGCCCATGAAAAATGGATGATAATCAATTTCAGAATTGAGTGAAGAGTCTCCTAAAGCTCCTTGCTTAGGATTTAATAGCTAAAAAGCAGCAAAGAAACCACAGTTTCTCTGACTCCTAATAAATGCTCTTTGGACCACACTATCCTGATCTCCTTTCATATGGTTTAAATCATTCATTTTCAGTGGAGATGGGTAAAATCACCTGGTTTGTCTGTCATATTTAAAAGCATTAAAGATATCTACTACATAACCTCAATATTTATAAACTATAATTTTAACCAGCTTTCAGAACTATTTCTTAATATAGTTTCTTTATTTAAAAAATTCACTGGCCTGTTAACAATTATGTTACATGATATAATAAGTGCAAGAAAATAAGTCCTGGAGGTATGTTAAGACTGCAATTAAAACATGTAACTTTATGTCCTAACCGGTTTGGCTCAGTGGATAGAGCGTCGGCCTGCGGACTCAAGGGTCCCGGGTTCGATTCCAGTCAAGGGCATGTACCTTGGTTGTGGGCACATCCCCAGTGGGGGGTGTGCAGGAAGCAGCTGATCGATGTTTCTCTCTCATCGATGTTTCTAACTCTCTATCCCTCTCCCTTCCTCTCTGTAAAAAATCAATAAAATATATTTAAAAAAACAAAACATGTAACTTTAACATATGTACTACTACTTGTAATACTTTAAACAATAAAAAAATATATACATAACAAAAACATACACAAAAAAAACATGTAACTTTAAGAACAAAATACATAAGGCAGAAAAACTACACAAAATTAGATCACAAAAGCAAAGAATAAAGTGCCACATATGACTGGACAACAGTGTCTGCACTAGCAATAACTTTAACTGCCAAACTTAAAGCTGTTGACTCTTCAAAACAATAAAAAATGTCAAAAGGAAAAAAATAAAAATATGTCAAGACAATTCATTGGCACAATTTAATTCTATTTCAATGAAAGTTTTAAACATATTTGTAACATGAAAGTGGCATTTAATTATAGCATAAATTTATACTGATTTATTTGATTTTGTACTCTTAAAAATAACATCTTTTAATATGTAAGACATTTCAATTCCTAAAAGGAAAATGATAAATTACTGACCAAATTTTTCTTTTGCTTCGGTAGAATAACTGGTTCAAAAACAGAGATAACATTTCCATAGGATGCTGCAATCTTTTAAAAAGAAAAATGAAAAGATAAATTATGGATATGTTAACTTACTTATGAATCAAAAGAACAAAAGAAATGAATAAAGTAACTTAAAATATACCCACATGTGCAATTTCATGCACCAATACTTAAGAATGTGAGTTTTAGAGACTACCATATCTAGATCAGAATCCCACTACATACTGTCACTTACTGTGTAACTAGTAAGTTCATCTCTCTTAACCTTAGTTTCTCTATCCATATTTATAACATGTATAATATCTTCCTAATAGAAGTATTTTGAGGACTGAAATAACACTTGTAAATCATCTAGTATCTATCTATCTAAAATAATCTATAATAATAAAAGCATAATATGCTAATTAGACCAGACGTCCTTCCGGACAAAGCTGGGGCTGCAAGGGAAGCCAGGGTCCCAGGTGCCAGAGGGAAGCTGGTGCCAGCAGCTGGGGGAAGGAAGGCCTACTTTTGCATGAATTTCATGCATCGGGCCTCTAGTCTATACTAATAAAAGGGTAATATGCTAATTAGACCGGTTCAACCGGACATCTTCCCGACATCCGACTTCCTTCCGGACAAAGCCATGGTGGCAAGGGCCAAGGCAGAGGCAGTTAAGGGCAATCAGGCCGTCAGGGGAGCAAGCAGTTAGGGTCGATCAGGCCATCAGGGGAGCAAGCAGTTAAGGGCAATCAGGCCAGCACAGGGGAACAAGCAGCTAGGGGCAAGATCAGGCCAGTGCAGAGGAGCAAGCAGTTAGAGGGTGATAGGGGGGCAGGGGAGAGCAGTTAGGGGGTGATCAGGCCAGCAGGGGAGGGCAGTTGGGGGCGATCAGACCAGCAGGGGAGGGCAGTTGGGGGCGATCAGGCCGGCAGGAGAGGGCAGTTGGTGGCGATCGGGCCAGCAGGAGAGCAGTTAGGTGGCGATCAGGCCGGCAGAGGAATGGTTAGGGGGTGATCAAGTCAGCAGACAGTGGCAGTTAGGGGCGATCAGGCAGGCAGGCAGAGGCAGTTAGGGGCAATCAGGCAGGCAGGCAGGCGAGCAGTTAGGAGCCAGCAGTCCCGGATTGTGAGATGTCCGACTGCCAGTTTAGGCCTGATCCCTGTGGGACAGCTGTCAGGCATCCCCCAAGGCATCCCAGATTGGAGAGGGTGCAGGCCGGGCTGAGGGACAACCCCCCCCCACTCCCGTGCAGGAATTTCATGCACCAGACCTCTAGTATATATATATAAAAGCCCAGAAACCGATCGAACAGAATGATGCAGGAGCTGCCCCCTGGTGGTCAGTGTGCTCCCACAGTGGGAGCACTGCTTGGCTGATGGGGATGAGCAGCACTCCCACAGCGGGCTGATCCCTGCAGGCTGTGCTCCCCACCAGTACACAAATCCATACACCGGGCCTCTAATGGATAGTAAATATTAATTCCCTTCCTCAACAGAAGAATATGTATTGATGTATTCATTGTCAAGTATAAAATTTCACATGACTTAAAAATCAGTTTTTAAGTTACCTATCCTCAAAGCTCACAATTCTGTGAATGTAAATTTTAAAAAATAAAACTTAAATATGTTTCTTTGTGAACTCTCTGAAGAGGGTATTTTTCAAATATTCCACTTTATTTGAGTATATTTAAAATTTACTCTTTAAGTCAATAAAGCATAACCCTTCCTGGCTCTATTTCATATTATGGAAGTAACTATTACTAAAGTTTGAGTGAATCACAAATGAAGAACACTGAAATATCAGAAAACAGATAGATAGATATATAAAATGAATCAGGGATAAAAATAAGAAAACATAATCTAGTGAAGGGGGAAAGTAAGAAGATGACACATATATATGGGGGGAAAAAAACCTGTCAATTGATATTTCTAAGTGTTCTAAGGAGTTCTTCTGATAGAGAAATCATCTGCACTGAGTCAGTCTTAGAGGGAGTATTTTGTTTGGACCTTTAAAGTGTGAGTAGTATCTCTTCAAAAGATAGTAAATATTCAATTTTTATAAATAAGTCATAATATAAACACAAGTGTAAAGACCAAAAGAGGCAGCAATGTATGTTTGGAGGTAACTGACCACCAGCCAAGCTAGAAGAGTGTCCCTTACAATAGAATAACTAACATGAAGCCAAAAGGCAGGTTTGAGCCGGCTGTACAGGGTCCCATGACAAGGTGAACATTTAGAACTTTCGCAAGGTATTGGTAAGCTAAGAATTTTTTTAAGCAAATGAATAACAAGATAAATGCAGATGAATTTTCTCAGGAAAATTAATCTGGTAGTACTACAAAGAAAAAACAGTAATGATAAAATACTAGTGTCTATGGTATCAAGCAGCGTTTCCTTCTTAAAGACAAACAGAGGTCCCCAGAAACTAGAACCTACAAAATTTTCTTCCTGATAGCTTAAGTAATCATTTGATTAAATTGATACTAGTAAAAAAAATTGCCTTTACTTAGAATCATTATAAAACAAAATGACCTCTTCATTCTAACTTGAGCCATCATGTAATCTAGCTTATCACATGTTGGAAGTTATTAAAATTAATTTCTGATATTAATCAGCCCTATGTTTATCTAGGTATCAGTCAGTTTTTATACAATAACGAAGATTACAGAACGACAGAGCTAGGAGATCACACAAACAAGAAGAAAAAAAAAGAAAAAATCTCGCCGAGACCGGTTTGGCTCAGTGGATAGAGCGTCGGCCTGCGGACTGAGGGGTCCCGGGTTCGATTCCGGTCAAGGGCATGTGCCTTGGTTGCGGGCACATCCCCGGTGGGGGGTGTGCAGGAGGCAGCTGGTCGATGTTTCTCTCTCATCGATGTTTCTAACTTTCTATCTCTCTCTCTTCCTCACTGTAATAAAAAAAAAAAGAAAAAATCTCAATAAATATTAGCATTCCATAATAAAGATCATTTTTGTAGTACAATGAGAATAAAAGGAGTGAACAAAAGATAGATGAGAGACACTTGTAACTATACTGAAGGGAAGGAAACACAGGATTAACAACAAGAAGAGTAGTCCAACAAATAGGTAAAGATTGCAAGAGTTGAAACTCCTTTACCATGAGTATCTTCACACTAGGTCCCAAAAAGTAACTTTTCAGACTGGCAGGTCTATCAGAAATGATTCGATTTTTTTAAAGGACTGGGTCCACTTTGGTTCCTCACACAAAATGTTCTGGTGGAACCATATACCCAAACAAAGTATTTAAACACCTAGCAAAAAATAAATAAATAAATTTGTAAAGTTCATCCCAGTCTAGCCCGGAGGCAACCATACCTAGGACTGGCCACCTATGCCTATATGGTGATATATTATGCTATATACCCGTGGTCGGCAAACTGCGGCACGCGAGACACATGCGGCTCTTTGGCCCCTTGAGTGTGGCTCTTCCACAAAATACCATGGTCTGGGCGAGTCCATTTTGAAGAAGTGGTGTTAGAAGTTTAAGTTTAAAAAATTTGGCTCTCAAAAGAAATTTCAATCGTTGTACTATTGATATTTGGCTCTGTTGACTAATGAGTTTGCCGACCATGGATATATACTATGCTGCCTATTAGTTATGCCTTCAAATTCTGGTACTATATAGAACTGTATTTAACCTAATATAGCATCACATGCCTCTTCTTTTGTTGTTGCTGTTTTACTTTCAAGGTTACTTTTTACTTTTCATAGGCAAAATAAAAATTTCATTTTTCTTATAGACTTGCAATAAATAAACAAAAAATTATACACTTTATAAGAGTTTATCATAATTTTAGTACAGGAAGTTACAAGAAGATAACTACCTGTTTGCAGACAAAGTATGAATCTAACAAATGATTTCTCTTCAGTAGTTTATTTGTAAATAGTTGGAAGATTATTGTCATTTCTGTCCCTCAATCCAATCAATTTTTAATCAAGTAAGTTTTAGACCTGTTATAGAGGTAATAAGTATTAAAGTTCTTTGTCGCCATAGCTGGTTTGGCTCAGTGGATAGAATGTCAGCCTGCAGACAAAGAGTCCCAGGTTCAATTCCGGTCAAGGGCACGTGCCATACCTAGGTTGCAGGCTCCTGCCCGGCCAGGGCCCTGGTCGGGGCGCATGCAGAAGGCAACCAATCGATGTGTTTCTCTCACATCGATATTTCTGTCTTTCCCTCTCTCTTCCACTCTCTCTAAAAATCAATGGAAAAATATCCTCTAATGAGGATTAAAAATAAATAAATAAATAAATTTGTCAACATAGAGAGAAGATTATGCTTTATTTCAAATTTATATAAGAATGGAATTCTTGAAAATCTCAAAGATATATTTGAGAGAGCCAGGGATTTTGTTCTCTACAGTGCATCTTAGGCAGCCAAAAGAAATTTATAGCTACATTGCACTTGAAACAAAGCAAGTCTCTAATTCAATAGGAAATATACTTCAGACTACCCTGGCATAAACCATATTCAAAACTAATTTCATATTATCACAAGATTACAAACCTTGCCTTGTTGCATCGAACAGTCTACACATCCTATTTGAATATTTCCATGTTTAGCTCCTGGGATTATTTGTAATCTTTCAAAATCACTTCCCAGTATAACAATGTCACATCCAGATGCATAAGCCTAAAAAAAGAAAAGAAAAACAATAAAGCTATCAAGAAAATATTTATCAAGTAAAATACTGGCATTAAATAATACATTTTAACAGATTACTTTTAAATTCTTTTTAAAAAATCTGTACTATTTAAGAATATTTCCTTTCCTCTCATATACAGTACCATCAGCAAATTCAATCAGTCCTATCTTCTCCAATGAATGCCACCACCCTTATCTAAGCCCATCTCTTTCCTGCACTATTGTTAATAGTCTGACTGCTTCCATTCTTGCTTCCCTCTAATTTCTTTCCACACAAAGACAAAAGTGATCTTTTACACCAAATAATTTTCCCTGCTTAAACCCCTTCAATATTTTCTTGGAATAAAATCCTAACTCCTTACCATGGTCAATACACTGAATCAGAGATGGGAACCTTTTTTCTGCCAAGGACCTTTTGGATATTATAACATCATCCATGGGCCGTACAAAGTTATCAATCTAAAAACTATGTTGTTATGAAAAAAGCTCCGAGATATATTGAATTTCGAGTCCCACCTGCAGTTGCCTTGGCAGGGCCAGACCAAATGATTAGGACCCAACAGTTCCCCACCCCTACCCTAAATGATTGTCCCTAATTCTCTACATCTCAAGGTTCTTTCCTTACCTCAATTGGCTCCTGGCCTTATATTGCCCTTCTTTCTGTTCCTTAGGCATATCAATCTTTTCCATCTCAAAGTGTTTTATCTACCTTTCATCTGCCTAGTCTTTGTCTAGCTAGCTTCTTTTCAACGTTCAGATCTCAGTACCTCACCTACCTGCTCCCCACCTTTCTTCCACACTTCTCTCTTTCTCTCTCATTCCTTTCCATCACATTATTATTTATTTTTCTTTGTAGCATATACCATAGTTTATAAATATATTTCTTATTATTCCTTTCTATTACTAGACATTAAGTTTCAAGACAAAAAGGTAGGGTTCAAGTTTATCACACCCAATTCTAACTGAAGGTCCTGCTTGATAAATAATCTATGTAATAAATTAAGTACTTAATTTTACAAAGAGAATCACCATAACCAAACAAAATAAAAAGGGTTTAATTTAAGGCTTGTTTGGCAAATAGTTCTTTTTGAATTTTATAATAAGCAGAACTTTTCCAAACAGAATTCTTTTTGTAGTCTTTTCCACACCTTCCCAGAGCACAGTAGTTTCTTCAATTACTTGGCCATCCTAAAATTTAATATCTGAATATTAAATTTTCACATCCTGAAATTTAAAACTCACATATTAAAAGTCAGCATGCAGTGTAACACTGATAATGAAATATCTATTACACACTACTTTGCATCCTGATATGTTCCTAAAGTTATAATAATTTTTCATTTCTCGTCACTTTTGCACATACACATATACCTTACTTAATGTAAAAAATATTATACTTAACCCTTTGCACTCGCTTGTTTTCTCGATTCCTTTATTCTAATGCTAACCGTGTCGAGTCACACTCGACATCCGAGTGCAAAAGGTTAATAGATACTTTATGACTTTAATTCCTACCAAACCTAAAATGGTCCTATTCACAAGCTAACAAAAAATATTAGAAAATGGACTTGAGAGAAGATACAAATAAATCTGCTCAGATTACAGACAAGAAAAGGATGCCTAAGTAGGTTAACATAACATCTTAGTGGCAGAGTGGATTTGAGAACCCTGATCTCTTGATTCTTGATCTATGTTATTTCCATGGCAACACAGGGTCTTTCCTAGTTAATCATGCTTGCCTGGAATTTTCCAAAAAGAAATTAGGGATAATCAAGTCTGGTTCCACTAGTGTCACATAGTGGAAAAAATTAGCTCAGTAAGCAAACAAAAAAATCTCATGATAGTCTGCTCACCTATACAAATATCCACAATAGGATCATAAGGCTTGTCATGAGACTATTAGCAAGAGTAAGTTCCAAAAACTAACTTATTTCAGGAAAAATTTTCATTCATAATGTTTTAAATATTTAATATTTTAAAAACTGATTTTTCAATATTAAATTTGGATAAAATACTAATTGTCCCTGGTTTCCCAAAAAATTGTTTCAAATTCTGAATGTTTACAACTTAGACTCCCTCCTTGTTACATATTAGAAGTCTTCATAATTTTGCTTTCCTTTTGTTATACCTGAATCTATCTATCTACTTTCAGATAATTGTGTTGCAACTATTTTTGTCAATAATCATCATTCTAAATTTTCCAGAAGTCTACATTAATCCTGAAGTACCTCACCAAATTACTGTTTAATATAACAAATATTAAACATTTGCAGACTTGGAAAATATAAAATTATCTCATAAATATACTTAGCCCTATAGAGAGGAAGATGCCAACTTATAATACCATTAACCCTAAATCATTCTAAGATTTATCCATTCTGGATTAGCCCTGTTCTTTTGCCTCTGCTATATTATCACTTGACTTTTGTCATTTATATTGTCATTTGACTTTTCCTTAGTGAGAATACCACAAGATGCAAAGCTGTCTCTAATTTTGATAAACTTTAAATCCAATGAAAATTATTGATCTTCATCTAGAATAGCTCTCACTCAGTCCTCACTTGGCAATAAACTAGTAGATGGAAAAAAAACCCGGATATAACCAGCTGCACTCCACATTTCACAAGTTGATTATTATGCTTGAGGCTTATAATAAAGATTCTCTGGTTTTCTTGACTACAGAATTTAAATGCTTACAGTTTATTTGATTTGTAATTAGATGTAGGATGAATAAAAAACTCAAACCATATTTGCATTTAGTTCTATTTCTTAATCGCTCACAAAAAATTGTAACTGTCTCCTAAAAAATCCTGCTATGCACAGAATACCGGTTGAATAAACTATGATATATACTCACACTGGAACATTATACAGTTGTAAAAAGAATGAGGAAGATATCTATGAATTGACAATGGTGTGTTTTCTAGGGGATAGTACAGAATTAAGTTGGGGAAAAAACACTGAAGTACAAAAAAGCGTATATAGTATGTTATTTTTTGTGTAAGAAACAAGTTAAATAAGAAAACATACATATTTCCAAAATAAATAAATAAAAATAATAAAAAAGGAAAAAAAAGGTTAAAAAAAGAAAACATACATGTTTCTGTTTATTAAGAACAGATATTAAGAACAGAAACACAGGAAAGATAAAAGTAGGAAACAATAAAGTTTGTTACCAAAAAAGGTAGGTGGGAAAGGATGGCGTGGAAGGGATACAGGAAAGAATGGCACTTCGTAGTATAACTTATTATATAGTGCCGGGGCTGACCAGCAGACCCTGAGCTACAGATGAATAGATTACTCTGACACACGTTTCTGTGAAAGAGAGGCTAAGGAGCTGGTTGGCAGGAGGCACCAAAACAGCCTCCATGGCCTGCCTCATTAGGCTTTTATTGTAACAACAGCTTCAACTAAAATTAACCTCTAGATACAATAAGCAGGGTAAGTATCCTTGAGGAAGCTCATGCTTCTACAAGGTTGGGTCTAAAAGACTAAACATAGAGATTCCAGCAAAACACCCGGGGGCTCGGATTTGTTTGGAAAAGTCAAGGCAGGGGCTTCCATCTTCGGCAAGGTTTCCCTAAGAGGCCCCTGACCTTTTGGAGAATCCTCCTTACAGACTTTCCAACCAAGTCCCATGCTTCCCACAATATGATTACGATTTCTGAAAATATATTAATGTCATACATCTTAAAATTTTAATTCAATCTGAATGGGGGGAGGGGGAAGGCAAGTGAAACAAATGAACTGCATTTCAAGTGAATAC